>NC_089589.1:134390185-134706294 GCF_019320115.1 Miscanthus floridulus
TCCGTGGGGGGGGGCGGGGGGGGGGGGGTGGCGATGACCGAGCACCGAGGAGCGAGGAGTCCCTCGGCTGTCGGCTGGCGATGATCAGAGCACCGAGAGAGAGGAGTAAACGGAGTCCCTTGGTGGCGATACCGAGCCCACCGGGACCGAGAGTCCCCGGTGTCGCTGGCGATGACAGAGCACCGAGGAGCGAGAGAGTCCCCGGTTGTCGCTGGCGATATGACTGAGCACCGAGGAGCGAGGAGGAGTGAGTCCCCGGCGTCGCCTGGTGATGACCGAGCACGAGGAGCTAGGAGTCACCGACGTCGCTGGCGATGACCGAGGCACCAAGAGCTAAGGAGTCCCCGGTGTCGCTGGTGATGACCGAGCACCGAGGAGCGAGGAGTCCCCAGCGTCGGTGGCGATGACCGAGCACCGAGGAGCGAGGAGTCCCCAGCGTCGCTGGCGATGACCGAGCACCGAGGTGTGAGGAGTAGCCGGTGACGCTGGCGATGACCGAGCACCGAGTCCCCGGCATCGCTGGCGATGACCGAGCACTGAGGAGCGAGAAGTCCCCGGCGTCGCTGGCGATGACCAAGCACCGAGGAGCGAGGAGTCCCCGGCGTCGCTGGCGATGACCGAGCACCGAGGAGTGAGGAGTCCCCGGCGTCGCTGGCGATGACCGAGCACCGAGGAGCGAGGAGTCCCCGGTGTCGCTGGCGATGACCGAGCACCGAGGAGCGAGGAGTCCCCGGCGTCGGTGGCGATGACCGAGTACCGAGGAGCGAGGAGTCCCCGGCGTCGCTGGCGATGACTGAGCACCGAGGAGCGAGGAGTCCCCGGCGTCGCTGGTGATGACCGAGCACCGAGGAGCTAGGAGTCCCCGGCGTCGCTGGCGATGACCGAGCACCAAGGAGCAAGGAGTCCCCGGTGTCGCTGGTGATGACCGAGCACCGAGGAGCGAGGAGTCCCCAGCGTCGGTGGCGATGACCGAGCACCGAGGAGCGAGGAGTAGCCGGTGATGCTGGCGATGACCGAGCACCGAGTCCCCGGCATCGCTGGCGATGACCGAGCACCGAGGAGCGAGAAGTCCCCGGCGTCGCTGGCGATGACCGAGCACCGAGGAGCGAGGAGTCCTCGGCGTCGCTGGCGATGACCGAGCACCGAGGAGTGAGGAGTCCCCGGCGTTGCTGGCGATGACCGAGCACCGAGGAGCGAGGAGTCCCCGGTGTCGCTGGCGATGACCGAGCACCGAGGAGCGAGGAGTCCCTGGTGTCGGTGGCGATGACCGAGCACCGAGGAGCGAGGAGTCCCCGGCGTCGGTGGCGATGACCGAGCACCGAGGAGCGAGGAGTCCCCGGCGTCGCTGGCGATGACGGAGCACCGAGGAGCGAGGAGTCCCCGGCGTCGCTGGCGATGACCGAGCACCGAGGAGCGAGGAGTCCCCGGCGTCGCTGGAGATGACCGAGCACCGAGGAGCGAGGAGTCCCCGGTGTCGCTGGCAATGACTGAGCACCGAGGAGCGAGGAGTCCCCAGCGTCGCTGGCGATGACCGAGCACCGAGGAGCGAGGAGTCCCTGGTGTCGCTGGCGATGACCGAGCACCGAGGAGCGAGGAGTCCCCGGCGTCGGTGGCGATGACCGAGCACCGAGGAGCGAGGAGTCCCCGGCATCGCTGGCGATGACGGAGCACCGAGGAGCGAGGAGTCCCCGGCGTCGCTGGCGATGACCGAGCACCGAGGAGCGAGGAGTCCCCGGCGTCGCTAGCGATGACCGAGCACCGAGGAGCGAGGAGTCCCCGGTGTCGCTGGCGATGACCGAGCACCGAGGAGCGAGGAGTCCCCAGCGTCGCTGGCGATGACTGAGCACCAAGTCCCCGGCATCGCTGACGATGACCGAGCACCGAGGAGCGAGAAGTCCCCGGCGTCGCTGGCGATGACCGAGCACCGAGGAGCGAGGAGTCCCCGGCGTCGCTGGCGATGACCGAGCACCGAGGAGCGAGGAGTCCCCGGCGTCGCTGGCGATGACCGAGCACCGAGGAGCGAGGAGTCCCCGGTGTCGCTGGCGATGACCGAGCACCGAGGAGCAAGGAGTCCCCAGCGTCGCTGGCGATGACTGAGCACCGAGTCCCCGGCATCGCTGACGATGACCGAGCACCGAGGAGCGAGAAGTCCCCGGCGTCGCTGGCGATGACCGAGCACCGAGGAGCGAGGAGTCCCCGGCGTCGCTGGCGATGACCGAGCACCGAGGAGTGAGGAGTCCCCAGCGTCGCTGGCGATGACCGAGCACCGAGGAGCGAGGAGTCCCCGGTGTCGCTGGCGATGACCGAGCACCGAGGAGCGAGGAGTCCTCGGCGTCGGTGGCGATGACCGAGCACCGGGGACCGAGGAGTCCCCGGTGTCGCTGGCGATGACCGAGCACCGAGGAGCGAGGAGTCCCCGGTGTCGCTGGCGATGACTGAGCACCGAGGAGCGAGGAGTCCCCGGCGTCGCTGGTGATGACCGAGCACCGAGGAGCTAGGAGTCCCCGGCGTCGCTGGCGATGACCGAGCACCAAGGAGCAAGGAGTCCCCGGTGTCGCTGGTGATGACCGAGCACCGAGGAGCGAGGAGTCCCCAGCGTCGGTGGCGATGACCGAGCACCGAGGAGCGAGGAGTAGCCGGTGATGCTGGCGATGACCGAGCACCGAGTCCCCGGCATCGCTGGCGATGACCGAGCACTGAGGAGCGAGAAGTCCCCGGCGTCGCTGGCGATGACCGAGCACCGAGGAGCGAGGAGTCCTCGGCGTCGCTGGCGATGACCGAGCACCGAGGAGTGAGGAGTCCCCGGCGTTGCTGGCGATGACCGAGCACCGAGGAGCGAGGAGTCCCCGGTGTCGCTGGCGATGACCGAGGAGCGAGGAGTCCCTGGTGTCGGTGGCGATGACCGAGCACCGAGGAGCGAGGAGTCCCCGGCGTCGGTGGCGATGACCGAGCACCGAGGAGCGAGGAGTCCCCGGCGTCGCTGGCGATGACGGAGCACCGAGGAGCGAGGAGTCCCCGGCGTCGCTGGCGATGACCGAGCACCGAGGAGCGAGGAGTCCCCGGCGTCGCTGGAGATGACCGAGCACCGAGGAGCGAGGAGTCCCCGGTGTCGCTGGCGATGACTGAGCACCGAGGAGAGAGGAGTCCCCAGCGTCGCTGGCGATGACCGAGCACCGAGGAGCGAGGAGTCCCCGGTGTCGCTGGCGATGACCGAGCACCGAGGAGCGAGGAGTCCCCGGCGTCGGTGGCGATGACCGAGCACCGAGGAGCGAGGAGTCCCCGGCATCGCTGGCGATGACGGAGCACCGAGGAGCGAGGAGTCCCCGGTGTCGCTGGCGATGACCGAGCACCGAGGAGCGAGGAGTCCCCGGCGTCGCTAGCGATGACCGAGCACCGAGGAGCGAGGAGTCCCCCGGTGTCGCTGGCGATGACCGAGCACCGAGGAGCGAGGAGTCCCCAGCGTCGCTGGCGATGACTGAGCACCAAGTCCCCGGCATCGCTGACGATGACCGAGCACCGAGGAGCGAGAAGTCCCCGGTGTCGCTGGTGATGACCGAGCACCGAGGAGCTAGGAGTCCCCGGCGTCGCTGGCGATGACCGAGCACCAAGGAGCAAGGAGTCCCCGGTGTCGCTGGTGATGACCGAGCACCGAGGAGCGAGGAGTCCCCAGCGTCGGTGGCGATGACCGAGCACCGAGGAGCGAGGAGTAGCCGGTGATGCTGGCGATGACCGAGCACCGAGTCCCCGGCATCGCTGGCGATGACCGAGCACCGAGGAGCGAGAAGTCCCCGGCGTCGCTGGCGATGACCGAGCACCGAGGAGCGAGGAGTCCTCGGCGTCGCTGGCGATGACCGAGCACCGAGGAGTGAGGAGTCCCCGGCGTTGCTGGCGATGACCGAGCACCGAGGAGCGAGGAGTCCCCGGTGTCGCGGGCGATGACCGAGCACCGAGGAGCGAGGAGTCCCTGGTGTCGGTGGCGATGACCGAGCACCGAGGAGCGAGGAGTCCCCGGCGTCGGTGGCGATGACCGAGCACCGAGGAGCGAGGAGTCCCCGGCGTCGCTGGCGATGACGGAGCACCGAGGAGCGAGGAGTCCCCGGCGTCGCTGGCGATGACCGAGCACCGAGGAGCGAGGAGTCCCCGGCGTCGCTGGAGATGACCGAGCACCGAGGAGCGAGGAGTCCCCGGTGTCGCTGGCGATGACGGAGCACCGAGGAGCGAGGAGTCCCCAGCGTCGCTGGCGATGACCGAGCACCGAGGAGCGAGGAGTCCCCGGTGTCGCTGGCGATGACCGAGCACCGAGGAGCGAGGAGTCCCCGGCGTCGGTGGCGATGACCGAGCACCGAGGAGCGAGGAGTCCCCGGCATCGCTGGCGATGACGGAGCACCGAGGAGCGAGGAGTCCCCGGCGTCGCTGGCGATGACCGAGCACCGAGGAGCGAGGAGTCCCCGGCGTCGCTAGCGATGACCGAGCACCGAGGAGCGAGGAGTTCCCGGTGTCGCTGGCGATGACCGAGCACCGAGGAGCGAGGAGTCCCCAGCGTCGCTGGCGATGACTGAGCACCAAGTCCCCGGCATCGCTGACGATGACCGAGCACCGAGGAGCGAGAAGTCCCCGGCGTCGCTGGCGAAGACCGAGCACCGAGGAGCGAGGAGTCCCCGGCGTCGCTGGCGATGACCGAGCACCGAGGAGCGAGGAGTCCCCGGCGTCGCTGGCGATGACCGAGCACCGAGGAGCGAGGAGTCCCCGGTGTCGCTGGCGATGACCGAGCACCGAGGAGCGAGGAGTCCCCAACGTCGCTGGCGATGACTGAGCACCGAGTCCCCGGCATCGCTGACAATGACCGAGCACCGAGGAGCGAGAAGTCCCCGGCGTCGCTGGCGATGACCGAGCACCGAGGAGCGAGGAGTCCCCGGCGTCGCTGGCGATGACCGAGCACCGAGGAGTGAGGAGTCCCTAGCGTCGCTGGCGATGACCGAGCACCGAGGAGCGAGGAGTCCCCGGTGTCGCTGGCGATGACCGAGCACCGAGGAGCGAGGAGTCCCCGGCGTCGGTGGCGATGATCGAGCACCGGGGACCGAGGAGTCCCCGGTGTCGCTGGCGATGACCGAGCACCGAGGAGCGAGGAGTCCCCAGCGTCGCTGGCGATGACCGAGCACCGAGGAGCGAGGAGTCCCTGGCGTCGCTGGCGATGACCGGGCACCGAGGAGCGAGGAGTCCCTGGCGTCGCTAGCGATGACCGAGCACCGAGGAGCGAGGAGTCCCCGGCGTCGCTGGCGATGACCGAGCACCGAGGAGCGAGGAGTCCCCAGCGTCGCTGGCGATGACCAAGCACCGAGGAGCAAGGAGTAGCCGGTGACGCTGGCGATGACCGAGCACCGAGGATCGAGGAGTCCCCGGCGTCGCTGGCGATGAACGAGCACCAAGGAGTCCCTGGCATAACTGGCGATGTCCGAGCACCGAGGAATCCCCAGCGTAGCTGGTGACGTGCGTGCGGTGAAGTGTGCCCACTTAGTCCTCGAGCGCGAAGAATCCGAGCGCCGGGGAGTAACTAACATAGCTGGCGATGAAGCACGAGCGATGAACAGTCTAGTCAACTGGATGGCGGCGAAGTGAGCATTGAGTAGAAACGACCGGCTAACAGTCCAATCAACTGGTTGGCGATGAAGTCCATGAACCTAGTGGTTCGGCCAGTTGATCGATGAAGAAGTCCGAGCATCAGGTGATCCGATCACCTGGACTCTGATCCTACAAAACAAATATGTAGAACGGGTAGTACATGATGTAAAAATATATGAACTCTGGAGAAAAAATAACATATGTAGCTCGGCGATCAGTTGGCGTGAAAATATATTTATGTTTAATATAAACCGCCCGAACAGTTAGTGTGTAGCTGAGTCTCCAGCCCTAGCTAGCCTGTTAACCATAACATCGAGCGCAGAGCCCGTGCACGTGTAGGAGGAACAGGCGTGACCAAGGAGCCGCTGCCAACCACCCATAACGCAGAGCGCGGAGCCCATGGCACGTGTAGGGAGGAGCCGAAGACAGGGCCGTCTCTGGAGGCGTCCGAGCATCAACATGACTTTTCGGGTGTTCAAAAAATCGTTTGGAGAGCAAACATGGAGAAAACAGCTCGGAGAAACATCATGGTGATATACGGAGATTGGAGAATATTTACAAAAATATTAAAGCGTGACTTAGCTTTAGACAGAACGTCTGGTCGGCGGCGTGGCAGCAGGCGGTGAGTTGTTGGTGAAGACGACCTCGGAGGCGGTTCCGAGATCGGATCTACAGTTGCAGGTGTTGCCCGTCGCCGCTGTAGATGGAGCGATCGAGCCGAGGGATATCGAGCCTGTCAACATGTTGAAGCACGCCGCCGTAGGAAGTCAGGTTGCCATGAGCGGCGTTGATCTTGAGATCCCATCTGATTCACCATGGATCAGCACGCACAGCCCCTACCTGGTGCGCCAACTGTCAATAGAATACCGTCAGCAGTCCATCGAGGAGTATCCCACGATGGTAGATTTATCGGTGGGGATGCGCGTAATCAGGAACCGGATGGTGACACAAGGTGCAGAGACAACGATTTAGATAGGTTCGGGCCATCTGATCGACGTAATACCCTACGTACTTTGTCTTTGGTGTATTGTATTGAGATGTATACAGATTAACCTATCCACTAGGGGACCCCTGCCTTTGCTTATACACTCTGGAGGGGCAGGGTTACAAGAAAAGTAGCCTATTTGGTACTATACAATAGCTTGCGGTGCACGCCGAGCAACGCCGTGCACGCCTTGATCTTGTGGGCTGGGCCACCCCTGGGGGCGCAACCCATGTCTTGTCTTGTGGATACCAGGGGCCATACCCCCACAGCTAGTCCCCAATCCTGATAGTAGGTGACGTAGTCACGTGGTGCCAGGGTTAGAAAGTAGAAGACCAGCCGAGCAGGCAACCAGTCCCCGGGCGTAGCCTCAAGATAAGAAATGTGCACATTCACCGCAAGGTGAAGTGTGCCTACTTAGTCCCCGAGCCTGCTGGAAGATGAAGAATGAATCTTGTAGCAGGGTCAAAGAAAAAGAAGTTAGAAAGCTTGCCGACGTCATCTGACATGCGCGTATCAAGACCCCAGACGTGCTGCCCACGATCAGCACCCTGATCCGAACAGCATGGAGCAGCTTGATAGCACATCGATGAGGCGTAGCAAGATCTGACCACCGAGCACCGAGGAGCAAGGAGTCCCGGTGTCGCTGGCGATGATCGAGCACCGAGGAGGGAGGAGTCCCCAGCGTAGCTGGCGATGACCGAGCACTGAGGAGCGAGGAGTCGCCGTCATCGCTAGTGATGTCCGAGCACCGAGGAGTGAGCACTCCCCGGCATCGCTGGCGGTGTTCGAGCACCGAGGAGCGAGCACTCCCCGACGTCGCTGGCGGTGTCCGAGCACCGAGGAGCGAGGAGTCCACGGCATCGCTGGTGATATCCGAGCACCGAGGAGCGAGAAGTCCCCGACGTCGCTGGCAATGTCCGAGCACCGAGGAGCGAGCTCTCCCCGGCGTCGCTGGCGGTGTCCGAGCACGGAGAAGCGAGTAATCCCCGGTGTCGCTGGCGGTGTCCGAGCACCGAGGAGCGAGGAGTCCCCGGCGTCGCTGGCGATGTTCGAGCACCGAGGAGCGAGCACTCCCCAACATCGTTGGTGATGTCTGAGCACTAAGGAGCGAGGAGTCCCCAGCGTCGCTGGCGATGTCCGTGCACCAAGGAACGAGCACTCCCCGGCGTCGCTGGCGGTGTCTGAGCACCGAGGAGCGAGCACTCTCCAGCGTCGGTGGCGATGTCCGAGCACCGAGGAGCGAGGAGTCCCCGGCGTCGCTGGCGATGTCCGAGCACCGAGGAGCGAACACTCCCCGGCGTCGCTGGCAATGTCCGAGCACCAAGGAGTGAGCACTCCCCGGTGTAGGCGGCGATGTCCGAGGAACGAGGAGTCCCCGGCGTAGGCGGCGATGTCCAAGCACCGAGGAGTTCCCGACATCGCTGGCGAAGTCCGAGCACCGAGGAGCGAGGAATCCCCGGCGTCACTGGCGATGTCCAAGCACCGAGGAGCGAGGAGTCCCCGGCGTCGCTGGCGTTGTCCGAGCACCGAGAAGCGAGCACTCCCCGGTGTCGCTGGCGGTGTCCGAGCACCGAGGAGCGAGGAGTCCCCGGCGTCGCTGGCGATGTCCGAGCACCGAGGAGCGAGCACTCCCCGACGTCGCTGGTGATGTCCGAGCACTGAGGAGCGAGGAGTCCCCAGCATCGCTGGCGATGTCCGTGCACCAAGGAACGAGCACTCCCCGGCGTCGCTGGCGGTGTCTGAGCACCGAAGAGCGAGCACTCCCCGGCGTCGGTGGCGATGTCCGAGCACCGAGGAGCGAGGAGTCCCCGGCGTCGCTGGCGATGTCCGAGCACCGAGGAGCGAACACTCCCCGGCGTCGCTGGCGATGTCCGAGCACCGAGGAGTGAGCACTCCCCGGCGTAGGCGGCGATGTCCGAGCACCGAGGAGTCCCCGGCGTAGGCGGCGATGTCCAAGCACCGAGGATTTCCCGGCATCGCTGGCGAAGTCCGAGCACCGAGGAGCGAGGAATCCTCGGCGTCGCTGGCGATGTCTGAGCACCGAGGAGCGAGGAGTCCCCGGCGTCGCTGGAGATGTCCGAGCACCGAGGAGCGAGCACTCCCCGGCATCGCTGGCGATGTCCGAGCACCATGGAGTGAGCACTCCCCGGCGTCGCTGGCGATGTCCGAGCATCGAGGAGCGAGGAGTCCCCGGCGTCGCTGGCGATGTCCGAGCACAGAGGAGCGAGGAGTCCCCGACGTCGCTGGCAATGACCGAGCACCGAGGAGAGAGGAGTCCCCGGCGTCGCCGGCGATGACCGAGCATCGAGGAGCGAGGATTCCCCGGCGTCGCTGGCGATGACCGCACGCACGTCGCCAGCTACACTGGGGATTCCTCGGTGCTCGGATATCGCCAGCTATGCCAGGGACTCCTCAGTGCTCGGTCATTGCCAGCTACACTTCACCGCACGCACGTCGCCAGCTACGCTGGGGATTCCTCGGTGCTCGGATATCCCCAGCGTAGCTGGCGACGTGCGTGCGGTGAAGTGTGCCCACTTAGTTCTCGAGCGTAAACAATCCGAGCGCCGGGGAGTAACTAACATAGCTGGCGATGAAGCACGAGCGATGAACAGTCTGGTCAACTGGTCGGCGGCGAAGTGAGCGTTGAGTAGAAACGACCGGCGAATAGTCCGATCAACTGGTCGGTGATGAAGTCCATGAACCTAGTGGTTCGACCAGTTGATCGGTGAAGAAGTCCGAGCATCGGGTGATCCGATCACCTGGACTCTGATCTTGCAAAAGAAATATGTAGAACGGGTAGTACATGATGTAAAAATATATGAACTCCAGAGAAAAAATAATGTATGTAGCTCGACGATCAGTTGGTGTCAAAATATATTTATGTTTAATATAAACCGCCCGAATAGTTAGTGTGTAGCTAAGTCTCTAGCCCTAGCTAGCCTATTAACCATAACGTCGAGCGCGAAGCCCGTGCACATGTAGGAGGAACAGACGTGACCAAGGAGCCACTGCCGACCACCCATAACGCAGAGCGCGGAACCCGTGACACGTGTAGGGAGGAGCCGGAGATAGGGCCGTCTCTGGAGGCGTTCGAGCATCAACATGACTGTCCGGGGGTTCGGAAAATTGTTTGGAGAGCAAACATGGAGAAAACAGCTCGGAGAAACATCATGGCGATATACGGAGATCGGAGAATATTTAGAAAAATATTAAAGCGTGACTTAGCTTTAGACAGAAGGTTTGGTCGACGGCGTGACAGCAGGCGGCGAGTTGTTGGTGAAGACGACCTCGGAGGTGGTTCCGAGATTGGATCTGCAGTTGCAGGTGTTGCTCGTCACCGCTATAGATGGAGCGATCGAGCCGAGGGATATCGAGCCTGTCAGACTGTTGAAGCACGCCGCCGCAGGAAGTCAGGTTGCCACGAGCGGCGTTGATCTTGAGATCCCATCTGGTTCGCCATGGATCAGCACGCACAGCCCCTACCTGGCGCGCCAACTGTCGATAGAATATCGTCGGCAGTCCACCGAGGGGTATCCCACGATGGTAGATTTGTCGGTGGGGATGCGTGTAATCAGGAACCGGATGGTGACACAAGGCGCAGAGACAACGATTTAGACAGGTTCGAGCCATCTGATCGATATAATACCCTACGTTATGTGTTTTTGGTGTATTGTATTGAGATGTATACAGATTAACCTGTCCACTAGGGGACCCCTACCTCTCCTTATATACTCTGGAGGGGCAGGGTTACAAGGAAAGTAGCCAATTTGGTACTATACAATAGCTTGCGGTGCACGCCGAGCAGCGTCGTGCACGCCGAGCAGCGTCGTGCACGCCTTGATCTTGTGGGCTGGGCCACCCCTGGGGGCGCAGCCCATGTCTTGTCTTGTGGATACCGGGGGCCATACCCCCACACCACTGGAGGTAACCATCGATTTGGTGGAGATGTGATACATCGACCAGGCTTTAGATCATAGGAGCCGAACACAACAACTTTAGCACCATGTTCCTCTGGTTATCAACCGTGTCACAATCTAGTTGACCACATTGAGAAGGCTAATCACTACCTTTGAATCGAAGAACACAAGCAAGAACTTGAAAGAAGGCAACTCAAATGAAGTGACAACTGTGGATGTATAATGACGCACCCAAATGTAGGGTCTCACAAACAAATAACGATTGTTCTAAGATACATTGATCTAAAGCAAAATCCCCACACTAACTTGGGCGACAACTACAGAATATATTGTCTAAGTGGCATCCAAGGACCTATATTCGCATCCCTAAGGAGTCTCGACCCGATACAAGGCCCCAACGGCCCAAAAGATGGTGACACAACACCTTAACAGATTTTGGATGTCCAATTGTTTTGTCAATTCCCAATGATTTCGAAGTAATTTTGATGTGGGACCATTGCCATTGGAAAGCTTATCTCCTTATCTTTCCTTACATGTGTAGAACGTCCAAAATGGACTTTGTATGTGACATGAGCATCCATTTTAGTGCGGGCAGCTCCTGAAGTTCAACATGGACTCAAACTTAATATGTATTGGGCCTACAACTTCACTTGGACGCCTAGCTGGCCTTATAAGGTGGTGCCCATGTGTGAGGACATCCTTGGGCTTCGTTGAGCTGTTTCTACACATGGTAGTGGCGTGCTGTCACTTTGGATGGGATCCTAAGGATGATTGACAGGCCCACAGGTAGGAACAACAATAGCTTGTCATGATGATATTTAAAGGCCTTCCCGATGTGATATTGATGTGGGATAAGATCCATTTGAAAGCTTGTCAAACAATCTTTTCATCAAGTGCTCATGGAGCTCAATGTCACCTCGGATGGATGAGTTATGGCCTTCTAAATGATTACTGTGGGGCTACCAACGAATCCAATGTTGGGCTTGGATGAGATTGCAGTCCAAGATTTCTCTTGTACATGGTGTATCCATGTCCCATTTGTTGTAGAGTCCAGAGGCCATAGGAAGCGTATTTTCCAAGTTCACATCAACATCATCATCATTGTTTCTAAGTATATTAAAGGTAATGTCAATAGGGAGCATCGAATTCCTATTTCTAGCGTTATGCAAACATAGGAACGAGCTCACCTTATATTCAACGGTAATATGCTCATCAAAATATGCCCCTCATTTTTTTGGCAAAGCTTGCGCACATAAAAATAATGTTCTAGACCAAAATTGTCTAGGTTTAATGGAAGTAACAATTCATCTCGCTCTTGCTTGTGTTCTTGATTCGCTTACATGAAAGCCTTCTTGGCGAGGTCAAGGACATTGTGCGTGGTTGATAATCAACGGAGAAGTAGTGTAAGGGTTATGGGGTCCGAATCAGACTTGGTTCAAAGCCTAGATCGTGAATATTGGGTTCTCAATCAATCGAAGTTATCGTACCTATCGGAAGATCGAGCCACGTTTACATCAGCGGATTATGTCACTGCTGCGCGTAACTAGACATATCAGATTCTAACAGCATGGTAGGGCGGCAAGGTTTGCTTCAGCTTTGGGATATAACGGCATATGCCATGCGCAGGGCATGATTGTACCGGTGGCCATTGGATTTTCTTTTCTTTGTTCAAGGTCGAAATCATAGCAGAACATTCTACCTAGACGTGCACCTCGTGGTTGCATGCCAAAGTTTGCTCGATCTTTCCATTCATATTAGGCTGAGTACTGCTTTTAAATCAAAAGACGTAGCATGTTTCATGTGCATGCATCATGATTGTAGTATTCCTTGTTTTTTTAGTTTTCTTCATTAAAGGTCCTGCATGTTTCCATCTGATGCAGTGGGTCCTGCAACAAATAAATAGTGGAGATGGGAACCCTGTTCTTATTGTATGTTCTACTACAAGCTTGTCTAGTTAAAGTTCAAAAAATGAGCGGCATCCTGTCCTTATTGTATGTTCTACTACAAGCTTCTCTAATTAAAGTTCCAAAAATGTGCGGCATCCCGTCCTTTCTTGTCCATTACAAAAATGAGCGGCATCCTGTCCTTCCTTCCATGTGCTAGAAGCTGGTCCAGAAAGTTCCAAAAAAACAGAGGAACCCTGTCCTTGCCCTGAGCTGGAGCATCGGTAAAGCTCGTTACCTGTCACAAACAAAGTTGGAGACATATGATCAATCAATAACATGGGAGGTTACTTTGATACTCATGTTTTAATGAAAAATCCACGTACGCGCGCATGTGCATATATTCACTTCATTTAATTATTACATTGCAATCTTGGTCCAGAGGTTCAAAAAAAGAACTAGAGGAACCCTATCCTTGTCGTGAACTGCAGCATGTCATTTCGCTGGTGGATGGCGATTTGAAAGGTCGTCAGCTCTCAGAGAAAACTGGAAATTACAACAGTTAATAGCTTGGGTGTCTAGTGCTGTTGGTTGTATGATTGTATCGATCCTTGCTGACTAGGGTTCAAACCTTAGATTTGACCCCTTGTGTGTCTCGTTAATTAGTCAGTTCTTTTAGTGGTAGGGTGATGTCCTATCGATAGTGAGACATCATCTGTGGTGATAATACTGCAAAAAATTATGCCAGTTGATGGACAGTCTAGAAAGGCAACACAAATAAGGGCTGAGTATCAATACTGATGTAAAAACGGATCTAATCACAAACCAGTAGGGATATTAGATTTTATCCCTACCCAAACTAGTTAAGTGCCAATAGGGATATTAGAGTATCTCTACTAGTGTCAATTATGTAACAGTAACGATATTAAAGTATCCTGACCGATGCTAATTATGGGTCAGCACATTATTGTTTCTAGAAAAAAACTAATTCATACACTACAACTCCTCTACAAATCAATTGATGTGCCAAGTTCCTCTACTTATCATAATTCATATATACAACACACATATGCAATCCATGACAAATTTTATGGATAAAAGCAAAATTTCAAACAATTTGCCACAACGCATATTCAATCCATCGACAAGTTTTAGGGAAACAAGCACAATTTCAAACAATTTGCCTTAGTTACCATGGCAAACCTACTTCATCATTGGCTAACGCTATGCCCGAAAATGTTTTATTAAACTTCCCATCACTGCCAGTTTTCGTGAACCAGCGTCCAGACATTTTTACTATCCAGTGTGAAGTAGGTGGGCCTAGTGGATGCATGAACCGGCAGTGAAAATATGTATCACTATCAGTTTGACCCACGAACTAACTGTGAAAACAAGTATCTTTCTCACTGTCGGTTAGTGGATGGAATCAGCAGTGTAAAAATGTATCACGGCAAGTTCTGAAATTCATTATGTGACCTACTTCGGAGCCGGTAGTATAAATTAGTATCAAAGCTGGTTCTTAATAGGAACCGACATTAAAATTGGAATAGTACAAAACCCCAGCCTCCACTAGTAGGGATGTGAACATACAAAACCCCAGTTCCTGAAACCAGCTGAGTCGGCTTGAGCAAAAAGTTCGGCTAAACCGGTTACTGAAGCCGGTTTTGGCAGAAAAATAGGCTAAGCCGTTTTTCCTGGGTGGTTTCCATTTTGTTTATGTTTTCGTGTCATTCTGTATGTTCTCTGCTGTGGTGGTTCCATGTGTGTCCCGCTGTGTTGTCTGGACCTTCTTTAGTGCGAAGCGAGTCCTCTGCTACTGCCCGTCCATCACAGTCGGTGCTGAGGAGCCTGAGGAGGCGCCTCTGTGTACGTACCGTGCACGGAGCAGCAGCTGCCTGCCGGCCAGTGGTAGCACCTAATAATCTACATCCAATACAGCTGTTGTGACCCCGCGCGCGTTCGTTCTCTCCCTTTTTCTCTTCGTGTAATCGTGTTTGGCAGCTTTAATTTAATCAATTTGTCGACACAAATATAGATAGCTTTTTTTCTCGGGTGGAGTTGTGGCCGAATTTTAATATTAATAATAGTAATACTAAGGCAAAGTTTGCTGAAGAACACTGTCAAATCATGTAATTGGCCGAGACACACCGCATAATATCGATTTGGCGGTGTGTTTAGGCCAATTACATATTATGAACAGTGTCCTGCCACAAAATTTGCCTAATAATAACAACAACAACAACAATAATAACAACAACAATAATATTAATAATAATAATAATAATAATAATAATAATAATAATAATAATAATAATAATAATAATAATAATAATAATAGTAGTAGTAGTAGTAGTAGTAGTAGTAGTAGTAGTAGCAGCTCACGCCCCACCCCGTCCTGAGCACCCATGCCGCCATGCCCTGGACTCGCGACTTCGTGAGTCGCTACCGCACCCCGTTGCTCGTCCTCATGGCCCGACCTGTTACATCCGTCGCCTGACGCCTCCAGACTCTGGTGGATGGTGGTCCGACCTCCTGCCTTTGACCTCCACCCTCCGGTGCCTCCCCGAGCAGAGCGAGGACAACGATGAGGCGATGACGACGACACTGACTGGGCGACTGCTGGCGGGCAGCACGCCGGTGGCCACAGCCATGGGCTCGGCCGGCAGGACCTTCGGCGGAGGCCTTTGCTCGCATCCGCTTCTCCTCCTCTTCAATCTTCATGGTGGCCGCTAGCTGGCAGGATCCGGACTTCTGCAGCTCCTCTTCTGTAAGTATGTTTGGTCCTTTGGCGAGAACATCTCTGAAAAAGTTGTGTAAATACACAGGCTTCAGAATACTATCGCTTTTTTTACACGTTGCTTATGCACTCCATTGCTTAATTGTGCAGGACTGCAATGCCCAAGGCAGTGTTTCACTTTGTGACACGCTTAGTGAAGTTCTTTGTAACTGTAATGAAAATTATTCAGAACTACCATGTTTACAAAGCTTTTGTTGAGTAAAAGATTAGAGAGGTATGCTTCTTTATTGGAACCATTTGAAACCTTGGCATTTCTCACCAAGGTAGAATTTAATGTAACCTATAAATTGCTATTACAAACATAAGACATGATTTTATTTCTTAGTATATGGCGAGTATGATTTCTAGCCTTCTATTATTTCTATTAGTACATGGCTAGTAAGATTTCTAGCCTTGTATTATTTCAGTCCAGTGTATAAATTCTAACTCTCCCCCCCCCCCCCCCCCCCCCCCCCCCCTGTCCCCGGGTATGCCCTATAAATACCCCGGGCCACTGCAGTAATGAAACATATTTTTAACGCTCATGTATTCCATAATTTGTTCCTGAATTTATTGCTTTTGAGGCACCTCAGCACCTCCTCTATACTCCTTTGGTTCTTCTTGTAGGACACCCTCGGCATCATCCGCGCTGGTCCTCAATGAGGGTAGGAGGCAGAGCGAAGCCCCTACAGTTGGCGTTGTCCATGGGGACAACACCGTACCACCTTCCAAACCAGGCATGGCTCGCAGGCCCACAATCAGGATCCGCCTCCTGCAGACCCCAACGCTGGTTGAACCTCCGCCGCTGGGGGATAGGCCGACCAAACCATAGCACCGCTGCTGCGGGAAGTACTAGCTGCAGGCACAGAGACCCTGCAAGCGGAGGTCCCAAACACAGCTTTCGTCGCGGCAGAACCGTCTTATGACGAGCAACCTGAAGGTGCAGTCGACCTGGAAGCCAAACGGGCCGACAGAGCCAAAGATCATGGCCTCGCAGCCCTAAATCAGATGTATCAGGAGATTACCCAGAAGAAGTACCGCGTCGAGGCTGTGGAGAGGCAGGAGGCCCGGGCTCAGACAATCCGTCAGAAAACAGCCAAAGCCCTAGAAGAACCGAGGAGGATGGATGAGTTCCCAGCCCATTTCGAGGATAACCTACCACCTCCCAAACCCTGGTCCCCGACCCAAGCCCATCCTTGTTCCTATCCGTCGAGTTGATCTGCCACCACCGCCACCATACCCTCGTCTGCAGCACCTCTTCTCCGGCGCCGATCCGCTGCAAATCCAAAGGAATCAACCACCACCCACGTCGTACGACCCAAAATACCCATTATCCCAGACATACTCTTCAAACCCAGAGATGGCCACCCACCTATAACCCTCAGAACCTCTCACGGTACGACGGAAATGTTGATCCTCGTCATTTCATCATGAGTTATGAGACAACTATCATGGCAGCAGGCTGTAACGAGGCCACAATGGCCAAATCATTCGTCATCATAGCCAGAGATATAGCACAGAGGACGACTCAGGAGGCGAAGCCCTTGGACTGGGTCAAATGACCCTGGCATGCTGAAGCCCAGGATGGACAAGGACCCATTGAGGAAGGCAGTTCCGTATGTAAAGGTCGTCTCAGCCCTTGAAGCTGCGTACTCAGGAGAGAGGGAATATGTTGGAATATGCCTTAGCTGCCACCGGGTATTTGTGTACTTAGACATACATGTAACCCCAATGAAAGAGAGATCATTGGGCTCACCAATCTAGCAACCTTATTGCCTCGGTTTTTCTGTCTATGCCAGTCAAAGGCCCCAAAGCCGTCGCGCGGAGACCATCGCCGGCTCGAAGTTGTGCGACAGCGCGCTGTCGAATCCCCGTCGGGATCCGACCATCCCAACTAATACAATCGCCCTGTTCGTTTGGACTGGTTTGGCTTTATAAGCTATGGCTGAAAGTACTGTTGGCTGGTTAGGTGTGAGAGAAAAATACTGTTTGTTGGCTGATAAGCCAAGGCTTATAAGCCAAATACGACCAAGCGAACAGGCTGAATAGCATAAACAATCGTTTTAGCCTCCACTAGTCAAACTCAAGATGTTGTGTCGGGTTCATAAACCCGGGGTCCCTCGCGGACCGGCTTACCAACAAAAGCTCGGCCCAAGCAGACAACGCACAACTCCAGGGCCGGCCCAAGTACCGGAACGACAGGCCAGGAGGACGATCCAATCACCGATCGGAATGCCTGGCCGAGGAGGAACGGCACCCGCCTTCCGACTCCGACCCACCTATCCAACCAGAGCGCTCGCTTCGGTCTCCAGCCCACCTCTGGACGGCCTCTCTGACTGAGAGGCCTGGCCAAAGCACTACTTCCGACTCCGACCCCACTTC
Source organism: Miscanthus floridulus (assembly GCF_019320115.1). NCBI lineage: Eukaryota > Viridiplantae > Streptophyta > Magnoliopsida > Poales > Poaceae > Miscanthus > Miscanthus floridulus. The sequence goes on from NC_089589.1 coordinate 134,407,748, forward strand.
TCCGACCGGGGTACGCGGATACCTTGCTCACTACTCTTCTCCGACTGGCGCAATCAGAGCTGGCTCGGACCGACCGACCTGGGACACCCGCTCGGAAAGGACCAGGAAACAGAGGGAGAAAGTAAGGTAGGGCGCACAAGTCAAACCTCAATACCAGGGACCATACCCTGTACACCTGCAGAAACAGTACTTTACAACCTCCCTGACACAAACAGTGTTGTAGGCGCCGACATTTTCCCCTACAGTATTGTGGACGCCATTGACTCCCAAACAGTAAGGCTCCCCCGCATACCTCTAGGCATCGACAGTGTTGTGGGAGCTGGGATTTACTATACCGAGTGAACAAGGTGAAACTCCTCACATGCCTCTGGGCATCAACAGTATATGCAGGTACCAACATCTGCCATACCCGAACAAAGATGACGGAACCTCCCATGTGCATCTGACATCCAACAATGTTGTGGGCGTCTACCATCATCATGTACCTGCCGGCATGGGCAATAAGGTTTAGAAGCATACGTACTCTCTCCCTCTCACTTATAAGGCCATCCCCTTCATCTATAAAAGAGGATGCGCTCTCCCAAGAAACTCAGTTAATCCAGGTCGATTCAAGTGATTCCAGATTCATTAGATCGATCAATTTCACTAGCTCACAACCGCAGAACCGCCAGGTTTGGACCTCAAGCACACGCTTGAACACTTAGCTCATAGTGGAGCTCCTGTTGCTCTCGGCCCTTCCGACCAGAGCCGACCGGACCTCTTGTACACCCCATCTTTCTCCTTCTCGTTTGTAACCCCACTACAAACTTCAAGCACCTGGGCTCAGGAATAAAGTCACCAACCGACTCAAACTGGACATAGGGCAAATTGCCTAAACCAGTATAAACCCTATGTCATTGAGTGATAGGCCACCTCCGATCACAACGTATGGCAAAACTATAAATATTTACTTGTTGGCCACTTTCTACAACGATTGTTGGCGCCGTCCGTGGGGAAGACGCTGTACGTTCAACACTTTTTGGTCATCGGATGGCCCACTTTTCTACCACCTTCGCTATGGCGGGCTCAGGCGATATGATTCGCTTCCGCTCACTCGAGTTTCCCGCTCTTCCACCGGTTGGGATGTGGGTTCCACCCGTCTTCGAGCCATCCCAGGCCTTCCTCCTTGGAAGCCTGGACTTTGTCGCCGACTGGCTCAGCATACTACACCTCCGTGAGGAGGCACTCGTTCCGGCACACATCGGAGGAGCGCCCTCCATCGAATCCGGGATGCACGACTTCGACGACGCGGCATCCACGCTTCATTCTGAGCAAACTCTCTGCTCAAACCCCGTTGTGAGTAATGTGCATACTGTTATTTACTCTCTATTTACTATCTCCCGCCGATTATCCGGAGGGACCGTATTTACCGCACCACGAACACCGTACGATCGGTTCCCCTACGGCCTCGTGTCCCCCACAGACGCGTGCGCTCGGGGACTCCGAGGGATGCTGTCACCATCCCCCCACACATCCGAATTCGTGGGAATGGTGAGCTATGCTCCTACCACTTTCCACGAACTCCCGAATGACGAGGGTGAGAGCGACGGCTCCAGCATCGGCGACGTGCCACCTAGCCACAGTCCGTCCCGGGAGTGCGCTACGGCGGACGCTATGGGGCAGCCACCGGTCGTTGCGGACGCTGCGCAAACTCACACCCCTCCAGACCCGCGTGCAAGGGCCCACGCGTTTGCGTAAGGGCACGCCGAGGAACTACGACAACGGTGACAGAGCCAGCCGCCGCCTGCGCCAGCAAGCTCAGTGCAGCACGCTGCGCCACATGCGCATAACCTAGCTAGCGGCGCCCGGGGTCGCGCCCGCCAAGTCCAACACGACATCATGAACGAGGGGAACGATGCCCAACAGTTCGCTCAGGCTAGCTAGAACATCGCTGCTGCAGCCATGCTTTTGCGCGACATTCCCGAGCCCGTCGACCCCCCGGAGCGGGCGGTCTACCAGAACCTCTGGGTTCTAGTAGAAACCGTCACCGTACAACAAGAGGAAAGCTATGCATCATGACTCCGACACGTGCCCTCTCTCCCCACCGGGGGGTCGGGGACACGCCAGACGGATCGCTACATCCGCTCGCCGCTACAGCCGCCAGGTGCGGCTTAGGACGCAGTAGCTGCGCCTCGGTCTGACTTGGTGCCTGCTCCGCACCGACCGCTAGTACACGAGCGGCCCGGTCTGCACCAGGACGCTCGCAGCGTCGTCAGCAACCGGCATCGCGCCCGGCATGATGTTGATGTCCACCGGGCAGCGGTAAGAGCAGGTGACACGGATCCTGGCCGAACCATCGAGGGGAGCGGTGAAACGCGCCCTAGGCACGATCGCTGGCCGGACGACCAGAGTCCTAGTCCAAAGGGTCCAGGACCATGGGCATTTGACCGACGTATTCGGAGAGTGTCGTTCCCACAGCGCTTCCGACCGCCCACAAACATCACCAAGTACACCGGGGAGACAAACCCCAGTATTTGGCTTGAAGATTTTCGGCTCACCTGCCGAGCCGGAGGGGTGGATGATGACTTTTTCATCATTCAGTATCTCCCCATCTGCGTGGGGGAACATGCTCGGGCATGGCTTGAATTCCTCCCGCACAACAGCATCCGTGACTGGGCGGACCTCAAGAGGGTCTTCATCGGGAATTTCTAGGGGACGTATGTCCGCCCTGGAAACTCCTGGGAACTCAAGAGTTGCCAGCAGGAGCCCAGCGAGTCCCTGCGGGACTACATCCACAGGTTCTCCCAACGATGCAACTCCCTCCCTGATGTCGTCGACGCGGACATCATCAGTGCATTCCTCTCCGGGATGACCTACGAGTCCCTGATCCACAAGCTTGGATGCCTGAAGCCCCGTACCACCCGCGACCTACTCGACGTCACCACTAACCATGCCTCCGACGAGGAAGTGGTCGGCGCGGTATTCAACGGGGGTTGGGACAAAGGCCAGGCCAAGCGCACGGACCAAGACGAGGGCCCCTCCACACAGCGGGGCAAGACGAACAAAAAGGACCGGCGCCGATCGAACAACACCGTATTGGTCGCCGCAACTGACCACACGGGCAAGCAGCCCCAACAGGGCCTGCCTGACCACTTCAACAAACTCATGGATAGCCCGTGCACCAACCACGCTTACCCCGTCAAACACCTCTACAAGGACTGCGAGCTCCTCAAATGTTTCCTACGATAGGACGACAGGCCAAAAGAAGGGGATGGCAAAGAGGTGGCAGCCAAGAAAGGAGGCACGGTGGGCAAGGACGGAGATGGTTTCCCCGACACTGATGAATGCGTCATGATCTTTGGTGGATCTGACGTCATCTGGTCCAAGCACCAGCACAAGGTACGCTATAGGGAGGCATGCGCCACCGAGACGACTGTCCCCTCCTTCCTCAGCTGGCCAGAATCTTCGATCACCTTCGATCAGAGGGACCATCCTTCCCACATCACGGCACTGGGACACTACCCACTCATCGTCTATCCCATCGTCCACAAGAAGCGCCTCACCAAGGTGCTGATGGACGGAGGCAGTGGCCTCAACATCCTCTACGTTGACACCCTCGATGCCATGAGCATCGCCCAATCAGAGCTCCACCTGGTGGGCTCTCCCTTCCATGGAGTAATCCCGGGAGCACAGGCATACCCGCTCAGGCAAATCGACCTGCCCGTCACGTTCGGCAATCGAGCCAACTTCTGCTCGGAGGTCCTCACCTTCGCAGTGGTGGACTTTCCAGGGTCCTACCACACCTTCTTGGGACGGCCATGCTATGCCAAATTCATGGCAATCCCCAACAACACCTACCTCAAGCTAAAGATGCCGGGACCGAACGATGTCATCACCATGAGCAGCGCCTTCTCGCACACCTTCACATGCGACCGCGAGCACTATGAGCTTGCCACTGCGGTCATCAACTCGGCCGAACTCTCGTGGCTCGGGGAATCATCGATCCCGACAGTCCCAGACTGCAACAAACCAACCTCCTTGACGGCCTTCCATCTGCTCGAGGAAACCAAGGAGATGGGGGTCGACCCCACCGACCTAGCCAAGATAGTGCGGATTGGGACCTAGCTCCTGGCCAAATAGGAATGTGAGCTCGTCGACTTCCTGCACGCCAATCGTGATGTATTCACATGGCAGCCCTCTGGCATGCCAGGCATACCGCGGGAGGTCGCCGAGCACGCACTGCACCTCATCCTGGGCTTGAAGCCCGCCAAGCAGCGCCTGTGTCGCTTCGACGATGAGAGGCGCAGGGCCATAGGCGAAGAGATAGCCAAACTCCTGACAGCCGGATTCATCAGAGAGGTTTTCCACTCCGACTGGCTTGCCAATCCCATTCTTGTTAAAAAGAAGACCGGGAAGTGTGCCCAAAGGATCACTTCCCTTTGCCACACATAGACCAGATAGTCGACTCCACCTCGGGTTGCAAGATCCTCTCCTTTCTAGATGCCTACTCGGGCTATCACTAGATCGCGATGAAAGAGTCTGATCAGCTCGCAACCTCATTCATCACCCCGTATGGTTCGTACTGCTACATAACCATGCCATTCGGCTTGAAGAACGTTGGCACCACCTATCAAAGGTGCATGCAGCAATGCTTCGCCAACCAAATCAACCCGCTTGATCAACCTGATCAAACCAAGCGGCCAAGACCAACGATCTCCATCTATGTTGATGACATAGTGGTCAAAACAACTCAAGCTGTGACCTAATCACAAACTTGGCCGCAATGTTCATGAACCTCCGAAGATTCAACATCAGGCTGAATCCTGAAAATGTGTTTTTGGGGTTCTAAAGATGAAGCTCCTAGGATACATTATGTCCGAGCGTAGCATCGAGGCTAACCCCGAAAAAATCACGGTCATCTCCAACATGGGTCCCATACGCAACATCTAGGGCGTGCAAAGGCTCATCGGCTGTCTGGCTGCCCTAAGTCGATTCATCTCCCGACTCGGCGAAAGGGGGGTGCCACTCAACAAGCTCCTCAAAAAGATGGACACTTTCGCCTGGACTGAGGAAGCCCAGTAGGCCCTGGAGAGCCTCAAAGCATCCCTGATGTCAGCCCCAATCCTCGTCGCTCCCGAACGGGGAGAACCCCTTCTCCTCTACATCGCGGCCAGCAACCATGTGGTAAGCGCCGCACTGGTCATCGAAAGGGAGGAGCTGGGACACCAACTTAAGGTCCAGCGGCCTGTATACTTCATCGAGGAAGTACTCACCGACCCCAAGGTCTGGTACCCCCAAGTGCAGAAACTCCTATACGCTGTGTTAATGGCAACCCGGAGGCTCCTGCACTACTTCACCGACCACGAAGTCGCGGTCGTCACTTCATACCCGCTCGGGGACATCATCCACAACCGCGATGCCACGGGATAGATCTCTAAGTGGGCACTCAAACTCATGGGCCATGACATGAGGTACATCCCCTGTACCACCATTAAATCTTAGGCTCTCGTGGATTTTGTCGCCGAATGGACAGAGGTACAACTACTGACCCGGACGTCACCCACGAGTACTGGACAATGTACTTCGACGGGTCCGTAATGGCGCCTGGCTCGGGGGCTGGAGTGGTTTTGATCTCCCCGGATAGGAGTAGGCTCCGATACAACATCCACCTCCACTTTTTAGCCTCAAACAACGCCGTGGAGTATGAGGCCCTCATCAACGGATTACGCATCGCCATGGAGCTGGGTGCTATGCGACTCTACGTTCGCGATGACTCGGAGCTAGTCGTTGATCTGGTCATGAATGAGTCCTCCTGCAAAAGCCCCATCCTGACATCATACTACCAAGAGGTGCACAAGCTTGAGGACAAATTCCAGGGGATCGAGTTGCATCACGTCCCCCAAAAGGACAATAATGTCGCCGATTTTCTTGCAAAATTGGCCGCCAGGCGGGATCCATCCCCAAGCGGGGTCTTCATCAACGACGTCCATGAGCCATCCACCAGCATCCTAGAAGGACCAGTCCAGACACACGCCGGCGCATAGCCAGCGCCCGGGGGCTCCAACCCCAATGCTAAGCTAGCGCTCGGGGGCTCCGATCCCACTACCTCCATGACGACATCACCCGCCAAGGTCGCCATATTGGCACTCGATCAAACCAACTGGCGAGCGCCGTTACTCGCCTACCTCCTCAAGGAGGTTCTCCCGCCCGAAAGGACTGAGGCCTGATGGGTCGCTCGATGCACCAAGACCTTCGTCGTGCTCGGCAACAAACTCTATAAGCGGAGTCCATCAGGGGTACTCATGAAGTGCATCCCCACCAACCAGGGGAAGCAGCTCCTCCTCGAGGTCCATGTCGGTATCTACGGACATCACGTGGCCCCAATGTCACTGGTCAGAAAAGCCTTTTGCCAAGGTTTTCACTGGCCCACCGCAATATGAGATGCAGAGGAGGTCGTCCGTAGGTGTGAAGGATGTCAGTTCTATGCTCGGCAAACCCATTTGCTGGCATAGGAGCTCCTAACCATCCCCATCACCTGGCCATTTGCGGTCTGGGGCCTCAACATGGTGGGACCCCTCAAAAAGGGCCCAGGCGGCTTCACTCACCTACTAGTAGCAGTCGACAAGTTCACCAAGTGGATAGAGGTGAAGCCCATCACCAACATCCACTCGGAAGAGGCAGTCAAATTCTTCCTCGACATCATCTACCGGTTCGGCGTTCCTAACTGTATCTTCACCGACCATGAGACTAACTTTACCAGAATGAAGTTCCTAGACTTCAATGATGGATATGGCATCAGGATCGACTGGGGTTCAGTTAGACATCCACGAACTAACGATCAGGTTGAACGCGCCAATGGCATGGTCCTCTAAGGACTTAAGTCACGCATCTTCGACTGACTCAAAAAGTACGCTGGGCGATGGGTTGCAGAGGTCCCAGCAATCCTCTGGAGCCTAAGAATGACCCCAAACCAATCCACATGGTTCACACCCTTCTTCCTGGCCTACGAAGCTGAGGCAGTGCTGCCCTCCGACCTCGACCACGGAGCCCCAAGAGTGAAAGCTTTTGACCGCGACAAAGCTGCGGAGGCTTAGCAAGACGTAGTCGACCTGCTCAAAGAGGCCCACTAGTCGACCATCACCCATTCCGCTCACTACCAGCAAACCCTAAACAGGTACCACGAAAGGAAGATCAGGGGGAGGATACTCGAAGTTGGCGATCTCGTACTCCGGAGGACCCAATCAACAAAGGAAAAACACACACTCTCTCCAGCATGGGAAGGGCCCTATGGCAGAACCTCCTAAATTATAGGGCCCACATGCACCTATCACTGTCCAACGACTTTTGACATCCCTACATATGTTCCCGGTAACTTAAAAGACTGTCGGGTGTCCTCGGAGAACCCCGAATCATCCACGATTTCCGAGCAGGATCACATTACAGAGTCATTGCAGTATTACAATAGTTTATTCAAATAGATACATCAGAGTAATTATAGCGGAAGTCTTACAATAACTTAGTTTACAAAACATTTATTTCAAACCTTACAACTAAGTTCGATTAATACTACAAACAGTAGCAGTGGAGTGGCATTATAACATATTACAAAACACGCAATTTAAACTGCCCTGCCCAAGGGCCACATATTTACTTCTCATCATCGGATCGAACAACCGTCATGCAACAAGGTCCAAAACAGACCTACTCATGAGGCTCACCTGCAACAAGGGTCAACGAACCCTGAGTACAAAAGTACTCAACAAGACTTAACCGAAATAAAAATTGATGAGACTTAGGAATGCAGGCTCCGGGATTCAAGGTATGACTTTAGCAATAATCAAAGTTCTTTTGCATAAAAGCACTTTAAACCAATTCTTTATTTCAACATTTAAAACTTCATAAGATCATATACAAAGCTGACACGATCCGTATTGAGATCATGAAACTTCATATCCAACACTTTCTCAAACCAGCCTCAAGTTCCAGTTATTAATACTACGATGATGAACAATGAGTTGAGTCTCCATAACCGAGGAGCAACGACGATTCGAACCGATTAAAACCCAGCTGGGAATTCCAGACCACACAACATATGCAGGTCCCTGACCTACAAATGTCAACCTACCCTCGGATCCTCTAAACAAGAACGGGTCCGCACCACCCGAGAATACAGTACTCCACCAATCCAGCCCATTGCCACATGGGTACACGCTATTCCCGCCATCTCTCCACTCCCAGTGCGTGAGTAGCCATTCTCGTAATAGAATAGCCAAGTTAAGGCTTACCGGAGTATGTGGTTAGTACTACAAAGTCTCACCTCATGCTATTCAACAACGGTATGGGCCTTAATCGACACAGGCGGAAAGAACCCGCTCACAAGACCTCTATGTCTTGCGGCTCCCATACACCGAGTCCGCCCGGTCTAGATTTATCACTCAACATGCTCATATCACAAGATAACATAAGTAACCAAAGTTCTATTTAAAACTTGCAGATGACAGGTAATCACCCGACTTTCATCGTTCTCAGCATAGCTAAGCAAAACTAGGCATATACGAATTAAAACTGGTAACAAGGTAGATATGGAAAAACAAGGTTGGTAATGCACCAATTAGGTTTCCACTAGACTTCTAATCACTTAATGCAATATATAAAAGCAAAAGCGAAATAATTTTGTAAAACACAAGGTAAGTTTAAATGCATCCGGGGCTTGCCTTCGTTCATGGAAACGTCCGGTTCTGGAGTCGTTCCACCGATATCAAAACCAACCTCCACAGACGGATCAACCTCCTCAACTACTTGATTAACTACCACGTGCTCACCTTTGTTCACTACACGTAGTAACAATGCCATGTTTAACATGATGCGAGATACAAAATATGATGCTCAACGATGGATGCAAAAGTAATAACTTGAATACAACTTTCCTTCGCGGTACAGTTACAAGTCAAAATAACTAAACCTTTCCTTAATACTAACATCACTTGCCAAAGATCATTACCAACTAATGACCCAAGGTCATCACACAATCCAAAATTCAATCAAAAACTAAATCATTAAAGGTTACTATTTGCTTTTATGAATTAATTATTTAATTAAAAATTATGAAATAAATCAACTTGTTCCAATTGACCTCAAAATTTTTGTAAATGTTCATCTTAATAATAACTAAGTGGCAAAACAGCTTTCATAATTTTTGGATAAATAAATAAGCCTAGAAAAATCATGGAAACTCATTTATTAATTAATTAAGGAATTTTTATCACATTAAAATAGTAATTAAAAACAACATTTCATATTTTTCCTAAACAATACACGTCACAGAGAGGTCACCCAAAAATTTTCATAATTTTTGGAGGTCTAAATAAATCTACACAAAAATAACAAAAATAGACACCCGACCCCACATGTCATCTTCAACCTTCGGTGCTGACCACGGCAACGACGGCGCTGACCGGCGAAAACTTGCCGACGGTGAGACCAACGGCGACGGCCAATATACCAAAACACTCCCCACACCATCCCGCATCGATTGACGACACTAGCTTAAGCAATTACAGCAAGTTACGAGCTTGACGCCGGCCATGGCGGACACGGCGGCTCGGCGGCGCTACGCTGGCGAAACAAGTGCGGTAGCGGTTAAACAAATAGCTTGGGAAGAACTAGAAGCTCACCCCGAACACGTTGAAGGCGATGGACGAGCCGGAGGAACAACAGATAGGCGGGTCAACGGTCGCAGCGATCACGGCGGAGCAATCGACGGTGACAGCGATTTTCCAGTGACTGTGGTGGACAAAAGGAGCAATCAACCGGTAACAGGAACAAGGTGAAACTGTAGGTGCACTGAGCAAGAGCAACGGCTCACTAGAGAGCACTAGCCACGGTGACGCGCTCGCGACGGTGAGGTTGCCGGCCGCGAGGAAGAAAGGTGCGCACAGCAGGTTCCCGGCGAAATCAAGTGACCACAGTCGGTTGGCTAGGTGCGCAAGGAGTAAGCGAAGCTGTTGAATGCCTTGTTGCGATGGCACAAGCGCTAAATCGACGACAAGGGCTCAACGGAGCAGCGGCGGCGGTGACTGGAAAACAGAGGAGGAGAAAAGAACGACGGCGACGGCGTCTCGGCCTTTAAAGGACGGCCAAGAAGCAAGAGGAAGCCACGACGGCGCCTATGCTGTGCCAGCGCGAAGCCGAGGTCGGCCACAGGCACGACTGGAAGCCCGGAGAAGCACGCCGGCGGTGATAGCTGCCCGCGGCTACTGTTCAACATATTTACAGAATTGCCATCCGCCAAATTTCACAAATTACTCCCAAATTTACATAACAACTCAAAAATCTCCAAAAACAAAAGTTGTTCATAATTCAAAGTTCTACAACTTTTCTTTTATAACCATACCCAAATTCGGTTTACATTTTGAAATGCAAATTTGAATTCAAAAAGGGGACATTTAAAGAATTACGCCTTTTCAAATTACTTCAAATTTTACTAACCAACTTTGAAAACTCCAGAAACCAACTTTGTACAACTCAACAAGCTCTACATTTTTGCTTTAAGGCTCAACCCCAAAATATGCTCAAATTTTGAAATGGGTTTTCTAGGGCAAACTTAAATGCTGAAAATCAGGGTTTTCAAAAATTTAAAATCCAAACAAAACTTTGAACTCAATTCAAACCATACAAGGAAACACTCATAACATAAATGTAAACTTGTTTTAGTGAATGCATATCAAAGTTTGCAATATGACCAAATGCCTTGCAATGCACATGATGACATGTCCTGTTTTAGTATTTAAAACACCCGAGGTGTTACAATCCTTCCCCCTAAAAGAAATCTTGTCCCGAGATTTAAAGTCATAGGATAAGTAATGGAAAAGGAAATATGTCAATCCAAAAATATCCAAAACATGTTCATAAAACAGCTAAGGTTCCTTTACAAACATGGTTCGTAACAATAAAGCAAAACTAACATTCTTCTATATTGACGCAAGAAACTCTGGAAACTTTTCTAATAGGTAATCTTCAAATTCCCAAGTAGCTTCTTCTGAATGTTGATTCCATTGTATCTTGTAGAACTTGATTGTCCTCCTTCGAGTAACACGATCTTTCTTATCCAAGACTCGGATAGGATACTCAGAATAGGTCAAATCAGGTTCAAGTTCCACTCCTTCAACCTCAACATTCTGCTTAGGCACTCGGAGACACTTCTTCAATTGAGAAACATAGAACACATCATGTACCGCTGTGAGATGTTCTGGTAATTTCAAACGATATGCCACTTTTCCATACCTCTCTAAAATTTGAAATGGTCCAATATATCGAGGTGCCAACTTGCCTTTAACACCAAAATGGGTAACTCCCTTCATTGGTGATACTTTCAGATATACAAAATCCCTCTTGTTAAACGTCAATGGTCTACGTCGTTTATCCGCATAACTCTTTTGTCGGGACTGAGCTATCTTCAAATTACTTTGTATTTGCCTAACCTTGTCTTCTGTTTCTTCCACAAGGTCAACTCCAAAGAACCTTCTTTCACCGGGTTCAGACCAACTCAGCGATGTTCTGCATCTACGACCATAGAGTGCTTCAAATGGAGCCATTCTAATGCTTTCCTGATAACTATTGTTGTATGAGAACTCGGCCAAAGGTAAGCATTCGTCCCACTTATTGGAATAGTTAAGGACACAACACCTTAACATATCTTCAAGTACTTGATTGGCTCTTTCAGTCTGTCCATCAGTCTGCGGATGATAAGCTGTACTATACAGGAGCTTGGTTCCCAACGAAGAATGCAATTGTTTCCAAAAACTGGAGACAAACTGTGTACCCCTATCTGACACTATGGTATTTGGTACTCCATGTAAGCTAATGATTCTTGCTAAATACATCTTGGCATATTGGATCGTAGGATATATAGTCTTGACAGGAAGATAATGTGCTGACTTAGTGAGTCGATCTACAATAACCCATATTGAGTCAAATCCTTTTGATGTCTTGGGTAGACCAACAATAAAGTCCGTACTAATGTCCTCCCACTTCCAAGCTGGAATAGGTAATGGCTGTAATTCACTAGCAGACCTCAAATGTATAGCTTTCACCTTTTGACAAGTATCACACCTTGCTATATATCTAGCAATCTCTATCTTCATTTTAGTCCACCAAAACTTTTGTTTCAAGTCATGGTACATCTTGTTACTTCCCAGATGGATAGATAACCTAGTAGCATGTGCTTCTTCAAGAATTGACTGTCGCAACTCAGGAACTTTTGGTACCACCAGGCGATTCTTGAACCATAGCACACCTTCATCATCAATGCTGAAGCATTCCGCTTTTCCATTTCTGACTCTTTCCTTGATATGGGCTATACCCTTCTTTTCTTTCTGAGCGGCAATAATCTGGTCTCGAATATTGGCTTCAACAATTATGTTGGTCAAGCTACCTTGTTGAATTACCTCTATATTCAACTTCTCCATCTCTTCACATAAAGTTAGACCCATTGTTCTTACTGTCAGACAATTGCAATAACTTTTGCGACTTAGGGCATCGGCAACCACATTTGCTTTACCTGGGTGATAATGTACTTCCAAGTCATAATCTTTAATCAGTTCTAACCATCTTCTTTATCGCATGTTTAATTCTGACTGAGTAAAGATATACTTTAAACTCTTGTGGTCGATATAAATATGGCACATATTACCAAGCAGGTAATGTCGCCAAATCTTCAAAGCATGGACCACAGCTGCTAACTCCAGATCATGAGTCGGATAATGCTCTTCATGTTGCTTAAGTTGCCGGGATGCATAGGCAATGACTTGGCCTTCTTGCATCAATACACATCCAATACCAATACCCGAAGCATCACAATAAACATCAAACGGCTTCTCGATATCAGGTTGGGCTAATACTGGTATAGTGGTTAACAGTCTCTTCAAAGTCTGGAAAGCCTCTTCACAATCAGATGACCAGACAAACTTGACTTGGTTCTTTAATAACTCAGTAATGGACTAAGATACTCTAGAGAAATCTAGAATAAAACAACGGTAATACCCCGCCAATCCTAGAAAACTCCGAACCTGATGAACTGTGGTTGGTGGTTTCCAATCAAGCACATTCTTCACTTTGCTTGGATCAACAGCAACGCCTTCAGCTGATAAGACATGTCCAAGAAATTGTACTTCCTTAAGCCAAAAATCACACTTGCTGAACTTGGCATATACTTGATGTTCTCACAAGCGGGTCAGAACAATTCTGAGATGTTCCGCATGTTCTTCCTTATTCTTGGAATATACTAGAATGTCATCAATAAACACCACTACAAACTTGTCTAGCTCAGGCATGAATACTGAATTCATCAGATACATGAAATGAGCTGGAGCGTTGGTCAAACCAAAAGACATTACCAAGTATTCATATAATCCATATCTTGTGGTAAATACCGTTTTGGGAATATCTTCAGGCTTAATCTTGATTTGGTGATAGCCTGACCTCAAATCAATCTTGGAGAAAACTCTAGCCCCGGCCAATTGATCAAAAAGCAAATCTATCCGAGGTAAGGGATACTTATTCTTGATGGTCACTTCATTCAATGGATGATAGTCGACACATAACCTCAGGGTCTCATCTTTCTTTTTCACAAAAATTGTTGGACATCCCCAAGGTGATGAACTAGGTTGGATAAACCCCTTATCAATCAATTCTTGCAACTGAGTCTTCAACTCGTCTAACTCCTTGGGTGGCATCCTATAAGCTCTCCGAGAAATCGAAGCTGTTCCTGGTTTTAACTCTATGTTAAACTGGACATCCCTCTCAGGTGGTAGACTGGGTAAATCTTCAGGAAACACATCAGGAAATTCACACACTACCAGAATATCTCTAATTTCCGTGACGACAGTTGTATAAACTTTGTCCACTGATCTTCTTAAGGTTGGAAGTTGGATGAGAAGTTGAGAATGACTATCTGACAAACTCACCCTGATTGTTCTATTCAAAGCATCTATAACAGCCTTATGCTGATACATCCAATCCATTCTTAAGATTACATCTATATCCTGATCCTTTAGGATAATCATGGTAGTGGGAAAAATATGCCCACCCTGGTTTATGGGTACCTGGTATACCATTTCCTTAGTACACAGACGTCCCTCAGGTGACTGTATAAAGAAATTTTCCTTTGTTGCCCTAATTGAAATCTCATGCTTTATCACAAATGTTCTATTGATGAATGAATGAGATGCACCCGAATCAAAAAGTATAACTGCAGGGTGATTGGCAACAGGAAACATACCCATCATCACTGGCTCCCCTTCCGGAATTTCCCCAGCTTGAATATAGAAAACCCTTCCAGTCTTCCTTTCATCTTTGCCTTTCTGTGCATTCTGATTGTTGTTCTTATTCTGTGCTTGACCCTATTCTTGATTTACTGGGCCCTTTCAATAATTTGGATTAGACTGCCTTGGATACGGACATTCCCTCAAGAAATGACCAGGCTTGCCACAATTGAAATAGGGATACTTATGACCCTGGGGTGTTGGAGCAAAAACCCTAGAAGCATTTGTCGGTTGTGGATTCTGATAAGTTGTAGTAGGGCGAACATTTGATTGCTGACCGGCTTGAAACTGCGGCAGACGATAAGGAGGACGATTATGATTTACTGGATGATAAATCACCCTCTGTCTCTTTTGATTTCCCCCAAAAGATCCAGACGGCATACTCTTTTTCTTCTTGAGCTCCTTATGCTGCCGATACTTTGCCTCTGAAGCAATTGCAATATTCACTGCCTCATGATAAGTGACATTGGTACAAGTTGTCATCATAGTCTGCAATTTGGTATTCAAACCTCTCATGAACCATTTTTTTTTCTTGGCATCTGTGTTAACATGTTCAGATGCATACTGTGACAGATGATTGAATCTTCCCACATACTGCATAACCGTCTGATCCCCTTGCTTCAAAGCAAGGAATTCATCCAGCTTCATAGCCATAACTCCCTTCGGGATATAATGGGCTCTGAAAGCAGTACGAAACTCTGTCCAAGTTAACGGAACACCTATGGGTTGCATGGCCATAAGATTCGCATACCAAGCTCCGGCTGCACCTCTAAGTTGTTGGGCAGCAAAGACTGGTTTCTGAAACTCCGTGCAGGGAATAAGATCAAATTTATGCTCCATGGTTCGAAGCCAATTGTCAGCCTCCAGTGGTTCATCTACCTTGGTGAACACCGGTGGCCTTGTGTCTGTAAAATCAACATATGTAGCCTCCTGCCTATTATGATGGTGACCACGGTTTCCTTGCATCTGATTCTGATTACTTTGAGCTATCTCATGAAGCAAATGAGAATTTTCAACCGTCACATTGACAAGTGCGGCTATAGCATTAGCTAGGTTTGTTGGAACTGGTGGCAGATCTGGAATACCGTTCTCATCTTGTGAAGTACTAGGAATATACGAACCCCGCGTATGACGCATCTGCTCATAACATACCAAACTTTACTCACAAGTCTTTATTGAATTGCAACAAAAGCTTACTCCAGACACATTACATAGGGTTTACTAATATAAACACAAACCCGCATGTACCTAAACAAGACTACTTAACTTAACTAGAACTAACTATTATACAACTCTACTCCTTTCCTCGATTACTTCAAACTTCAGGCTCGATATCCAATACAGAAATATTACCGCCTTCATTATCACTTTCATCGATCATTACTAATTCTTCAGGATCTTCTTCCTCCTCTTCCAATTCGCTATCATCAGCAAGGATGACACCGGGGTCCATTGCATTAGCTTGGGGTTCATGATTTGGATCTAGGAGATTGCTTAGCCTATGAACTTCCTCATGCAGATAAGTATTATGTTCTTCTAAATCTTCTACATAGAATTCTAGCTCATGAGTTCTAGCTCTAGCTACATTTTCTCTATGCCAACCTTCATTTCTTCCTTCCACCGTACGAACTAACATACGTTCACAGTTCCTGTGAGCGGTGGTGAGACGCCTCAATTGACCCTGTAGTTCTCCTACCTGGATGGCATCCCAGGCCCTATTTCTAGTAGCCTATGCTAACTCTGTAGAAATCCTCTATATCTCTTCCTAGGGATCAAGCCTAGAGCTGCTACTGCTAGCACCGTTATTCCTAGGGGCAAGTTGGTGACGAGGAACTCCTTTTGGTCCAGTGGACTTACGGGGTGTCTTCTTGGTACGAGCCATATTGTAGGAAGCAAGATTAATCCCAGTAAGACAATCTGACAACAGTCTCAAGAGCAGCAAGGGTGGACTACACAACTCAACCCAAACACACTACCCACCCAGACTCAGAGGTGAAGGAAGTAACAAGTGAATTAATCATGATGCATGAATCGTTCTTACGAACAAAAACATCAAAGCTCATAAAGTACATAAACAATAGTTGTTTTTATATAGGGCATAATAAGATTACTACTCCACCACACAAAGCCTTTGTAATCAAATAAGGAATGGTGAGAATGAAATAAGATAAGTCAGAAGCAATTTGGGCCAAATTAACAAGTTAAATAGGTTTGTCCAATGACTTTTGACATCCCAGTATATGTTCCCGATAACTTAAGAAGACTGTTGGGTGTCCTCGAAGAACCCCGAATCATCCACGATTTCCGAGTAGGATCACATTACAGAGTCATTGCAATATTACAACAATTTATTCAAATAGATACATCAGAGTAATTATAGCAGCAGTCTTACAATAACTTAGTTTACAAAACATTTATTTCAAACCTTACAACTAAGTTCGATTAATACTACAAATAGTAGCAGTGGAGTGGCATTATAACATATTACAAAACACGCAATTTAAACTGCCCTACCCAAGGGCCACACATTTACTTCTCGTCATCGGATCGAACAACCGTCATGCAACAAGGTCCAAAATAGACCTGCTCATGAGGCTCACCTGCAACAAGGGTCAATGAACCCTGAGTACAAAAGTACTCAACAAGACTTAACCAAAATAAAAATTGATGAGACTCAGGAATGCAGGCTCAGGGATTTAAGGTATGGCTTTAGCAATAATCAAAGTTCTTTTGCGTAAAAGCACTTTAACACAATTCTTTATTTCAACATTTAAAACTTCATAAGATCATATACAAAGCTAACACGATTTGTATTGAGATCATGAAACTTCATATCCAACACTTTCTCAAACCAGCCTCAAGTTCTAGTTATTAATACTACGATGATGAACAGTGAGTTGAGTCTCCATAACTGAGGAGCAACGATGATTCGAACTGATTAAAACCCAGCTGGGAATTCCAGACCACACGACATATGCAGGTCCCTGACCTACATATATCAACCTACCCTCGAATCCTCTAAACAAGAACGGGTCCGCGCCACCCGAGAATACAGTACTCCACCAATCCAGCCCATTGCCATGTGGGTACACGCTATTCCCAGCATCTCTCCACTCCCAGTGCGCGAGTAGCCATTCTCATAATAGAATAGCTAAGTTAAGGCTTACCGGAGTATGTGGTTAGTACTACAAAGTCTCACCTCATGCAATTCAACAACGGTACGGGCCTTAATTGACAGAGGTGGAAAGAACCCGCTCACAAGACCTCCATGTCTTGTGGCTCCCATACACCGAGTCCGCCCGATCTAGATTTATCACTCCACATGCTCATATCACAAGATAACATAAGTAACCAAAGTTCCATTTAAAACTTGCAGATGACAGGTAATCACCCGACTTTCATCGTTCTCAGCATAGCTAAGCAAAACTAGGCATATACGAATTAAAACTAGTAACAAGGTAGATATGGAAAAACAAGGTTGATAATGCACCAATTAGGTTTCCACTAGACTTCTAATCACTTAATGCAATATATAAAAGCAAAAGCGAAATAATTTTGTAAAACACAAGGTAAGTTTAAATGCATCCGGGGCTTGCCTTCGTTGATGGAAAAGTCCGGTTCCGGTGTCGTTCCACCGATATCAAAACCAACCTCCTCAGACGGATCAACCTCCTCAACTACTTGATTAACTACCACATGCTCACCTTCATTCACTACACGTAGTAACAATTCCATGTTTAACATGATGCGAGATACAAAATATGATGCTCGACGATGGATGCAAAAGTAATAACTTGAATACAACTTTCCTTCGCTGTATAGTTACAAGTCAAACTAACTAAACCTTTCCTTAATACTAACATCGCTTGCCAAAGATCATTACCAACTAATGACCCAAGGTCATCACACAATCCAAAATTCAATCAAAAACTAAATCATTAAATGTTACTATTTGCTTTTATGAATTAATTATTTAATTAAAAATTATGAAATAAATCAACTTGTTCCAATTGACCTCAAATTTTTTGTAAATGTTCATCTTAATAATAACTAAGTGGCAAATCAGCTTTCATAATTTTTGGATAAATAAATAAGCCTAGAAAAATCATGAAAACTCATTTATTAATTAATTGAGCAATTTTTATCACATTTAAAATACTTAAAAACAATATTTCATATTTTTCCTAAATAATACACATCACAGAGAGGTCACACAAAAATTTTCATAATTTTTGAAGCTCTAAATAAATCTACATAAAAATAACAAAAATAGACACTATTCATTCATTTCTGAAAAAGGAAAAATCATTTTCAAACCGCTGAGTCACTGACACCCGACCCTACATGTCATCTTCAACCTTCGGCGCTGACCACGGCAATGACGGCGCTGACTGGCAAAAACTTGCCGACAGTGAGACCAACAGTGACGGCCAATGTACCAAAACACTCCCCACACCACCCCGCATCGATTGACGACACTAGCTTAAGCAATTACAGCGAGTTACGAGCTTGACGCCGGCCATGGCGGACATGGCGGCTCGGCGGCGCTATGCCGACAAAACAAGTGCGGTAGCGGTTAAACAAACAGCTCGGGAAGAACCAAAAGCTCACCCCGAACATGTTGAAAGCGACGGACGAGCCGGAGGAACAACAAATAGGCGGGTCGACGGTCGTAGCGATCACGGCGGAGCAATCAACGGTGATGGTGATTCTCCGGTGACTGTGGTGGACAAAAGGAGCAATCAACCAGTCACAGAGCTTCATAGGAACAAGGTGAAGCTATAGGTGCACTGAGCAAGAGCAATGGCTCACTAGAGAGCACTAGCCACGGTGACACGCTCACGACGGTGAGGTTGCCGGCCGCGAGGAAGAAAGGCGCGCACAGCAGGTTCCCGGCGAAATCAAGTGACCACAGTCGGTTGGCTAGGTGCGCAAGGAGTAAGCGAAGCTGTTGAACGCCTTGCTACGATGGCACAAGCGCTAAATCGACGGTGAGGGATCAACAGAGCAACGGCGACGGTGACTGGAAAACAGAGGAGGAGAAAAGAACAACGGCGACGGCGTCTCGGCCTTTAAAGGACGGCCAGGAAGCAAGAGGAAGCCACGATGGCACCTATGTTGTGCCAGCGTGAAGCCGAGGGTGGCCACAGGCGCGACTGGAAGCCCGGAGAAGCACGCCGGCGGTGACAGCTGCCCGCGGCTACTGTTCAACATATTTACAGAATTGCCATCTGCCAAATTTCATAAATTACTCCCATATTTACATAACAACTCAAAAATCTCCAAAAACAAAAGTTGTTCAAAATTCAAAGTTCTACAACTTTGCTTTTATAACCATACCCAAATTCTACCTACATTTTGAAATGCAAATTTGAATTAAAAAAGGGGACATTTAAAGAATTACGCCTTTTCAAATTACTTCAAATTTTACTAACCAACTTTGAAAACTCCAAAAACCAACTTTGTACAACTCAACAAGATCTACATTTTTGCTTTAAGGCTCAACCCCAAAATATGCTCAGATTTTGAAATGGATTTTCCAGGGCAAACTTAAATGCTGAAAATCAGGGTTTTCGAAAATTTAAAATCCAAACAAAACTTTGAACTCCATTCAAACCATACAAGGCAACACTCATAACATAAATGTAAACTTGTTTTAGTGAATGCATATCAAAGTTTGCAATATGACCAAATGCCTTGCAATGCACATGATGACATGTCCTGTTTTAGTATTTAAAACACCCGAGGTGTTATAGGCCCTATATGGTAAGCGAAGTAATCCGACCGGGCACCTACCGACTAGAGGACAACAACGGCAACGTTCTCACCAACACTTGGAACATTGAACAGCTACGTCGTTTTTCCCCTAAATTTGATCTTACCGCTTTTTTAGTCAACACTTGCCCCTGTAAAGCACCCCAGCCTGAACACTTTCAGCCCAGGTCGCTCGGGGGGCTCCATAAGGGTACAATACTGAATGGTACAATACTGAATACTACCTCTCTTTTACTCTCTCTTTTTTACTGTCACATGGTAAACAACTTCGTCCCCGAACAGAAGCGCTTTCCTTTTCCTTTGATTGTCCTACATAACTTTGTTCTTATTCCTAACAGAACACACCCCGCCACGACCTATGGTTACAAGCAGCCGAGCCCAGTCGGCCATGCCCAGGCTCTTAAAAAAGCTACAGCCTATGGAACTAATGGGCAGGTGCGAAAAAGAAAGGACAGAAATAATAGCTATGCTAGGATAAAAACAAGGAACGGATAGCGATTCTATCACAAGAGCAGTACAGATGTATTCATCGATACAAAACACTGTTCACACGGGGACTCACCCACGAACTCAACTATTACATTTTCTACCACTACTCCAAATACTACTATGGTCGCTCGACGACATCGCCTGAACGCCAAAGGAGAAACCACAGCACACGCCGCCGGACATAACCACCGCTGTTGGGCCCCGCTCGGTTCTGCTCCCACGACTTCGGCGAACGCAGCGGATACCTCAAGGGACCCACCTGGTTCTGCTCCCTCGACTTCGGCGAGCACAGCGAATACCTCAAGGGACCCGCCCGGTTCCACTCCCTCGACTTCGGCGAGCGCCATGGGTACCTCAAGGGACCTGCCCTGTTCCGCTCCCTCGACGTCGGCGAGCGCAACGGGTACCTCAAGGGCATCGCACCCATAGATGCTCAGCAGAAGAGCATGGAGCTCCTAACCTTCTCATGCAGTTGAGGTAGCTCCTAGGTTGGGACGCGGGCACCGGGGTATGGCCACCATGGCTGGAAGAGATCTCATCAAACTTTATTAACTGGCCAACCTGAGCAGCTGCAGGCGCGGAACCCTCCACCGGCACGATCCTGAGCGACTTCCCCTCCAACAAGGCTCGCTCGGTGAAGATCCACCGGAGAAAGTCCACACATGGCTCCATCCCGAAGAAGGCCTCGCAGATAAATCCAGCACCGCCCCGGGCAGCCTCTAGCTTGAATGTCGTGCTCCAGATTCATGAAAGGATCTGTAAGTCCTCCCCCTCGCTCACCCCTCTCTCACTTAGGAATTGCTGTGGCATACAGGCACTCTTGGTGAGGAGGAAGAAGGAGAAGAGACAATAGTAGGAGGACAGGCAAAGGACTGCGATGGAGAGCCCTCTCCCTCCCCCTATTTAAAGGAAGAAATGTGATAGCAAAGAGGGGCAAATGGTTAGAGGGAAAAACTCTTTCCCTTCCCCCATTCAATGCGGATGGGAAATGATGGGACACACCCTGACCGACGGGATGCACGCTGACCGACGGAACACCGCCTGGTCAGACGGAACGCCGCCTGGTGAGACGAGACGAGGCCTGTGTTTATACCAAAATTTTGGAGGAAGGGTCTCAGGACTCGAAGGCTCCCAAGGCCACACCGTCAAGAAATCAATTGTGTGCAAATCGAAACCAGCTGATTCGGATGCAAAAAACTGGAATCGGCTTTCTCCAGATAGCGCCGGCAGATAGAGGCAAGGGCTACGATCAGCGCTAGGACGGAACATAATGGACCCTGTAAAAGGGAAAGATTAGAGTCCAAGCTATCTTAAATTAGGAATGTTTTCTTTAAAGTCAAAATTTGTGATGAGTCGTGCTTAGATAGGAGTCGTGCACAGGTCCTGGCTATAAATACCAAACCCCGGCTATTGTAAAGGGGAACCAATCAATCAAATACAAGTCAATTACTTTTTCGGCTCCGGCCACCCCTTAGGAGTAGGAGTAGAGTAGATCTCGGCGAGTTCTTCAGCAAGTATGGCTGCATCGATTCGGTAGACCTCCACTGCTTGTTGTAAGTACCGTCACGGTTTATACCTCTGTTCGTATGGCTGCATCGATCCGGTCGACCCCCATTGCGGCTCTGGTATAAGCTAGTTATCGACTCTTGTCTAATTCAAGTATGGCCTATGTGATTCTGCCTCACACCCCACTGCTTGAATTGGATCAAGGTCAAGTTATCGGCTCTATCTTAGAATGGCAGTCTTTGGTAGATTCATTAAGTTACCGATATTGCTTATTGCTTTCATTGCTTATCTAATTACAGCAATATTACTCTGCCCGATTGAGATTGATTTAGACCGGCCTTATATCTTATTTGACTCATCGTTTGCTAATCTAAAACAGATCTAATCTACACCTTAAACGATGAGCTATGTTTTTTTATCGACTGTTTTACATCAATCTTAATCGTGCATAGCGTGCGGTTAAGGCATGTTCGATCCTGAGTAGATCTATTGGTTAGCGAGAACCGTTTCATGTCCCGTTATCACGGCCTGTGGGATTCTACCTCTCACTCCACTGTTAACACCGTGGAGTGGGGATCGTTAGTTGGTAGATCCGTTCTTGAGAAGGCATGACCTTAACTGTGCGCTATGCCTGAATCGGCTGTTTAGCCGATATCGAGCGCTTTCACGAATAGTTCACATCACAAGACCGTTGAAGTAGAGGTAAGTTGAAAGATATGTTAGCCCCATGATCTTATTATTGTATTACGGCCTGCATGATTCTACCTCATGCCCCACTGATATTAGTAATGAGTTAGGGTCATTGAGTCTATTGTTGTTTCTACGGCCTGCATGATTCTGCCTCATGCCCCACTGGTCATGGTGATAGATGAGATCTAACATGTTCATTAGATTTATATTTATTAAATGGTTAAGTGGTGTTGAATTGTTTCTTTATATAAAAGGAGTTCAGTTACTCATAATTATTGGCTTAGTATGAACCGATCATCATTGATATCTTATTGCCATTGATTAATATTTGTTTAACCAATATTTATCCTGAATGATAACCGATTCTTCTTATGCACCCCCACGAGCTCTAACTAACTCATTCTCATGGATATACTGGAATCGGCTATTTAGCCGATTTCTCTTCATATCGGCTCTCATAGCCATACATTCGGAACTGTCTGGCAACATCGGCAAGTTCCGCCCTTAATTACTGATGAACTTTCTCTCCTTGTCAATTATAGGGTCAAATTGACTGGCACGCCTCGGGAGGATTGCGTAGGATCGATCACCCCTGCGTTGAAGCTTGGCGGATCTGCTCCATCGAGCGGATCCTTCAGGCTTGCTGCGTGTGTCCTCGGCACGGTACAAAATTATGTGTCGACACACGTTTCTGGCACGCTCGGTGGGACCCCACAATCGTCATGGCGGCTCATAACAACAACGACATCCATATGCTACATTATGAAGATCTACCTGATGGAGATAAAGATGTCATCAGCAAAGAAGAGTTTCAGAACAAGTGTTTGTTGTCCTACACCAAAACACGCGACAACACAATTGTTTAGAAATTTCCACTACCGAGAGTTCTGTTACACGGACAGACAGACACAGCCAAAGCTGAAGACAGGCGTTTCTTTAAAGAGGTTGTAGACAAATATATTCGTGATGCCATGTCGAGTCACAACGGAGCTTTCGTGGACGTGTTCCACAACACCATGAAAGAGGCGATTCATGGATTTCCTGTTGGTCAAGGTGGACCGATTTATTACAATATTCCAGATCCGTCTACCCAAGGGACTAATCAAGTCGGTACCAGCCATCAAGAAGCAGTACCAGCTGGTAGTGGTGATGTCCAGACAGTTCAGGGATCATCTGAACAAACTCAAGGAATTGCTGCGAATCAGACATAGTACAATTCTGAACCACCAGTACAGCATGTGCAATAGCCGACGGGTCAAAGTTAGAACCAGGTCATCAATTTTGGCACATCAGGCCACATACCATCGTCGGCTCAAAAAATAGCGCCATCAGTTCAAAAGATCCGTAGAGATATAGATCCTTATGTCTATAATCAGAGACTTCAAGCAGCAAGCCAGCAAAAAAATCAGTAGATTGAAATTCCACAGGGGTATCATTATGGCACAGATTATAACACCCTCCACATGATACCAAATCCAGGATATCAAGGCACATGGGATTTCAACCCACAGATGGGTCAGCAGGTGTAGAGAACTCCAAATTCAAATGTTGATGAGTTGCTGCTAAGGGTGACAGATGATGAAGAATCAGTTCGGTCTGAAGCCAAAAGGGTTGACCTTTTTGTACAAACGCCCATATCTAGAATGGTATGATTTGGTCGCTCTTCCAATAAATTATAGGCTCCCAGAATTCACTAAGTTCACTGGCCAAGACAGTACAAGCACGATAGAACATATCAGTCGGTATCTTACACAATTGGGCGAAGCATCAGTCGAAGACGCCCATCAAGTTCGTTTCTTCTCCTTGTCCCAATCACGGCTAGCCTTCACTTGGTTTTCATCATTGCCAGTCAATTCCATTGCTAATTGGGCTGACCTGGAAAAGAAGTTTCATACATATTTTTACACTGGGACTGGAGAGAAGAAGATTACCGATCTGACAACCATAAGACAGAGGACTAATGAATCGGGCATTGAATTTCTTCAGAGGTTTCGAGAAACTAGGAACTTGTGGTTCTCCTTGAACTTAGCCGATGATCAACTAGCTGCTTTAGTTGTTCAAGGAATGCTGCCGATATGGAAGAAGCTACTGGGACAGGAATTTGACAACTTGGGTCAATTGGCTCAACGAGCGATAGCTCTTAATAGCCAACTCCCGAGCATACGCAGAGATACCCGATTCCAGAAGAGTACCTCAGTAGCCGATGCTTACAATCCATATTTAGTCGATGACGGCTATGAAGATGAAGAAGAAGAGGTTGCTGCAGCTGAATGGAATTGGGGCAAGAAGACAGTGATGGTGCCAAATCCTTGGGGAAGAGGAGTTGAGGAGAGTTATGACTTTGATGTCACCAAATCGGACAAGCTCTTCAATTTCTTGCTTGAGAAGGGGCAGATCAAGTTGCTCGATGGTCATATCATGTTGCCCCCTGATCAATTGAAGAACAAGAGGTTCTGCAAATTCCATAACGCTACTTCTCATTCCACTAATGAATGCAGAATCTTCAGACAGCATATACAGAGAGCTATTAAGCAAGGGAGGCTCAAATTCGATATTCCTCGGAAGATGAAAGTCGATGATAATCCTTTCCCAGGAGATCAGAACATGGTTGATGCAGGGCTGCTTAAAGAAAAAACCAAGATCCTAACATCGACCAAATCGAGAGAAGCTGGAACAGTCGATCAAAAGATGCAAATATCAGCTGATGAGTACAGAAAGATTAGAAGACGTCATGCCGAACAAAAGAGCCGATATGAGCAGGGGAAGACATCAAAAGCAGATACGACAAAGCCATGAGTCACATCTCAGATTTTGTTGAATAAATGGCAGCGGCAGAAGGAAAATGATTATCAGCGTTGGTTAAAAGATCAAGCATACCAGCATCAATTGGAAGAAGAGAGGTATGAAAGGGAACGAGCTGAATTACATTGGAATTGTCCCTTCTTTAGACATTGCCGGACTGAAGGTTTGAAGTTGCCTACTAGACACGACAGTCTAGAATATATATCGGGAATATAGGCAATCTCGAACCAACCACCGGTCTATCCATTCTCAAGATGCATATCATCATAATAGCATGGATCGGCGCTTAAAAACAAAAGTGTTCATGATCGGCTTGGGAAAAGAGTCATTGGTCAGGACTGGGCTGATCATGAAGAGGAAGGCATTGAAAGAAGATATACATGGCAGGAAGGCCAGTGGTGCCCAGGAGGTTTGACAAGAAGCCAAAAGAGGAGGGTGCAGCGCCTAAGGAACAAAGAGACGGAATAGACTCAGGCACCCAGTAAAACTCAAGTGTGGTGTACCAAGCAAATAGCCGATAGAAAGCAACCATTGGCTAATATCCAAATGGTTTTTCTGTTACCGTCAAAATGCAGAGTCAGTGGCGAAAGCCAACAGCCGATCCAAGCAGCCGGCTTTGAGAATTTGGATAATCTAATAGATGGTACAAATAGCAAACTAGGACAGGGCTTCACGTCAGATGATGAATTAGAAGAGACAGATGTTGGTCCTGGAGATAGACCTAGGCCGACGTACGTAAGTGCTAAGTTGGATCCCGAGTATAAACGAGAATTGATTGATTTATTAAAGGAATTTAAAGACTGCTTTGCTTGGGAATACCATGAGATGCCTGGTTTGGACCGATTGATTCTCGAACATCGGTTGCCAATCAAACCTGGACATCGGCCGTTTAAACAAGCTCCAAGAAGATTCAACCCAAACGTGGTCCATGATATAATAAAGGAGACTGAAAGGTTACTGGAAGCAAAATTTATCCGACCATGTCGATATGCGGAGTGGATATCGAATGTTGTCCCTGTATATAAGAAGAATGGGAAATTGAGGGTTTGCATTGATTTCAGGGATCTGAACAGAGCCACACCTATGGACGGTTATCCAATGTCGATAGCTGATATGTTAGTGGATGCAGCAGCCGGACACAAGGTTATTAGCTTCATGGACGGTAATGCAGGATATAACCAAATTTTCATGGCTGAGGAAGACACAGCAAAGACCGCTTTCAGGTGCCCCAGCGCAATCGGTCTATTTGAGTGGGTTGTAATGACATTTGGTCTGAAGAATGCCGGTGCAACTTATCAAAGGGCAATGAATTACATTTTCCATAAGTTGATCTGCAGGATTGTTGAGATTTACATCGATGACGTGATGATAAAATCCAAGGGATACAAGGAACACCTAGCTAACTTGCGAGAAACCTTGGAATGCACGAGGAAGTATGGTTTGAAGATGAATCCTAACAAGTATGCTTTTGGAGTATCAGCTAGACAATTTTTAGGATTCATGGTTCATGAAAGAGGAATCAAAGTTGGTCAGAAAACATGAAGGCAATTGACAAAGCGGTTCCCCCAACCACCAAAATAGAGTTACAGTCTCTGCTGGGAAAGATTAATTTCATCAGAAGATTCATTTCGAATTTGTCAGGGAGGATCCTGTCGTTTTCTCCCTTGCTGAGATTGAAAAATAATCAAGAATTCAAGTGGAGTGACATACAACAGAAGGCGTTTGAAGAGATAAAAGAATATATGAAGTGTCCTCCTGTGCTGGTCCCTCCTTAGCAAGGTAAGCCATTTAAGTTGTACATATCGGCTGATGACAAGACAATTGGATCGGCCCTGATGCAAGAATTCGAAGGAAAAGAGAGGGTTGTTTTCTATCTAAGTGGGAGGCTACTGGATCCAGAAACAAGATATTCTCCCACCGAAAAGTTATGCTTATGTTTATATTTCTCTTGCACTAAATTACAACACTACTTATTATCAGCCGAGTGCACAGTTGCTTCCAAGGCTGATGTGGTTAAGCACATGTTATCAATGCCAATACTAAATGGAAGAGTGGGAAAGTGGATTCTTAAGTTATCGGAATTCTACTTGAAGTACGAATCGGCAAAAGCAGTCAAAGGACAGGTAATGGCCGATTTTATCACTCAGCATCACAAGCCGAACATTAGTTATGCAGAGCCGATGCCCTGGATACTATTCTTTGATGGATCAACATGCAAGCAGGGTGGTGGCATTGGTATTGTTATCATTTCACCTCGGGGGGCAAGCTTTGAGTTTGCTTTCCCAACTAAACCAATGGTTACTAATAATCAAGCGGAGTATGAGGCTATTCTCAAAGGACTTCAACTTCTTCACGAAGTAAAGGCCGAAGCAATTGAGGTATTTGGAGATTCACAGTTAATAATTAATTAGTTGATCGGCCTATATGAGTGCAAAGAAGAGTCTTTGAAAGAATACTATGATGGTTGCCAAAAGTTAATCAAGGGGTTTCTTCATGTTTCTTTCCAACATATCCTGAGAGCGCAAAACCAAGAGGCCAACCGTCTGGCTCAAAGTGCATCAGGGTATCGAGTATTTCGGGAAATATTGAGTAGTGAAGCCTCAATTGATGATTGGAGAGTTGAAATAGCCAATTACCTTAGGGATCCATCTTAGAAAGTTACTAGGAAGCTAAGGTATAAGTCAACTAAATATGTTTTGTTGGATGAGCAGTTATATTATAAAACAGTCGACGGAGTGTTGCTCAAATGCTTAAACCAAGAAGAAGCTAAGGTATTGATGGGAGAAGTGCATGAAGGGATATGAGGAGCTCATCAATCGGCTTATAAGATGAAATGGATTATCCACAGAGCCGGATATTTTTGGCCAACGATGCTGGAAGATTGTTTTGAATATTACAAGGGGTGCCAGGATTGTCAATGCTTTGGCAATGCCCAGAGATCGCCTGCATCAGCCATGAATACAATAATTAAGCCATGGCCGTTTCGAGGGTGGGGAATTGATCTGATCGGCCAGATTTTTCCACCTTCAAGCAAAGTACATAAGTTTATATTAGTAGCAACAGATTACTTCACCAAATGGGTTGAGGCAATTCCTTTGAAGACGGTAACCTCAAAGGACATGATCAATTTTGTCAAGGCACACATTGTGTATCGTTTTGGGATCCCTCAAACTATAACTACCGATCAAGGGACAATATTCACATCAGAAGAATTTGGGGACTTTGCTGCCAGTATGGGAATCAAGCTACTAAATTCCTCTCCTTACTATGCTCAGGCTAATGGCTAGG
Organism: Miscanthus floridulus; assembly: GCF_019320115.1. Lineage (NCBI taxonomy): Eukaryota > Viridiplantae > Streptophyta > Magnoliopsida > Poales > Poaceae > Miscanthus > Miscanthus floridulus. The sequence continues at coordinate 134,436,598 of NC_089589.1, forward strand.
CAGAGGCATCCAACCAGATTATGATCAAGTTGATCAAGAAGAAGATTGAAGAACAGCCAAGGAAATGGCATTTGACGCTAAGTGAGGCATTGTGGGCATATAGGATGGCCTGCCATGGATCAATTAAAATATCACCCTATGAACTTATGTATGGCCATAATGCAGTTCTTCCTTGGGAAGTTCGAACGGGATCAAGGCGCGTCACGCTGCAGAATGATTTGTCAGCAGAAGTATACAAGAATCTCATGATAGACAACTTGGAGGACTTGAGTTGCCTTCGAATGCGCGCTCTCAAAAATATCGAAGCCAATAAATTGAGGGTTGCAAAATATTACAATAAAAAGGTTAAGATTAAGCAATTCTCTGAAGAAGACTTGGTCTGGAAAGTGAAATTGCTGATCGGGTCAAAGGATAATAAATTCGGCAAATGGTCGCCTAACTGGGAAGGACCTTATCAAATCAAATGTTGTGCACCTGGTAATGCTTACATTTTGGAAACACTGAAACGAAAGGAAGAATTTGGCCGAGCAATCAATGGGAAATATTTGAAGAAATATTATCCTAGCGTTTGGATCAATACTTAACAAGTGGTTTGATTCGGTCGATGACTTTAAATAACCGATGTCGGAAAGGTATCGCCTCTAGTGAAAAAATGGACCCAAAGGGGTAAGAGCCGATACAATGTGTATCACCTATAGAAGCGATGCAAACACAGACAGAGCAATGTATACAAATCACGAAGCAAAAGAAAAATTACTCAAGATGGGGAAGTTATTTGCTAAACATCGCCTATTACAAGCTACGGCCCAGAGAATACTTTGCTTACTATATCATCAGCCAGAGTATTGAAAGCTACAGAATTGGCGACACTCATAAAATCCTCAACCAAGCGCTCATGTTCCCCAGGGTACGCTGCATCCGGAAAGCCATGGGGAAGGAGCCGGAGATCTTGTCCCGAATGGACTTGGGCAGCAGCCAATGCCATAGCTGCACCATGACGAACGTCGTGGAGGGCGACCTCCCTAACGCGATTCGAAATGTCATGCAAGCGAACCACCAGAGCGACGCCCCTGGCATTGAAGAATCCCGCCGTGTGATCCACAGCTGACCGGAGACTCTCCAACTGAGCAATTAAATCTAAGAGATTCAAGAAAGGAATGATCAAGAATCCTGAGGGCAAAATGAAGAAGAAGCAGAAACTTATGGTAAATATCTCACCAGAAATTCTGGCTTCAGCCTTGGCTAGCCTCTCCCGCACCGGGTTGGCCTCAGAAGGTGATTGGCCCTGAATTATGGCCAAAGTCGATTCCGCAATAGAGAGGCAGTCAGCAAGTTTCTCACCAGTCCGGTCGATGGAAGCAATCAGGTCATCGTTATCTCTCGGGAGCCGGCGACAAATCGGTGCCGAGGATGACCCCAGAGGCTGGACAGAGTCGAACGTCTACTCTGGAACTGCAGGAGCATTGTAAGATGCACCTTCTTGATGATGGGTGCGCTGACGCGATGATGCAGATCCATCAAGGGCCTCCTCAGCAGACCTCTTAATGTTCTCCATGATCTCGAAACTATGGAAAAGCAGGAGCTATACTAAAGGATACAGAAGATTTGAGACGAAGCGGGTTGTTGTTAGATCCGTGACCGTGGCCAGTATATATAGCCCAGGAAGGCGAGAAGATAGCTCTCGCCGAAGGTGTGGAATTGGAATCGAGAATGGAAGCGGAACGACACTCCGGGAATTCAGGGGACGGATTACGAAGAAATAACAAACTCGCATTTATTGCTTCCCCAGATTATAGAACATCGTGGAAGGGAACATTGACCAGAGATTAACTCACCAAGACTCCTTTGGATTGAAGGGAGTCCAGATCTCCACCAGGCCAGAACTCATTGTGAACCGAATCACATCGGCTGATCGGTAAAATTGTGTCAGAGAAAAGTAAAGGCCGTCCGCCTAACGTATACTCAGCAGATCACTTGGCAAGCTAAGGAACTATGGGAAAGAAGCCTGAGGCTTTTCCCAGTGGGTGTTTGAGGAGGCAACAAGGGGGACATGTCCACGTGGTCTAGCCCTCACAAAACACTAGACAACTTTGCGAGCATGGAGAGAAGACTTGGGAATGATATCACAAGAGTTCTTCTGACCGTAGTAGCTGGTCTTCTTGCTCAATGAGGCGCTAGATTAAGTGATACAATCACCCTATACACAGGAATTCTTCTAACTACTGGAAATCTTCACGAAATAGACCATGGAGGGTCCAGCGGGGTCGGAAGCACTCGAGGAGACAGATAGAAAGGAAACATGGCTGAATTGTTGAGTTGCTCTCACTAGGGTCGGATAAACATTTTATAGCTGACCTGGAAGGACAAGTCCAAGGGCCCATGATGCAATGATGCTCTAGCGACAAACATTAGACCTAGAAGCAAAGGTTCTTCACCCATGACTGCGGACTTATTGGAGGCACGGACGTGATAATTTTGGGGTAAAATTTCGTTTATCCCAAAATTGGGGGGCATGTGTTTACACCAAAATTTTGGAGGAAGGGTCTCAGGACTCGAAGGCTCCCAAGGCCACACCGTCAAGAAATCAATTGCGTGCAAATCGAAACCAGCCGATTCGGATGCAAAAAACTGGAATCGGCTTTCTCCACATAGCGCCGGTAGATAGAGGCAAGGGCTACGATCAGCGCTAGGACGGAACATAATGGACTCTACAAAAGGGAAAGATTAGAGTCCAAGCTATCTTAAATTAGGAATGTTTTCTTTAAAGTCAAAATTTGTGATGAGTCATGCTTAGATAGGAGTCGTGCGCAGGTCCCGGGTATAAATACCAAACCCTGACTATTGTAAAGGGGAACCGATCAATCAAATACAAGTCAATTACTTTTTCGGCTCCGACCACCCCTTAGAAGTAGGAGTAGAGTAGATCTCGGCGAGTTCTTGGGCAAGTACGGCTGCATCGATCCGGTCGACCTCCACTGCTTGTTGTAAGTACCATCATGGTTTATACCTCTGTTCGTATGGCTGCATCGATCTGGTCGACCCCCACTATGGCTCTAGTATAGGCTAGTTATCAACTCTTGTCTAATTCAAGTATGGCCTGTGTGATTCTGCCTCACACCCCACTACTTGAATTGGAACAAGGTCAAGTTATCAGCTCTATCTTAGAATGGCGGTCTTTGGTAGATTCATTAAGTTACCGATATTGCTTATTGCTTTCATTGCTTATCTAATTACAGCAATATTACTCTGCCCGATTGAGATTGATTTAGACCGGCCTTATATCTTATTTGACTCATCATTTGCTAATCTAAAACTGATCTAATCTACACCTTAAACGATGAGCTATGTTTTTTTATCGGATGTTTTACATCAATCTTAATCGTGCATAGCGTGCAATTAAGGCATGTTCGATCCTGAGTAGATCTATTGGTTAGCGAGAACCGTTTCATGTCCCGTTATCACGGCCTGTGGGATTCTACCTCTCACCCCACAGTTAGCACCGTGGAGTGGGGATCATTAGTTGGTAGATCCATTCTTGAGAAGGCATGACCTTAACTGTGCGCTATGCCTGAATCGGCTGTTTAGCCGATATCGAGCGCTTTCACGAATAGTTCACATCACGAGACCATTGAAGTAGAGGTAAGTTGAAAGATATGTTAGCCCCATGATCTTATTATTGTATTATGGCCTACATGATTCTGCCTCATGCCTCACTGATATTAGTAATGAGTTAGGGTCATCGAGTCTATTGTTGTTTCTATGGCCTGCATGATTCTGCCTTATGCCCCACTGGTCATGGTGATAGATGAGATCTAACATGTTCATTAGATTTATCTTTATTAAATGGTTAAGTGGTGTTGAATTGTTTCTTTATATAAAAGGAGTTCGGTTACTCGTAATTATTGGCTTAGTATGGACCGATCATCATTGATATCTTATTGCCATTGATTAATATTTGTTTAAACGATATTTATCCTGAATGATAACCGATTCTTCTTATGCACCCCCATGAGCTCTAACTGACTCATTCTCATGAATATACTGGAATCGGCTATTTAGCCGATTTCCCTTCATATCGGCTCTCATAGCCGTACATTCGGAACTGTCTGGCAACACCGGCAAGTTCCGCCCCTAATTACTGATGAACTTTCTCTCCTTGTCAATTACAGGGTCAAATTGACTGGCACGCCTCGGGAGGATTGCGCAGGATCGACCACCCCTGCGCTGAAGCTAGGCGGATCTGCTCCATCGAGCGGATCCTTCTGGCTTGCTATGTGTGTCCTCGGCACGGGACGAAATTCTATGTCACATCCTGGGTATGGCCCACCAGTATTGCATGACCGGGCACAAAAACCGAAGCGCCACCGCACACAGGTGGCTCTCCGCATCCCCAGGCGGGACTTGGAAAACCCAAAAAATGGGATCTCCACTGGGAGAGACCATCGGGCTTTCTAAAAATCGATCGAACAGCTCTGAAAGACACACTGATTGACATGTAAGGAGCAAAGGGACGCCCCATGTAGGCCATGCCAACTCCATCATGAACGATGAGCACGGGTCAAGGTCAGACATTTTCGACTAGAGCTCTTCAAACCCCATCACTTGAGTCATCAAGATAACGCTACCGACCCCCGCTATTTCTTTCTTTAAATCATTTCATACATCCATACGCTCATTCATTCCATGCGCCCGTGCCCCCCGGACGATTCGGGCCCTGAACCACCCGGCGGCTCAGGAACTAAGCATCGCACGTGCAGCGAAATGCATCACAACGCTCCATGTTGCATCACGAAGTGGCAGTTGCCTCATTTGACATGAGCAACGACAGAGCCTGGGGAGAAAACGCAGATGAGCCCCGTGCGGCCCTCACCCAGTCTAGCAGATAGGGTCATCTCAAACCTTCTCGTTCGATCCTAAACCTCTGCCAAGCCCATAGAATCTACGTCGAGGGGAGGCCATTAGGCCACCCGGGTCGGTCTCTGGAACGACCCAGGCATCTGCCGGGTTGCAGGTAAAGGAGCAGTGTAATATCACAAGAGGGCTATGCCGACCCCGTCATGAACGACGGACTCGGATTCCACTCGATCATATCCGTTAGTAAACTCACTGAGCGCGTCACTCGAGCCCGAGCGATCGGGACAAGCGACAAAACTCAGGCCCTCCGGTTGTGAGGAACCGAGGACGGGGTAACGCACACAACTCAAACCGACCCCTACTAAAGCCCAACGGGGCTCGGGGGCTCAAGACACAAAATGCCTCGGTCTACGACCTCGAAATCGCCCCTCCGGCTACTCTTCGACTGCACTCCAAAACTACCTGGGTGTGCGACCCCAAACTCGCCCCATCCAGCTATGCTTCGACTGCACTCCAAAACTACCAGGGTCTGCAACCCCGAACTCGCCCCATCCGGCTACGCTTTGACTGCACTCCAAAACTACCAGGGTTTGTGACCGTGAACTCACCCCATCCAGCTACGCTTCGACCGCACTCCAAAACTACCTGGGTCAGCGACCCCGAACTCGCCCCATCCGGCTATGCTTCAACTAAACTCCAAAACACCTGGGTCTACGACCCGAAATCGCCCCATCAGGATCCATGACTCCGACTCGCTCGATCCCACGGCGCACACCGACGCTAGGACCTGCGAGCTCCGTCTCATCCGAGCCATTGACTAACTGCCTCGCCCAATCCCATGGCGCGCATCGACGCCAGGATCCGCGAGCTCCATGTCACCAGCTCCCTAAAAAACTAAACGCCATGGATGCACAACGACGCCTTGGTTAACAATCCCGTCTCGACTAAAAACACGCACACATGCCGGCTAACAAACACCCCCAGACGATTCTACCCGAATCACCTGGGCGCTCGGGGGCTACACCTGCGGGTGCGCTCGCGCGCACCCGCTGACAAAACAAAAAACCTCCCCCACTGGCAACACGAAACCCCCCCCGGACGATTCTGCCCGAATCACCCGGGGGCTCGGGGGCTACACCCGCGGGTGCGCTCGCGCGCACCCGCCGTCAGGACAAAAAATCCCCAAGACGATTCTACCCGAATCGCCCGGGGGCTCTGGGGCTCCGGTCGGGTTCATAAACCTGGGGTCCCTCGCGAACCAGCTTCCCAACAAAACCTCGGCCAAGCAGACAATGCGCAACTCATGGGCCGGCCCAAGTATCAGAACGATAGGCCAGGAGGGCGATCCAATCACCGACCGGAAGGCCTGGCCGACGAGGAACGGCACCCGCCTTCCGACTCCGACCCGCCTCTTCGACTGGAGCGCTCGCTTAGGTCTCCAGCCCGCCTCCGGACGGCCTCTCAACTGGGAGGTCTGGCCAAAGCACTACTTTCGACTCCGACCCCACATCTCCGACCGGGGTACGCGAATACCTTGCTCACTACTCTTCTCCGACTGGCGCAATCAGAGCCAGCTGGGACCGACCGACCGGGAACACCCGCTCAGAAAGGACCATTAAACGGACGGAGAAAGTAAGGCAGGGCGCACAAGTCAAACCTCAATACCACGGACCATACACTGTACACCTGCAGAAACAGTACACTGCAACCTTCCTGACACAAACAGTGTTGTAGGCGCCGACATTTTCCCCTACAATATTGTGGGCACCATTAACTCCCATATGGTAAGGCTCCCCCACATACCTCTGGGCATCGACAGTGTTGTGGGCGCAGAGATTTACCCTACCGAGTGAACATGGTAAAACTCCTCACATGCCTTTGGGTATCAATAGTATATGCAGGTACCGACATCTGCCACACCCAAACAAAGACGACGGAACCTCCCATGTGCATCTGACATCCAACAGTGTTGTGGGAGCCTACCATCATCCTGTACCTGCCGGCGTGGGCAACAAGGTTTAGAAGCATACGTACTCTCTCCCTCTCACTTGTAAGGCCATCCCCTTCATCTATAAAAGGGGATGCGTTCTCTCCCAAGAAACTCAGTTAATCCATGTCGATTCAAGTGATTTCAGATTCATTAGATCGATCAATTTCACTAGCTCACAACCACAGAACCGCCAGGTTCAGACCTCAAGCACACGCTTGAACACTTAGCTCATAGCGGAGCTCCTGTCGCTCTCGGCCCTTCCGACCGGAGCCGACCGGACCTCTTGTACACCCCACCTTTCTCCTTCTCGTTTTTAACCCCACTGTAAACTTCGAGCACCTGGGCTTAGGAATAAAGTCACCAACCGACTCAAACTGGACGTAGAGCACGTTGCCTGAACCAGTATAAACCCAGTGTCATTGAGTGCTAGGCCACCTCCGATCACAACGTACGTCAAAATTACAAATATTTACTTGTTGGTCACTTTCTGCACCGACATGTTGAATTTGTTATATCAAATGCTTATATGCGTAGTAGTATTGTTTATTATATTAAAACATAGTGATAAAAAATAAATTACTAGTATTGATATTTCACATATTTTTCGTCAAAATGTATAATGTTATCTAAAGTAACAACTTATAAAATTTATTGTCATGGACTAATATTATAATTTAAAGTGAATTGTCATTGTCATTGATATTTTATTTGTTGTGGAAATAGTCGACATGGTGGCAAATAGCATTTACCAACTTTTAGTCTATGATTAGTAGAAATGTGTTATTTTAAAACATATATGGCATAATTATATTTACGGTTATTGAAATATTTTCCATAATAGCTTATGTAGATTTGAGCGATATTTTATTTATTTTTTTATAATGGCGAAGATGGGTAATTTAGATAAATTAAAGGACTTAATTTATAATATCTTTTAGAATTGCAGATGTGGATAGTTTAAAAACACTATTTAGTGGTTACTTTGCATTATTTTTCATAATAACTTAGTTGGGTAATTTAGATATAGATTGAGGAGGTTAATATAATGGTTCTTCATAATGAGAAAAGTGGGTAATTGATAAATAGATTTAAGGGGTTACTTTCATGATAGCAAATTAAAGGTGTGTAGTTTTTTTAGAAGTTAGAATAGATCCGGTGGCTATTATCACTTTTTTAGCGTCTCTCGGAATGATTAACATGGTAGCTCCGCTGGAGGCCCCTAATTATAGTAATTTTAAGATTCAATGAGTCTAGTTCCATATTAATCTCAATTGTTGCAGGCAAGAAGATGTATATGCAAATATTACATAGAGGGTTTCCAAATAATGAAGATAGGTATGTTTAAAAGGTTCAAGTATTGCAAGCAAGCATACGTCTATCTATGGAAACACGCATGTATATTTAGTTTCAAAAGAAGGAAGATTAGTATTGATCCAAAGTTGATGGAATCTATCCTGTTTTTAAAGTCGTGGTGGTCATCGTGCACGCCGTCGTCACGGTTCTCCGTCCCGGGGACCTCATCGTCAGGCTCAAAGGAGGCCACACGTATCCGTGAACGTGAGCGAAGTGTCTCCAGCCACATTCTCCTTCAAATTCACCCTTCAGGCAATCTAAGCCAAGCGGTCGCGTCCGCATCTACTTCACCGACATCCTGGCCAACATCAGCAGATCGTTGACGGCGGAGCCTTTGCCGTGGGGCAGCAGGATTCTGCCGACGTCGCAGGTGTTTCGTCGACATCGGATGCCAGGTCACGAAGATCTCAAATTTAAAAACATTAAAATCAAAACTACTAAAATAATTTTGAGACACCAAATGATCTCCAATGACAATTTGATAAACATCAAAGTTGTAGAGGTCATGAAGATCTACAACTTTTATTTTGGTCATCTTGTTATTTGACAAAATTTGAACATTTTAAATTTGAAATTTTAAAAAATAACAAGTTCGAACAAAAATTTTAGACCCAAAATGATTTCAACATAAAAAGTGATGAATACCAAAGTTGTTCAACTCATTAATATCTACAACTTTTATTTTAGTAATCTTGTTATTTGACAAAATTTTAACCTTTCAAATTTGAAATTTTGAAAAACGACAAGTTCGAACCAAAATTTGAGATACAAATTGATTTCAACATAAAAAGTGATGAATACCAAAGTTGTTCAACTCATGAATATCTACAACTTTTATTTTGGTAATTTCTTCATTTAACAAATTCTTAGCATACATTGTTCACTAATCTTACACATGTCTCATATAGTTTATAAAACCTTATGAGAGATGTGTCACATTTGTGAACAATGTCATTACCACTTTGTCATATGAAGAAATGACCAATACAAAAGTTGTAGATCTTGATGAGTTATTCAACTTTGATAGTTATCACTTTTTCTGCTGAAATCATTTGGAGTACCAAAATCTTGTCTGAAGTTGCTTTTTTTTAATTCAAAATTTAAATTGCTCAAACTTTTCATATGTATATATTGACAAAACTAACAAAATAAATTGATAGAGAATGATTTTACAAAATTTTAGGAAAAAAAATCATCAGATTTGGAGTTAGTATGAGGAAGAAAAACTAGTTACAAAGTTGACCCACAGATTAAAATGCGAAATCACACTGTTCACTATGATCATGTAAGGATCATCTAGATCATCCAGAACAGTGTGATTTCTCTTTTTTATCTGTGGGTAAACTTTGTAACTAGTTATTCTCCCTCATACTAACTCCAAATGTGATAGTTTTTTCCTAAAAATTTCTAAAATCATGCTTCAACATTTAAGTTTGATCAAACTTGGATGTGACAATGTTTTACACATTTGAAATTTTGAAATTTGAAATTTGACAAGTTCAAACCAAATTTTGAAACCGTAAATGATTTCAAATGTAAAAGTGATGAATACAAAAGTTGTTCAACTCATCAATATCTACAACTTTTATTTTGTTCAACTTGTCATTTGACAAAATTTGAACCTTTTAAATTTGAAATTTTAAAAAACAACAAGTTCGAACTAAAATTTGAGACCCAAAATGATTTCAACATAAAATGTGATGAATACCAAAGTTGTTCAACTCATTAATATCTAAAATTTTATTTTAGTCATCTTGTCATTTGACAAAATTTGAACCTTTCAAATTTGAAATTTTGAAAAACGACAAGTTCGAATCAAAATTTGAGACCCAAATTGATTTCAACATAAAAAGTGATGAATACCAAAGTTATTCAACTCATGAATATCTACAATTTTTATTTTGGTCATTTCTTTATTTGACAAATTCTTAGCACACATTGTTCACTAATCTTACACATGTCTCATATAGTTTATAAAACCATATGAGAGATGTGTCATATTTGTGAACAATGTCATTACCATTTTGTCATATGAAGAAATGACCAGTACAAAAGTTGTAGATCTTGATGAGTTATTCAACTTTGGTATTTATCACCTTTTCAGCTGAAATTGTTTGGGGTACCAAAATCTTGTCTAAAGTTGCATTTTTTTAAATTCAAAATTTAAATTGCTCGAACTTTTCATATGTATATATTGACAAAACCAACAAAATAAATTGATAGAGAATGATTTTAGAAAATTTGAGGAAAAAAATCATCAGATTTGGAGTTTGTATGAGGAAGAAAAACCAGTTACAAAGTTGACTCACAGATTAAAAAAAGAAATCATACTGTTCACTGTGATCATGTAAGGATCATATAGAACAGTGTGATTTCAGTTTTTAATCTGTTGGTAAACTTTGTAACTAGTTGTTCTCCCTCATACTAACTCCAAATGTGATGGTTTTTTTCCTAAAAATTTCAAAAATCATGATTCAGCATTTAAGTTTGATCAAACTTGGATGTGACAATGTTTTACACATTTGAAATTTTGAAATTTAAAATTTAACAAGTTCAAACCAAATTTTAAAACCCTAAATGATTTTAGATGTAAAAGTGATGAATACAAAAGTTGTTCAACTCATCAATATCTACAACTTTTATTTTGGTCATCTTGTCATTTCACTAAATTTGAACCTTTCAAATTTTGAAATTTTAAAAATGACAAGTTCGAAACAAAATTTGAGACCAAAATGATTTCAAAATAAAATGTGATGAATACCAAAGTTGTTCAAATCATTAATATCTACAACTTTTATTTTAGTCATCTTGTCATTTGACAAAATTTGAACCTTTCAAATTTGAAATTTTGAAAAACGACAAGTTCGAACCAAAATTTGAAACCCATATTGATTTCAACATAAAAAGTGATGAATACCAAAGTTGTTCAACTAATGAATATCTACAACTTTTATTTTGGTCATTTCATCATTTAATAAATTTTTAGCACACATTGTTCACTAATCTTACACATGTCTCATACAGTTTATAAAACCATGAGAGATGTGTCACATTTGTGAACAATGTCATTATCACTTTGTCATATGAAGAAATGACCAATACAAAAGTTGTAGATCTTCATGAGTTATTCAACTTTGGTATTTATCACTTTTTCAGCTGAAATCATTTGGGGTACCAAAATCTTGTCTGAAGTTGCATTTTTTTTAAATTCAAAATTTAAATTGCTCAAACTTTTTATATGTATATATTGACAAAACCAACCAAATAAATTGATAGAGAATGATTTTAGAAAATTTTAGGAAAAAAATCATCAGATTTTGAGTTAGTATGAGGAAGAAAAACTAGTTATAAAGTTGACCCACAGATTAAAAAAGAAATCACACTGTCCACTATAATCATCTAAGAATCATCTAGAACAGTGTGATTTCTCTTTTTAATCTGTGGGTAAATTTTGTAACTTGTTGTTCTCCCTCGTACTAACTCCAAATGTGATGGTTTTTTTTCCTAAAAATTTCTAAAATCATGCTTCAACATTTAAGTTTGATCGAACTGAATGTGACAATGTTTTACACATTTTAAAATTTGAAATTTGACATGTTGAAACCAAATTTTAAAACCCTAAACGATATCAGATGTAAAAGTGATGAATACAAAAGTTGTTCAACTCATCAATATCTACAACTTTTATTTTGGTCATCTTATCAGTTGACTAAATTTGAACCTTTCAAATTTTGAAATTTTAAAAAAGATAAATGTGCACTGCAGGGGCGGCTGCTGATTGAGCCGCCCCTACAGATCAACCCCAACTGTAGGGGCGGCTCAGCTTACCAGCCGCGTGCCATCTGTTGGGGCGGCTGGGCTGCTGGGACCCGATGACGCCCACTGTAGAGGCGCCCTCAACTCCAGCCGCCCCTACAGTAAAAATGCCCCTGTTTAGCGTAGCGAACGTGAGCGAAGTGTCTCCAGCCACATTCTCCTTCAAATTCACCCTTCAGGCAATCTAAGCCAAGCGGTCGCGTCCGCATCTACTTCACCGACATCCTGGCCAACATCAGCAGATCGTTGACGGCGGAGCCTTTGCCGTGGGGCAGCAGGATTCTGCCGACGTCGCAGGTGTTTCGTCGACATCGGATGCCAGGTCACGAAGATCTCAAATTTAAAAAAAATTAAAATCAAAACTACTAAAATAATTTTGAGACACCAAATGATCTCAAATGACAATTTGATAAACATCAAAGTTGTAGAGGTCATGAAGATCTACAACTTTTATTTTGATCATCTTATTATTTGACAAAATTTGAACATTTTAAATTTGAAATTTTAAAAAATAACAAGTTCGAACCAAAATTTTAGACCCAAAATGATTTCAACATAAAAAGTGATGAATACCAAAGTTGTTCAACTCATTAATATCTACAACTTTTATTTTAGTAATCTTGTTATTTGACAAAATTTTAACATTTCAAATTTGAAATTTTGAAAAACGATAAGTTCGAACCAAAATTTGAGATACAAATTGATTTCAACATAAAAAGTGATGAATACCAAAGTTGTTCAACTCATGAATATCTACAACTTTTATTTTGGTAATTTCTTCATTTAACAAATTCTTAGCATACATTGTTCACTAATCTTACACATGTCTCATATAGTTTATAAAACCTTATGAGAGATGTGTCATATTTGTGAACAATGTCATTACCACTTTGTCATATGAAGAAATGACCAATACAAAAGTTGTAGATCTTGATGAGTTATTCAACTTTGATATTTATCACTTTTTCTGCTGAAATCATTTGGAGTACCAAAATCTTGTCTGAAGTTGCTTTTTTTTAAATTCAAAATTTAAATTGCTCAAACTTTTCATATGTATATATTGACAAAACTAACAAAATAAATTGATAGAGAATGATTTTACAAAATTTTAGAAAAAAAAATCATCAGATTTGCAGTTAGTATGAGGAAGAAAAACTAGTTACAAAGTTGACCCACAGATTAAAAAGCGAAATCACACTGTTCACTATGATCATGTAAGGATCATCTAGAACAGTGTGATTTCTCTTTTTTATCTGTGGGTAAACTTTGTAACTAGTTGTTCTTCCTCATACTGACTCTAAATGTGATGGTTTTTTCCTAAAAATTTATAAAATCATGCTTCAACATTTAAGTTTGATCAAACTTGCACATGACAATGTTTTACACATTTGAAATTTTGAAATTTGAAATCTGACAAGTTCAAACCAAATTTTTAAACCGCAAATGATTTCAGATGTAAAAGTGATGAATACAAAAGTTGTTCAACTCATCAATATCTATAACTTTTATTTTGTTCATCTTGTCATTTGATAAAATTTGAACCTTTTAAATTTGAAATTTTAAAAAATAACAAGTTCGAACCAAAATTTGAGATCCAAAATGATTTCAACATAAAATGTGATGAATACCAAAGTTGTTCAACTCATTAATATCTAAAATTTTATTTTAGTCGTCTTGTCATTTGACAAAATTTGAACCTTTCAAATTTGAAATTTTGAAAAACGACAAGTTCGAATCAAAATTTGAGACCCAAATTGATTTCAACATAAAAAGTGATGAATACCAAAGTTATTCAACTCATGAATATCTACAATTTTTATTTTGGTCATTTCTTTATTTGACAAATTCTTAGCACACTTTGTTCACTAATTTTATACATGTCTCGTATAGTTTATAAAACCATATGAGAGATGTGTCACATTTGTGAACAATGTCATTACCATTTTGTCATATGAAGAAATGACCAGTACAAAAGTTGTAGATCTTGATGAGTTATTCAACTTTGGTATTTATCACCTTTTCAGCTGAAATCGTTTGGGGTACCAAAATCTTGTCTAAAGTTGCATTTTTTTTAAATTCAAAATTTAAATTGCTCGAACTTTTCATATGTATATATTGACAAAACCAACAAAATAAATTGATAGAGAATGATTTTAGAAAATTTTAGGAAAAAAATCATTAGATTTGGAGTTTGTATGAGGAAGAAAAACCAGTTACAAAGTTGACCCAAAAATTAAAAAAAAGAAATCATACTGTTCACTGTGATCATGTAAGGATCATATAGAACAGTGTGATTTCACTTTTTAATCTGTTGGTAAACTTTGTAACTAGTTGTTCTCCCTCATACTAACTCCAAATGTGATGGTTTTTTTTCCTAAAAATTTCTAAAATCATGATTCAGCATTTAAGTTTGATCAAACTTGGATGTGACAATGTTTTACACATTTGAAATTTTGAAATTTAAAATTTGACAAGTTCAAACCAAATTTTAAAACCCTAAATGATTTCAGATGTAAAAGTGATGAATACAAAAGTTGTTCAACTCATCAATATCTACAACTTTTATTTTGGTCATCTTGTCATTTCACTAAATTTGAACCTTTCAAATTTTGAAATTTTAAAAAATGACAAGTTCGAACCAAAATTTGAGACCAAAATGATTTCAAAATAAAATGTGATGAATACCAAAGTTGTTCAAATCATTAATATCTACAACTTTTATTTTAGTCATCTTGTCATTTGACAAAATTTGAACCTTTCAAATTTGAAATTTTGAAAAACGACAAGTTCGAACCAAAATTTGAGACCCAAATTGATTTCAACATAAAAAGTGATGAATACCAAAGTTGTTCAACTAATGAATATCTACAACTTTTATTTTGATCATTTCATCATTTAACAAATTCTTAGCACACATTGTTCACTAATCTTACACATGTCTCATACAGTTTATAAAACCATGAGAGATGTGTCATATTTGTGAACAATGTCATTATCACTTTGTCATATGAAGAAATGACCAATACAAAAGTTGTAGATCTTCATGAGTTATTCAACTTTGGTATTTATCACTTTTTTAGCTGAAATCATTTGGGGTACCAAAATCTTGTGTGAAGTTGCATTTTTTTTAAATTCAAAATTTAAATTGCTCAAACTTTTCATATGTATATATTGACAAAACCAACAAAATAAATTGATAGAGAATGATTTTAGAAAATTTTAGAAAAAAATCATCAGATTTGGAGTTTGTATGAGGAAGAAAAACTAGTTACAAAGTTGACCCACAGATTAAAAAAGAAATCACACTGTCCACTATAATCATGTAAGGATCATCTAGAACAGTGTGATTTCTCTTTTTAATCTGTGGGTAAACTTTGTAACTTGTTGTTCTCCCTCATACTAACTCCAAATGTGATGGTTTTTTTTTCCTAAAAATTTCTAAAATCATGCTTCAGCATTTAAGTTTGATCAAACTTGGATGTGACAATGTTTTACACATTTTAAAATTTGAAATTTGACATGTTGAAACTAAATTTTAAAACCCTAAACGATTTCAGATGTAAAAGTGATGAATACAAAATTTGTTCAACTCATCAATATCTACAACTTTTATTTTGGTCATCTTATCAGTTGACTAAATTTGAACTTTTCAAATTTTGAAATTTTAAAAAAGATAAATGTGCACTGCAGGGGCGGCTGCTGATTGAGCCGCCCCTACAGATCAACCCCAACTGTAGGGGCGGCTCAGCTTACCAGCCGCGTGCCATCTGTAGGGGCGGCTGGGCTGCTGGGGCCCGATGACGCCCACTGTAGAGGCGCCCCCAACTCCAGCCGCCCCCTAAATGAACTCAAAAGTATTACAATTGTTTAAAATTTCAAAGTTGCATCACATATCAAATATGTGTAGCATCCCTAGGAAAAAAACTACAGTAATCCATGGCTAAATTGCTTCATGATCAGTGGCCCCTCTAATTCATTAATGGCCCCTTTAGGATGTTGTTGAAGTCCACTGCAGATATGCATTGGGTCATAAAGTGGCCCTGCTCAGACTATAGAATGTCAGGCAAATGGTTTGCAGAACGTATCTTTTTTTCCTTCCAAACATATATCATATTGTATACTGAACTGATGGTGCTATACCTGATAAAAAAGGTGAGAAGAGAAAGCTCACCATTCTCGAGCTTCATGCAAATAATGAAATAAGCAGCTCCTCTAATATGCATATAGCCAGAGAGCCAGCGAAAGGCATATGAAGAGAGTAAACTGGCTCAACGACCTTTTGACCTGCAAGCCAAATGAAGAGAGTAAAAACCAGTTTTCACAAAACGCGTACTGGTTCAAATATGAATTACATCTCATCTTTTGAGGCTTCAACACAAGTGAACATTGGAATTAAAATACAAAGAAAATGATCTTAATTGTATTGGAATTAAAATACAGCAGCAACATAACAACTGAAGTCTGTGCAAAACAGATCATCTATGTTGTAAAAAAGCAACAGCAAGTACCTCATATTGCTAAAACAAAGATTCACACTCACTGGATAGTTCCTAGCAAAGTACAATAGATTCTCCAACACAACAAAGGATCATCCATCTCTAATCTCTAGGTTTAACTAAAGGTTACTATTGAGAAAACAGGTAACAAGTAGCAGCCAAAACAGAGGAGAAACTGTAATACCTAAAATCTGTAGATGGGTCTTTCCCTTGCCAACCCATCTCCTTCCATTGTTCTGATATTAGTCCCTGAAGCTCTGTGCTGAATGCGGGTTCCATGAGTCCGCCGCTGGCCTTCTGTTCTCATCAACCGCCCTCGCCGCCATCGTACCCAACACTGACCTGCACACAGCACATGGCGGAGAGAGAAGTTCAGACTTCAGACTTGTGGAGGACGGAGACCTTCAGTATAACAGTGCGGACTAAGGGCAAGCCAGTAGGAAAACTATATATTACCGTAAAATTCTAATAAATCGCATTAGCAGAACACCCTAAACGGCCAGACTCCAATCGCAGACCAGACAAACAATCACCGAACTGAAGCACAAATCCTGACTCGTACAACGACTCAAACCATGGGAATTCTAATGTTCCACTCTGCCCGCGGGCTCGTCAGAGAGAAGATCGGGATCACGGGAGGGAGGGGAAGGGGAGTCTGAGATGCGAAAGGAGACGTACGGACCTGCGCCTTGTCGGCGAGCTTGAGCGCGAGCCTGGAGATGGGGAGCGGCACCTCGTAGATGAAGGAGTGGTTGATGCACTCGTTGCGGAGGAAGCGCGAGAGGACGCGTCCGTCGGCGGTGAGGCCGGCGAGCGCGACCCCGGCGTGCTCAGCGACGCGGAACACCTTCCGCTAGTAGGAGGAGAGCTCAGAGGCGGGCTTGTTGACGGCGGCGAGGACGGCGTGGGTGCAGGAACAGAGCCCGATGCAGGCGGATACATGCTTGACGGCCTCCATGGCGTACTCCACCTGGAACAGCCGCCCCGGCTGGCCCCGTGCGCTCGACGACGCCCCAGCTCCACAGACGCCGCCGCCCGCGCGCTTCGCTCCATGCCCCGCCCCGGCCATGCGCGGTGCGGGCTCGACCCTCGAAGCAACCACCGTGAGCCACAGAATCAGCGACGCGCGCCCCGCCCGCCGCCGCCCGCGCTGTCGCCGCGCTAGGGTTCGCCCTTCGCCGATTCAGGGTAAAATATGCATCCGAGAGTGCTGCACGACCCGCATGGAGGGCGCCTCCGCAAGTCTAGGCGGCCGGGCGGCGTTAGACCGGGCAGTCGGGCGGCGCGAGGGAATCGGCTCGACGGAGGACAAGCAGCGCGGGGAAGGTACGTCCGTGTGGACAAGATGCGTGTGTTCGTGCCTAGAAGGTGCGGGTTGGCTGAAAGGTGTATGCGTGGGCTGTAGGCAGTGGCGGAACCAGGAATTATATTTAGGGAGGCCGGCCAAAAAAGCAACATGTAAAAACTAAGTGCAATTCAACTCGTTAGGTTTCTTGTGATGACTGTCGGAATTAATTCATTGACTTGAACGAGTGCTCGCAATTTCTCATATGTATCCTAGGATTTAAGGCGCTATTTTTTCAGTGGTAAGTAACATGCCCGTTAACAGCAAGACGTCTAGGGTGACTTTGTAAATCTTGAATACCGACTCGGTCTTTTTCATTGCGATAATTTTATTATCTAGTTGTGTTTTATATGATTATATTATCTAGAAGATATTAATAGGTATATATGACAAGAATTTTTTATAATCTTCCTCTTAATATAAATAAAAAATATTAAGTTATACTACTAATTTTTTGTTGTTGTGAAATATTAGGGGGGCCGTGGCCCCTGCCAGCCCCCCCTTGGCTCCGCCACTGGCTGTAGGAAGAGATAGAATTTTTTTTCAAAATTCTAAATGAAAATGTATTATTCACATGTAAATAATAAATAAAACAGTACAAAAATTTATAATTATTTTTTTATAGATATATTTACATATACAATAACTAAAACAACTGCAACAGTTTAAAATTGCAAAATTCAACCTTTAAAAATAGGGAAAAAAATTTAAATTTAAAAAAATTAAAATCAAAACTACTAAAATAATTTTGAGACACCAAATGATCTCAAATGACAATTTGATAAACATCAAAGTTGTAGAGGTCATGAAGATCTACAACTTTTATTTTGGTCATCTTGTTATTTGACAAAATTTGAACATTTTAAATTTGAAATTTTAAAAAATAACAAGTTCGAACCAAAATTTTAGACCCAAAATGATTTGAACATAAAAAGTGATGAATACCAAAGTTGTTCAACTCATTAATATCTACAACTTTTATTTTAGTAATCTTGTTATTTGACAAAATTTTAACCTTTCAAATTTGAAATTTTGAAAAACGATAAGTTCGAACCAAAATTTGAGATACAAATTGATTTCAACATAAAAAGTGATGAATACCAAAGTTGTTCAACTCATGAATATCTACAACTTTTATTTTGGTAATTTCTTCATTTAACAAATTCTTAGCATACATTGTTCACTAATCTTACACATGTCTCATATAGTTTATAAAACCTTATGAGAGATGTGTCACATTTGTGAACAATGTCATTACCACTTTGTCCTATGAAGAAATGACCAATACAAAAGTTGTAGATTTTGATGAGTTATTCAACTTTGATATTTATCACTTTTTCTGCTGAAATCATTTGGAGAACCAAAATCTTGTCTGAAGTTGCTTTTTTTTTAAATTCAAAATTTAAATTGCTCAAACTTTTCATATGTATATATTGACAAAACTAACAAAATAAATTGATAGAGAATGATTTTACAAAATTTTAGGAAAAAAAATCATCAGATTTGGACTTAGTATGAGGAAGAAAAACTAGTTACAAAGTTGACCCACAGATTAAAATGCGAAATCACACTGTTCACTATGATCATGTAAGGATCATCTAGAAGAGTGTGATTTCTCTTTTTTATCTGTGGGTAAACTTTGTAACTAGTTGTTCTCCCTCATACTAACTCCAAATGTGATGGTTTTTTCCTAAAAATTTCTAAAATCATGCTTCAATATTTAAGTTTGATCAAACTTGGATGTGACAATGTTTTACACATTTGAAATTTTGAAATTTGAAATTTGACAAGTTCAAACCAAATTTTGAAACCGTAAATGATTTCAAATGTAAAAGTGATGAATACAAAAGTTGTTCAACTCATCAATATCTACAACTTTTATTTTGTTCAACTTGTCATTTGACAAAATTTGAACCTTTTAAATTTGAAATTTTAAAAAACGACAAGTTCGAACTAAAATTTGAGACCCAAAATGATTTCAACATAAAATGTGATGAATACCAAAGTTGTTCAACTCATTAATATCTAAAATTTTATTTTAGTCATCTTGTCATTTGACAAAATTTGAACCTTTCAAATTTGAAATTTTGAAAAACGACAAGTTCGAATCAAAATTTGAGACCCAAATTGATTTCAACATAAAAAGTGATGAATACCAAAGTTATTCAACTCATGAATATCTACAATTTTTATTTTGGTCATTTCTTTATTTGACAAATTCTTAGCACACATTGTTCACTAATCTTACACATGTCTCATATAGTTTATAAAACCATATGAGAGATGTGTCACATTTGTGAACAATGTCATTACCATTTTGTCATATGAAGAAATGACCAGTACAAAAGTTGTAGATCTTGATGAGTTATTCAACTTTGGTATTTATCACCTTTTCAGCTGAAATTGTTTGGGGTACCAAAATCTTGTCTAAAGTTGCATTTTTTTAAATTCAAAATTTAAATTGCTCGAACTTTTCATATGTATATATTGACAAAACCAACAAACTAAATTGATAGAGAATGATTTTAGAAAATTTGAGGAAAAAAATCATCAGATTTGGAGTTTGTATGAGGAAGAAAAACCAGTTACAAAGTTGACCCACAGATTAAAAAAAGAAATCATACTGTTCACTGTGATCATGTAAGGATCATATAGAACAGTGTGATTTCAATTTTTAATCTGTTGGTAAACTTTGTAACTAGTTGTTCTCCCTCATACTAACTCCAAATGTGATGGTTTTTTTTCCTAAAAATTTCTAAAATCATGATTCAGCATTTAAGTTTGATCAAACTTGGATGTGACAATGTTTTACACATTTGAAATTTTGAAATTTAAAATTTAACAAGTTCAAACCAAATTTTAAAACCCTAAATGATTTCAGATGTAAAAGTGATGAATACAAAAGTTGTTCAACTCATCAATATCTACAACTTTTATTTTGGTCATCTTGTCATTTCACTAAATTTGAACCTTTCAAATTTTGAAATTTTAAAAAATGACAAGTTCGAAACAAAATTTGAGACCAAAATGATTTCAAAATAAAATGTGATGAATACCAAAGTTGTTCAAATCATTAATATCTACAACTTTTATTTTAGTCATCTTGTCATTTGACAAAATTTGAACCTTTCAAATTTGAAATTTTGAAAAACGACAAGTTCGAACCAAAATTTGAGACCCATATTGATTTCAACATAAAAAGTGATGAATACCAAAGTTGTTCAACTAATGAATATCTACAACTTTTATTTTGGTCATTTCATCATTTAATAAATTTTTAGCACACATTGTTCACTAATCTTACACATGTCTCATACAGTTTATAAAACCATAAGAGATGTGTCACATTTGTGAACAATGTCATTATCACTTTGTCATATGAAGAAATGACCAATACAAAAGTTGTAGATCTTCATGAGTTATTCAACTTTGGTATTTATCACTTTTTCAGCTGAAATCATTTGGGGTACCAAAATCTTGTCTGAAGTTACATTTTTTTTAAATTCAAAATTTAAATTGCTCAAACTTTTCATATGTATATATTGACAAAACCAACCAAATAAATTGATAGAGAATGATTTTAGAAAATTTTAGGAAAAAAATCATCAGATTTTAAGTTAGTATGAGGAAGAAAAACTAGTTATAAAGTTGACCCACAGATTAAAAAAGAAATCACACTGTCCACTATAATCATCTAAGAATCATCTAGAACAGTGTGATTTCTCTTTTTAATCTGTGGGTAAATTTTGTAACTTGTTGTTCTCCCTCGTACTAACTCCAAATGTGATGGTTTTTTTTCCTAAAAATTTCTAAAATCATGCTTCAACATTTAAGTTTGATCGAACTGAATGTGACAATGTTTTACACATTTTAAAATTTGAAATTTGACATGTTGAAACCAAATTTTAAAACCCTAAACGATTTCAGATGTAAAAGTGATGAATACAAAAGTTGTTCAACTCATCAATATCTACAACTTTTATTTTGGTCATCTTATCAGTTGACTAAATTTGAACCTTTCAAATTTTGAAATTTTAAAAAAGATAAATGTGCACTGCAGGGGCGGCTGCTGATTGAGCCGCCCCTACAGATCAACCCCAACTGTAGGGGCGGCTCAGCTTACCAGCCGCGTGCCATCTGTAGGGGCGGCTGGGCTGCTGGGGCCCGATGACGCCCACTGTAGAGGCGTCCCCAACTCCAGCCGCCCCTACAGTAAAAATGCCCCTGTTCCTACAGTAGGAATCTGGCGTAGCGAACGTGAGCGAAGTGTCTCCAGCCACATTCTCCTTCAAATTCACCCTTCAGGCAATCTAAGCCAAGCGGTCGCGTCCGCATCTACTTCACCGACATCCTGGCCAACATCAGCAGATCGTTGACGGCGGAGCCTTTGCCGTGGGGCAGCAGGATTCTGCCGACGTCGCAGGTGTTTCGTCGACATCGGATGCCAGGTCACGGGATGCCTTCGACCAACTCTCACGTGGCGGCTCCATTGGAAACGCCATCTTGAAGCTGAGCGGCAACCGCACCGTTGAGACTTACGCGGGACATAATGACACTGCGAAGCGAGTCCTCTACTACTGCCCGTCCATCACAGTCGGTGCTGACGAGCCTGAGGAGGCGCCTCTGTGTACGTACCGTGCACGGAGCAGCAGCTGCCTGCCGGCCAGTGGTAGCACCTAATAATCTACATCCAATCCAGCTGTTGTGACCCCGCGCGCGTTCGTTCTCTCCCTTTTTCTCTTCGTGTAATCGTGTTTGGCAGCTTTAGTTTAATCAATTTGTCGACACAAATATAGATAGCTTTTTTTCTCGATTCAGGTGGAGTTGTGGCAGAATTTTAATATTAATAATAGTAATAATAAGGCAAATTTTGCTGAAGAACACTGTCAAATCGTGTAATTGGCCGAGACACACCGCTTAATATCGATTTGGCGGTGTGTTTTGGCCAATTACATGTTTATGAACAGTGTCCTGCCACAAATTTTGCCTAATAATAATAATAATAATAATAATAATAATAATAATAATAATAATAACAACAACAACAACAATAATAATATTATTATTAATAATAATAATACTAGTAGTAGCAGCAGCTCACGCCCCACCCCGTCCCGAGCGCCTATGCCGCCATGCCCTAGACTCACGACTTCGTGAGTCGCTACCGCACCCCGTTGCTCGTCCTCATGGCCCGACCTGATACTTCCGTCGCCTGACGCCTCCGGACTCTGGTGGATGGTGGTCTGACCTCCTGCCTTTGACCTCCGCCCTCCGGTGCCTCCCCGAGCAGAGCGAGGACCCCGATGAGGTGATGACGATGACACTGACTGGGCGACTGCTGGCGGGCAGCACGCCGGTGGCCACAGCCATGGGCTCGGCCGGCAGTACCTTCGGCGGAGGCCTCTGCTCGCGTCCGCTTCTCCTCCTCTTCAATCTTCATGGTGGCCGCTAGCTGGCAGGATAGACAAGGACCCATTGAGGAAGGCAGTTCCGTATGTAAAGGTCGTCTCAGCCCCTGAAGCTGCGTACTCACGAGAGAGGGAATATGTTGGAATATGCCTTAGCTGCCAGGGGGTATTTGTGTACTTAGACATACAACCCAAATGAAACAGAGATCATTCTGCTCACCAATCTAGAAACCTTATTGCCTCGGTTTTTGTGTCTATGTCAGCCAAAGGCCCCAAAGCCGTCGCGCAGAGGCCTTCGCCGGTTCGAAGTTGTGTGACAGCGCGCTGTCGAATCCCGGTCGGGATCCGACCATCCCAACTAATACAATGGCATAAACAATCGTATTAGCCTCCACTAGTCAAACACAAGATGTTGAATTTGTTATATCAAATGCCTATATGCGTAGTAGTATTGTTTATTATATTAAAACATAGTGATAAAAAATAAATTACTAGTATTGATATTTCACATATTTTTCGTC
Organism: Miscanthus floridulus; assembly: GCF_019320115.1. NCBI lineage: Eukaryota > Viridiplantae > Streptophyta > Magnoliopsida > Poales > Poaceae > Miscanthus > Miscanthus floridulus. The sequence continues at coordinate 134,460,381 of NC_089589.1, forward strand.
AAAATGTATAATGTTATCTAAAGTAACAACTTATAAATTTTATTGTCATGGACTAATATTATAATTTAAAGTGAATTGTCATTGTCATTGATATTTTATTTGTTGTGGAAATAGTCGACAGGGTGGCAAATAGCATTTACCAACTTTTAGTCTAGGATTAGTAGAAATGTGTTATTTTAAAACATATATGGCATAATTATATTTACGGTTATTGAAATATTTTCCATAATAGCTTATGTAGATTTGAGCGATATTTTATTTATTTTTTATAATGGTGAAGATGGGTAATTTAGATAAATTAAAGGACTTAATTTATAATATCTTTTAGAATTGCAGATGTGGATAGTTTAAAAACACTATTTAGTGGTTACTTTGCATTATTTTTCATAATAACATAGTTGGGTAATTTAGATATAGATTGAGGAGGTTAATATAATGGTTCTTCATAATGAGAAAAGTGGGTAATTGATAAATAGATTTAAGGGGTTACTTTCATGATAGCAAAGGTGTGTAGTTTTTTAGAAGTTAGAATAGATCCGGTGGCTATTATTTGCGATGATGATTATAGCCTACCAAATTAAAGGACATATGTTTCTTAGTATTGTGAGAATTTATAGGATTTATCACTTTTTTTAGCGTCTCTCGTGATGATTAACATGGTAGCTCCGCTGGAGGCCCCTAATTAGTAATTTTAAGATTCAATGAGTCTAGTTCCATATTAATCTCAATTGTTGCAGGCAAGAAGATGTATATGCAAATATTACATAGAGGGTTTCCAAATAATGAAGATAGGTATGTTTAAAAGGCTCAAGTATTGCAAGCAAGCATACGTCTATCTATGGAAACACGCATGTATATTTAGTTTCAAAAGAAGGAAGATTAGTATTGATCCAAAGTTGAGGGAATCTATCCTGTTTTTAAAGGCCGGATTTTTTTTGTGGGACAGGTCCGCTTGAGCATAGGCCACTGGCCTTTAAAGACAGGACAGGTTCCTTGCTTCTTCAGAAAAAAAATTATCCTGTAGACATAAAGCACTCAGTATAAAGAGAAAAAGAAAAAACTAAAGGAAAAGATGATAAAGGTTCTCTTTGGGCGTGGAAAACGTTTGCGTTTTACAATCATTTTCCTGTTCTTTTACATTTAGATACAACAACCCCGTAATCAGTCGGCATTGATGGCAGCATTTGTTCTTAGGACGCCTCCTACAATAAGAGCTTACTACTAGCTCAAAGGCATATGTATTCTATCCATCTCAACTCAACAAGAGTAAAAATACAACTTTTCCAATAATTTAGGTTTTACACATTGTTCAAAGTTAATGTAGACCTTAAAATAAAGAAAGATGATTGGGTAGATGTAGTGTTGACCTACTTAATAAACATTAAGAAGTGTGCAAAATAATAGCTTATCATGAATAGCTAGCTCTTCTGTCACCTCCACTTATGGAAAAACATTGAGGTGTTGTTGACGTGAAACACACCAACACACTCAAAAAACCACATGCACATGAAACCGAAGAACATCACCGGAGTGCAGCTAGGAAAACCGGCCTGGCCGATCTCCCACAGATCGGTTTAACTGTTTCTGCTGGCGAACACCCCTCGAAACCGATAAACGTTGCCTAGACAGTTGAGGCAGCGCAAGCAGGGGGTGTCCTAGGGTCGGCAGGCCACCTTAGATCACCATAAAGAAAAAAAGAGGACAGCAATTGAGGTTGGAAAAGTAATCTATGGTTTGAAAATAAAAAGGTAAATTGCATTGTATTTGGTTCGATTGGATGTGTACACTGGCTGTCACTCCCTTGTATTTATTCACAACTGCAGACGCCCTCTTTGCCGAGTGCTGGGGGCACTCGGCAAAGCCAGCCAAGCACTCGGCAAAGGCTTTGCCGAGTGCCGCACTCGGCAAAGGTCTCTCGGCAAAGATTTTATCGGCAAAAATTTCTTTGCCGAGTGCCAAAAATCAACACTCGGCAAAGACTTTGCCGAGTGCCAAGCCCGCACTCGGCAAAAAATAACTGCAGTCAACTTTTGACGCCGGCTTTGCCGAGTGCCTAGGGACTGGCACTCGGCAAAATTTGAATTTTTGCCGAGAGCCAGGGCTCAGCACTAGGCAAAGAAACCATTTTTTTTAAAAAAAAATCTTTTTAAAAATAGTCTTTGCCGAGTGGTACCACCTGGCACTCGGCAAAATTGACCTCTTTGCCGAGTGCCAGGCTGTGGCACTCGGCAAAACTGGGGAAGTGGCTGTTTTTGCAGCATTTTTTCCCAGCTTTGCCGAGTGCCACACCCCTGGCACTCGGCAAAGACTTCTTTGCCCAGTGTTGGCACTCGGCAAAGCTGGGAAATTTGCTAGTTTTTTTGTTTGTTGCTTTCCTTCGAAAGCAAACACGCAAAACTCATATATAATACATGAGACAGCACACAGGCATTTAGCATCACACAAAACGCATACATAATCCATCACATACATCCATAATACATCACAAGCACATCCAACATCCATCACAAGCACATCCTCCTGCATAATCCATCACATGCACATCCAATGTGCAAATCCATGACAACATCTAAGAAGTCTTCATCCAACACAAGTCCTAGATCAAGAAAAGTCAATGAAACATGAAGGGGCACCACCTACTGCCACTGATCCCAATGGGAGCATGAAGGGGCACCTCCGTGCGGTGGTGGACCTGTCCAGCGGGGGTGTGTGTGCTGAGGCAAAGGAGTCGGGTTCGAAGCCGACGATTGTTGCTGCACAAAGGAGAATTGAATTCATTAGTATCTACACAAGCTAAAGGACTTGATCAACCATATATATATACTCACCGGAGTGCCTAGAGCCTCTTAATTTTTCTTTTCTTGTTGCCACATCTGCTGCACGGACACGGCATCCGGGCTGACCCTTTAGCAGCCTCACCAAATGCATGCTCCAGGAAAGCATTGGTCTTGGTCATCCATTCTGGGGTCATACTTGCGTGGCCCGTGTATATCCACTCACGGTTATCCATCCTCTGGCACATGCACATGTAAGCGAGTAATAAAAACTGCAGGTAAATCCACAAGGCGTTCCTACTATACATCTAATAGGTGAAGGATAGGTCCTAATCCCACCCGAGGATGCGTAGATGAGGTTGGCTTCCATGGTCCGCTCCTATCCAAGACAGAATTTCGACAGCACCTCCCCGTTGTTCTCCCGATACACGTCCTGGCAGGGAGATTGTGTATCAGGAGAACAACGAGGAGGTGGTGCCGAAACTCTGTCTCGGATAGGAGCGGGCCACGGAAACCAACCCATCTACGCATCGCGGGCTGTCCAAAAAACGTGGACAATCCAAAACAGGTACGTAATTTGGTATGCAAAAATCTTCATACCAACGACCGTATCTCTTTCGGACGGGAGACGCCTAACTAGGGTTACACGAGATACAAGTATGGAAGATGGGTTATACCTAGGGTGTCGGTGAGGTCAGGCTAGTGGGGAGGTGGCAAGTCGCTGCAGTGGCGAGGCGACGCGGTGCAGGCAGAACCGCAACGCCGATGAAGACGATCAGGGTCGCCGAGTGCCTCCCAACGGTCCTCGTCCTGCAAAGAAAAGGCAAATGGTTAGACTCCATTAAAAATTTCGGCAGCACCTCCCCTGCACGGAGAGGTTCCCAAAACCTGCAGAAAACATTGGCACGAAGGCCAACAACCACATGTATACCAAACATAGGCACGAAGGCCATCAACCACATACATACAACAATAACTACTACTAACACTAAAACTATGAACAACAACTACAACTACTACTGTCACTATGACTTACTAACTAATACTAACACTACTAATTAACTACTACTACTAACACTACTACTTACTAACTAATACTAACATTAGGGCATACCTTGCCGGCGAGAATGCGAAGACCGAGGGCCGGCAACGACAACGGGGACGACCGCTACGGCGTGAGGGTCGACGAACAGAGGCAGGATGGGAGAAACTTCTCCTCTCCAGTCTCATCTCCCTCAATCTATGATCCTGCCTCAGCCTGCTCCGAATGAATCGCCTCCTAATCAAAAGTGAGGGCGTCGGACGTCCGTCCTCAAAGGGCTTCTCTCCTGGCCTGCCGTCCCCTCTTCCTCCTACCTCCTCCTTCCTTCCTATGCGGGCGACGGGCGCGGAGGGCGCGGGCGAGGCGCCGGAGGCCGCGCGGGCCTGGGAAGCCCGGCGGGGCTGATGCTCGTCGAGCGTGTGTGTGGTTGTGTGGTGTGTGCGTGGTGTGTGTGCGTGTTTCCGGTTTTTTTTTTATATTTTCAAACCTCTTTGCCAAGTGCCAGACCAAACCTGGCACTCGCCGTCGAAATAAAAACATAAAAAAAAATCCTATCCTGGCCCTTTGCCGAGTGCCTAGGGATAGCACTCGGCAAAATATTCACTTTGCCGAGTGCCAAACCTTGGCACTCGGCAAAATAATTTTTTTTTGTTTTTTGCCACCAACTTTTTTCTTAGATTTGTATTTGTACCATGAACAACATGTTCAAATTTGGCACAATTTCATTGTTGTTTGCTATATTTCTTCACTTTATTTCGTTTTCTTGCAATTTTCTGGAAAATGTAGGTTTGAACTGCAGGTGCATCGAATAATAGTTTTGATCCATTCCAAAAATGTTATTCTTGTTTGTTACACTAGTAGAGAATAGACCTTTGATCCAAGGGCCAAATCAGGCTCTAGTCCCGGCATTTTTTGCGCCCGGGACTAGAGAGACCTTTAGTCCCGGTTGGTGGATCCAACCGGGACTAAAGGTCCCTGCCCAACGGCTCCTGCGCCAGGTCGTTGTGGCAGGGGACCTTTACTCCCGGTTGGTGGATCCAACCGGGAGTAAAGCTCTTGTCCCGGCTGGTGGCGTGGCCCGTGGCTGAAAACATACCTTTAGTCCCGGTCGGATCCACCAACCAGGACTAAAGGTCCACCCTATATAGGCTTCTTCCTCCCCGAGCCCGCTCGAGAGCTCAGTGTTCTCGCTCTTCCATCCATTCTTCTTTGATTCCTCCGTCGATTTCTTCGATTCCTCCGTCGATTCTTCGGTTCGAAAGGTTACCAACTTCAAACTCTCATGTTTCACCATTGTCTTATCTCATTTTGTTCACTATATATAATTATATATATATGGTTCTTTATTGTGGTTTTTTTCATTTGTAAGCAATTTGAGCTCAAAATCACTTAAAGTTTGCATATTTACATTAAGGAAGGTTAAAGTAGCTATTAAAAACTAGTATTCACCGTTCATTTGTAGCATGCATAGCACACTTCATTGTTTAGAGATATAGAGAATTTTGGAGTTTTTTTTAATTTTATTTGATTATAAAATGAGAAATTTATAGTGTATTAAAAAATGAGTATAGAGAGTAGATGGCAACTGCTTCCGGGTCCTCGGCGTCTCATGGGTTCCCAAAGCGACTTAGGCCGGGCCTCCCACTCATTGCATGCGGCAAGTGTTGTGATGAGACGAAGATTGTGATGGAGTACCGAGTGAAGAAGGAGGGTCCGAACAAGGGTCGCATTTTCTACAAGTGTCCGGATCGCAATGTGAGTTATTTTATCGTATTTAATGACTATGGTTAGTTTATACCTATTTTCATGATGGTTGTGATTAAAGTTCTAATTTATGTTTTAATTTCAGTGGGATGGCACTGGATGTTCAGGCTTCTACTGGAAGGAAGAATATGTTGAACTCGTGCAAAAATATCTTGCACAACAGGCAGATATGGTGGCTAATGATGCAGTGATCCAGCCGAAGAAGCCCAAAGATGTTGAACAAACGGGAGATCTGTTTGTTTTAGTTAAGATTGGTCGCAAAATCCTTGTTCTGCTGAAGTGCATTTTAGCTTTAGTGTTTATAGTGGTAGTTGGGATTGTCTACATTGTAGCGAGGCTTTCTTAAATTTATAGCTTTTGTGGTGGTATGCATGTTGTATAGTTAACTAATTATGTTCTAGGTTTTAATACGGTATTTATGTCATGTAATGCAGATGAGTCGGCATTGGATGTACAATGCTGATCGTCGCTCACAAGAGTTCATGGACAGCGTGCATTCTTTGTTACGTGCGGCCGAGGCAAACAAACGCGATGGTTTCATGTGCTGCCCATGTGCTGTATGTAAGAATACGATGGAATATGCTAACTCAAAGACTCTTCATTCACACTTGTTCAAGTCGGGTTTCATGGCAAACTATATTTGTTGGACGAAGCACGGAGAAACCGGAGTTTTAATGGAAGAAGGTGAAGAAGAACAATGGGGCGATGATGACATTTTTGCTGAATATGGTGCCTTCAATGATACTGCAATGGGGGAAGCTGAAGAAGAGGTGGGGGCAAAGGAGAAACCCGCTGAAGAAGAGGCGGGGGCAGAGGAGGAGCCCGCTGACGATCTTGGTCAGGCCATTCGTGACGCACAAAGAGAATGCGAAAGTGAAAAGGAGAAGATCAAGTTCGACCGCATGCTAGAGGATCACAAGAAATTGCTATACCCAACTTGTGATGCGGGGCAGAAAAAGTTAGGTACCACATTGGAATTGCTGCAATGGAAGGCAAAGAATGGTGTATCTGACAAGGGATTCGCGGAGTTGCTAAAAATCCAAAAGAAGATGCTTCCGAAGGATAACGAATTGCCCAACACTACGTACGAAGCAAAACAGGTAGTCTGCCCTTTAGGATTAGAAATCCAGAAGATACATGCATGCCCTAATGACTGCATCCTCTACCGTGGCACGGAGTACGAGAAGTTGGATGCATGCCCTGTATGTCACGCGTCACGGTATAAGATAAGGCGAGATGACCCTGGTGATGTTGAGGGCGAACGTCCCAAGAAGAAAATCCCTGCCAAGGTTATGTGGTATGCTCCTATAATACCACGCTTGAAACGTCTTTTTAGAAACAGAGACCATGCAAAGTTGTTGCGATGGCATAAAGAAGACCGTAAGGTAGACAATATGTTGAGACACCCTGCTGATGGGTCCCAGTGGAGAGCAATCGATAGAGAATTCCCCGAGTTTGCAAGTGACGCAAGAAACTTAAGGTTTGCTTTAAGTACGGATGGTATGAATCCTTTCGGGGAGCAGAGCAATAGTCACAGCACTTGGCCTATTACTCTATGTATCTACAACCTTCCTCCCTGGTTATGCATGAAACGTAAGTTTATTATGATGCCGGTGCTCATCCAAGGCCCAAAGCAACCTGGCAACGACATCGATGTGTACCTGAGGCCACTAGTTGAAGAACTTCTACTTTTGTGGAACAAGCCAGGTGCACGCATGTGGGATGAGCACAAGCAGGAGCACTTTGACCTGCGAGCATTGTTGTTCGTAACAATCAATGATTGGCCAGCTCTAAGTAATCTTTCAGGACAATCAAACAAGGGATATAATGCATGCACGCACTATTTCGGTGACATGAAAGGTATATTCTTGAAAAAGTGTCGCAAGGTCATGTACCTTGGGCATCGACGATTTCTTCCTGCAAATCACCCCGTAACAAAGAAAGGCAAGCATTTTAAAGGTAAGGCAGACCACCAGACCAAGCCTCGCAACCGAACTGGTGAGGACGTCCTCGATATGGTCAATGATGTGAAAGTAATATTTGGAAAGGGACCTGGCAGCCAACCTATTTCGAAGGACACCAACGGTCACGCACCCATGTGGAAGAAGAAGTCCATATTTTGGGAGCTACCCTATTGGCAAGTCCTAGAGGTCCGCAGCGCGATCGATGTGATGCACCTGACGAAGAATCTTTGTGTGAACCTGCTAGGCTTCATGGGTGTGTATGGGAAGCCTAAGGACACAATTGAAGCACGACAGGACCTGCAGTGTTTGAAAGAACGAGACAACCTGCATCTAGAGAAGACAGATGATAGACGCCAGTACTTAAGTCCTGCCAGCTACACTCTTAGCAAAGAAGAGAAGGACAGCTTGTTTGAATGCCTAGATAGCATTAAGGTACCGTCTGGATTCTCCTCGAATATAAAGGGTATAATAAATGTGCCAGAGAAGAAATTTGGACACTTAAAGTCCCATGACTGCCACGTGCTCATGACTCAATTGCTTTCAGTTGCATTAAGAGGAATTCTACCGCCAAATGTACGTCTAGCCACCGTGAAGCTATGTGCATTCCTCAATGCAATTTCTCAGAAGGCAATCGATCCAACGGATCTAGCGAAACTACAGAATGATGTGGTTCAATGTCTTGTCATCTTTGAGTTGGTGTTCCCTCCTTCCTTCTTTGATATCATGACACACCTCCTAGTTCATCTGGTCAAGGAGATTACTATTCTCGGTCCTGTGTTCCTACACAACATGTTCCCCTTTGAGAGGTTTATGGGAGTCCTAAAAAAATATGTTCATAACCGTGCTCGGCCAGAAGGAAGCATCGTCAAGGGCTACGGAACAGAGGAGGTCATTGAGTTCTGTGTTGACTTCATTCCCGATATTAACCCGATTGGTGTTCCTGAATCGCGACACGAGGGGAGACTAAGTGGAAAGGGGACACTAGGGAAGAAAACATATATTGGTAAGGGTGATGATTATTTCAATAAAGCACACTACACAGTTCTACAGAACTCCTCCTTGGTAGATCCGTATATCGAGACACACAAGAACCTCCTCCGATCTGAGTTCTCAGGGAAGTCTGAAGCATGGATTACGCGTCAGCACATGGAAACTTTCAGCGACTGGTTGCGAAAAGAATGTCAGGGTGATGAGAGTATTGATGAGGAGTTGTATTTGTTGGCTAGGCAGCCATCGTGGCATATCCTCACATACAAAGGGTACGAGATAAATGGGAATACATTTTACACAATAGCACAAGATAAAAGGAGCACCAACCAGAACAGTGGTGTCTGCATAGATGCCACCGACCCTAGTGGGAACAAGCAAACATATTATGGCCGCATAGAGGAGATATGGGAACTGGACTATGCATCTCATTTTAAGGTACCTTTGTTCAAGTGCCAGTGGGTAAAGACGACTGGAGGCGGCGTAGTAGTCGACAACCAGTATGGAATGACAACAGTGGACCTCAACAATATTGGGTACAAAGGCGAACCGTTTGTCCTTGCGAAGGATGTGACTCAGGTGTTCTATGTCAAGGATATGTCTACAAAACCAAAGAGAGGGAAAAACGACAACCACCCAATCAATGATGAGCCAAAGCGCCACATAGTTCTTTCAGGAAAAAGAAACATCGTCGGAATCGAAGACAAGTCAGACATGTCAGAAGATTATGAAAAGGATGACCGAATTTCACCCTTCACAGTGAACAAAGACCCTAGCATCCAGCTAAACGATGAGGACACTCCATGGTTACGGCGCGATCATAACCAAGGGACATACGTCAAGAAGAAGTTCACTACTGTGCCCGCTTGATATATATATATTGATGTTCAATAGTGTGTATTAGAGATATTATGTAATAATTGTGAATTTATGTTTGAATGTGGGGTTATGTCACGTTGAAACGATGTGAAAACAAATTTATGTTTGATGTTGGGATTATGTCGCGTTGAAATGATGTGAAAACAAATTTATGTTTGATGGTGGGATAATGTCACGTTCAAATGATGTGAAAACAAATTTCCAGTCGAAACACAAGAGTTTTTCTGAATTTAATTAAACATTATATTTTTGCATTATCGAAATAGTAATTTAAACACAATATTATGTTTTAAAACTTGTTAAAAAAATTAAAACTTTAGGTCACAGAATTTTGCTGTGTACAATAAAGCAAAATAGAATCTATATTTTTTTTAAAACATTTTTATGCCTTGTATTTAATTTTCTGTGCATTTAACAAACATTTTATCAATTGTATTTAATAAAGCAAAATAAAATCCTAATGAATTGGCGGGCAGTGAAACTGCAGGTTTGTTGCCCGCCAAAACACCTTTAGTCCCGGCTGGTGGCGGCGCCCGGGACTAAAGGTATTTTCCTCTGCTCCTGCCCCGGCCCCTCAGGGACCTTTAGTCCCGGCCCTGTGAACGCCTGGGACTAAAGGACCTTTAGTCCCGGCTGGTGGTTGAGCCCGGGACTACCCTCAGGGACCTTTAGTCCCGGGCCCTGTGAACGCCCGGGACTAAAGGACCTTTAGTCCCGGCTGGTGGTTGAGCCCGGGACTAAAGGTTCTCCACCTATATAAGCGCCCGCCCGGCCCCTCTTCTTCCTCCTCCCCACTGCCCTAAGTCTACCGCCGCCGACGCCGCCGCCGACGCCGCACCTCGCCCGCACGCCACCTCGCCGACGCGGCCCACCTCGACGACACCGGCGCCCCGACGCCGGCCCCCGACCCCCATCGCTCGGCCATCGGCGCCCCAGCGCCCCTCCCCGACCTCGCGCCCACCGACGCCCCTCCTCCACCTCGCGCCGGCCCCCGACCCCCACCGGCTCGGCCCACCGGCGCCCCGACCACCCCGCATTCCACGTACACCGCCTCGGCCGCACGCCACACCGACACGCCGCCCCGGATCGACGGCCCTACGCCGACCCTACGCCGCCGACCCTACGCCGCCCCCACTGCCACTACGCCACTGACCCTACGCCGACCCTCGACGTCGGCCATCACCGCCCCGACGCCCACCGAAGCTCACCACCGAGCACACGGTATATGACTTGCATTGTGTGTATATGACTTGTGTGTATGCAGTGTATGTTGTAACTGCGGAGCAACGCCGCCCCGTTGTTGTATATGCGGAGTAACGCCGCCCCGTTGTTGTATATGCGGAGCCACGCCGCCCTGTTGTTGTATATGCAGAGCAACGCCGCCCCGTTGTGTTGTATATGCGTAGCAACGTACGCCGCGATTCGTCCTAGCGAGAACGACGATTCGCCCTAGCGAGAACGACGATTCGCCCTAGCGAGAAGGGCGAATTCGCCCTAGCGAGAACGACGAATTCGCCCTAGCGAGAACGACAATTCGCCCTAGCGAGAACGACAATTCGCCCTTCTCGCTAGGGCGAATCGTCGTTCTCGCTAGGGCGAATTCGTCGTTCTCGCTAGGGCGATTTTTCCTTCTCGCTAGGGCAAATTGTCGTTCTAGCTACGGCGAATCGTCGTTCTCGCTAGGGCGAATTATCGTTCTCGCTAGGGCGAATTGTACATATATGACTTGTTTACATATATGAATTGTTTATATATATGACTTGTTTATATATGTGACTTAGATTTTGTTAAATTTGTTAGATATGGCTGCCCCGGGAGACAACATGGATGAAGAAATGATGAATATTATTGCTGGAGGTGATGCGCAGGATGTTGATGACGGAAGTCAATATCTAGCTCTTGAAAATGAGCAAGAAAATGTTTTGCAAGAAAATACAGACGAGGTATATATACTAAATATATATTATATGTGAATATTGTATATATTTCTGTGTACAAAAGATATTTGTTTATTATTTTTTTATATGTAGCCCTCTGGATCGGTGACCACAACAGCGAAGAGCAAAAATGTTCGAGGACCGAAGAAACCACTGGAGGGCCGGTACATAATATCGGAATTCAAGATCGAGACAGGCGAACCACTTGGTCCACATAAAAGGAAATTCGTGGAACACTGTGGGTACCTTGTAAGGGACAGAATTCCGATCAGTATCCGTGAATGGAAGAAAAAGATCAACGAGCCTGATGTTAGTTTTGTCCCTAATGTTGACAAGAATTTGCTCTGGAATGATATCCTTGCCCATTTCACGTTGCAAGCGGATGATTATGATGATATCAACGATGATGAATTGAAGGAGCTAGTTCGATCGTGGGCTATGAAGAAGATGGCCACATAATTCCAGACTTGGAAGAAATACCTATACAACACAAACATCAAGAAGAACGAAACGCCGAATTGGGTTACTGCTAAGGGCCCGATCTTGAAACAGAGGGCCTATTGGAATGCTTTCGTACAGTACAAGACATCAGAAGAGGGTGAGGCACGGGTGAGAAGGAACCAAGAGAATGCCCGAAAAAAGGTATACCACCATGACATGGGATTAGGTGGCTACGATACTGCCATTTTGAAGTGGCAAAAAATGGAAGCGGACATTATTGACAAGGGGATCGAACCAGAATCAGCCAAGTGGCCCCTACGCTCGAAGAATTGGTTTTTCGGTCATGGGGGAAGACTCGACCCACAGACCGGTCGAGCAGTGTATGGGCCAAAACTTGAAACAGCAGCACGCCGATTGGCTTTTGCTATAGAAGCCAAAGAGATTGGTGCGTTCAAGCCCAATAGAGAGAAGGATGAGCTGACGTATGCCATTGGGACTGCTGAACACACTGGCTGAACCAGAGGCTTAGGACGCAACACTCCATGGGTTCATGGTTTTCCTGATGACAGGGAAACCTACCGAAGCCGCCAGAGAAGCAAGGAGGAGCAAGCAGCGCGGGTGGCAGTGTTGGAGGAAATGGTGCTTGAAGCAAAGGAGCGAGAAAAAACAATGGAAGCAAGAATGCAGGAAGAAATCAGAAAGCAAGTGCAGATAGCAATGAGTGCTCAGAGGCAGGCATCAGAGCCAGGAATGAATGTTAATATTAGCCCCCCTGGTCAGTTGAAAAGCAGCTGCGCTTCCACTGAGCTACCAAAGCAAGATGACGCAGCGCTGCGCTTCCTCGTGGATGATGTCACTATTCCAATGACATCAATTGAGCTACATGTTCCAAGGGGGAATGACACAATCAAGGTCGATGTCGGTGTTTTTACTCCTCCAGACCCTACCAAGACACCAAGAATCCATGGGGCACCAATACAACCTGGATATGCTAGGGTTGCAGTGGACCAAGTGAGCAAAGGTTATGAGGATCTAGTTCTTGACATTCCTGGAGGTGATGGAGAGAAGACTCTAGGAGAAGCAGAGAAGGCATATATACTATGGCGCAAGCGCTACATCATTATCCCTGGGGCGTCTGCTCCACCGCCAGCAGACATTAGGTGCGGACAAAAGTTAACAAAACATTTTTTTGATAATTTTCTATGGGCATGACTAATAATAAGCATTTACTTATATCTCATTATTTTTTGTACTCACAAAGCAGGGCCTCCGCCAACCTAAGTCCAGTTGTTGCTTCTCCCGACCATCATAGTGCTCAGGACAATGATGACGCCTTCGAAGGCACTGCTGCATCCCCACCATCTCCAACTCCTCCGCCGCCTCCAAGGAAGTCCACAACTCCTCCGTCGAGGTCTCCAACGCCTTCGCCGCCTCCAAAGTCTGCTTTGCCTCCAAGGCGGTCTCCAACGCCTCCCCCACCTCCAAGGAAGCCAGCCCCTAAGAGGTCCGCCCCGCAAACGAAGCCGTTGCCCCGCCCGTCGGCAAAGAAGCAGAAAGCAAGTACTCATCCAGTTCCCCAAAAACTATCTTATGAGAAAAGTGATCAGAAATTAAAGGATGCAGTACAAAAAGATGTGCATGATTTCTTTGAAGGTGTAAAATAGGCACAACGAGCGAGGGACAACCCGGAGAAATCATACTTCTACCTACCTCCGGATCAGCTAAGAAAGAAGGTGGAACAAAAAAACGGGATTCTCTTAAGAGCGCCGCGAAACAACCGATATCGGACTATGACCACTCTCTCACCAAGTCATATGAGGCGGCGCAAAAAAAGAAGACAGTAGGGAAAGGTGTTGCACAACTCGGACAACAATCGCAACAATCAATCCCCCCCCTTGTCGTTCCTAACGAATATGGTTCAAACTTAAACTTAATGGAGGAGGTAGACGGCTATGAAACCTGGCTTCAGTTTTATCACGACACTGGTTTGAACCTTGCCCAAGTGCTCGCTGAAGGACCATCTGCTCCGGAAGTGGATCCTTACAAGAAGTTTGTAGCAGGCCAGAGTCTATACAACCCAGAGAAATTAGATGAACTGGGTACGCAAATGTACCTGCCAAACGGGTGGTACATGTCGGCGTCTGCTGCTGGACAAATCTATATTTCTGTCAGAATTAGAAACCACCATTACTTCCGTGACAATGACATTATCTATGTCGAGCTTCCAGAATTACACCAACTATGCCACCTGGACTCTCTCAACAAAAGTCTCATTAGCTGCTATTGTCTGTAAGTGTGATTATTTTCTACTATATTCACAATTTCTTTATTATATATTCACAATATATATATTCACTATTTTCATGTATGCAGATATGAGATGACAGAACTTAGAAAGAGAAAGGATAATGATGTTGGGTTCGTTGATCCGTATGTCGTATTCAAACACCCTAACCCCCCGAAGGATTATAAGCCAGAACATGAGAGAAATCTCATGAATTTCTTAGTGAACCAACGCGACAAGAAGGAGATACTCTTCCCCTACAACTTCAAGTGAGTGTTATTACAAGTAATTAATGTCGATCATATATATGGGACATCAATATTTCCTTACTAGCTAGTTACCTCTCTCACACACATATATATATATATATATATATATGTTTATGCAGCAATCACTGAATATTGATGGTCATCGATATGGCCAATAGTAGATTGAAAATCTTAGACTCGTTGAGAAAATCACAAACGGAGTATCAAGACATGATAGATATTATACAAGGGTAATTAATTTAGTTTCTCTATAACAACATATATATATATAATGGCGCCGATCTCTCAACAATTATTAAAGGTTAAATTATTTTTTGATTTTATTAAGAGCAGGGTTTGGAAAAGGTTAATTGAGGAACAAAAAATGAAACATTGCAAAGAGCCACTGGATGTAATCGCACACAAAGTAAGTACTATAACTACACATTTATATTCAATTAACACCATATGATGATTTCAATTCACCCTAATTGATTTTTTTTCGTAAAAGTGGGTTCTAAGGTAGGAGCAGGGTAACAACTACTGCGGATACTATGTTTGCGAGTTCATCATAGCGTACTCAAAGAGAACTCCTGAAGAGCATCTCAAAGTATGTATATAAATACTTTTTCCTTCATATTATTTCGATCGTATATTTACAATTTCTTTATTGCTCTCATTTGTATAAGTAATTACATGAGCAATACACATACATATATATATATATATATATTAATACTTTTTCCTTTAACTTTTATTGAAGACTGAATGGTTGAGGAAAAGAGTCATACGACTTGACCAACTTAAAGCAATTCGAGAGACTATAGCAGGATTTCTCAATGACCAGGTCATCAACCCCAACGGCGAGTTCTACAATGACCCGAACGAAACGTGGAATCCAAATCTGGAGGAGTGAATTCCTAAGGACATAAACAATTTATATATCAAACATTTGTAATATATATAGAGTATGGTGTACAAAGTAAGGACGCGTATATTCGTTTGTTATTTATGTACAAAGTTCGAACGAAAACTTACGCGTGCGAAGTACACATATATATTACTATTATATATTACTATTAGCAGCGTATTCGAAAATATATTTTAATATCAAAACTAACTAATCATTAAATGAAAAAAGAAACCAAAAATAGAAACCAGAAAAAGGAAAAAAAAGAGGGACCTTTAGTCCCGGTTGGTAACACCAACCGGGACTAAAAGTCCTGCCGCGTGGCGTTGAACGCCAACCCTGGAGACCCCCCTTTAGTCCCGGTTGGTGTTTCCAACCGGGACTAAAGGTCCCCCTTTAGTCCCGGGCGCCAAGCCAGGACTAAAGGAGGGTACCTTTAGTCCCAGATTGGTGCTCCCGGTTGGGAAACCGGGACTAAAGGGGTTTCCCAACCGGGAGCAAAACCCTTGCTGCACCAGTGTTAGCGTCACTTTATGCTAAATCTAGGAACTGTCTCCAAATTTCGATCAACGTGCTCCCGGGGCAACGTCGCGAACTTGCGTGCGAATGGTTATTTAATTCTATAAAATTCAAACGAATTCCGAAAATCATGAAACTTGGTGAGATGTCGTGATATCACATGCATATGCGGTGGTAAAAATTTGAAAACGTTTGGAGGACGTCATCACGTATGGTGTTCACAAACCAGGACATCATCAATACAATGGCATAAACAATCGTATTAGCCTCCACTTGTCAAACTCAAGATGTTGAATTTGTTATATCAAATGCCTATATGCGTAGTTGTACTGTTTATTATATTAAAACATAGTGATAAAAAATAAATTACTAGTATTGATATTTCACATATTTTTCGTCAAAATGTATAATGTTATCTAAAGTAACAACTTATAAATTTTATTGTCATGGACTAATATTATAATTTAAAGTGAATTGTCATTGTCATTGATATTTTATTTGTTGTGGAAATAGTCGACATGGTGGCAAATAGCATTTACCAACTTTTAGTCTAGGATTAGTAGAAATGTGTTATTTTAAAACATATATGGCATAATTATATTTATGGTTATTGAAATATTTTCCATAATAGCTTATGTAGATTTGAGCGATATTTTATTTATTTTTTATAATGGTGAAGATGGGTAATTTAGATAAATTAAAGGACTTAATTTATAATATATTTTAGAATTGCAGATGTGGATAGTTTAAAAACACTATTTAGTGGTTACTTTGCATTATTTTTCATAATAACATAGTTGGGTAATTTAGATATAGATTGAGGAGGTTAATATAATGGTTCTTCATAATGAGAAAAGTGGGTAATTGATAAATAGATTTAAGGGGTTACTTTCATGATAGCAAAGGTGTGTAGTTTTTTAGAAGTTAGAATAGATCCGGTGGCTATTATTTGCAATGATGATTATAGCCTACCAAATTAAAGGACATATGTTTCTTAGTATTGTGAGAATTTATAGGATTTATCACTTTTTTTTAGCGTCTCTCGTGATGATTGACATGGTAGCTCCGCTGGAGGCCCCTAATTAGTAATTTTAAGATTCAATGTGTCTAGTTCCATATTAATCTCAATTATTGCAGGCAAGAAGATGTATATGCAAATATTACATAGAGGGTTTCCAAATAATGAAGATAGGTATGTTTAAAAGGCTCAAGTATTGCAAGCAAGCATACGTCTATCTATGGAAACACGCATGTATATTTAGTTTCAAAAGAAGGAAGATTAGTATTGATCCAAAGTTGAGGGAATCTATCCTGTTTTTAAAGGCCGGATTTTTTTTGTGGGACAGGTCCGCTTGAGCATAGGCCACTGGCCTTTAAAGACAGGACAGGTTCCTTGCTTCTTCAGAAAAAAAATTATCCTGTAGACATAAAGCACTCAGTATAAAGAGAAAAAGAAAAAACTAAAGGAAAAGATGATAAAGGTTCTCTTTGGGCGTGGAAAACGTTTGCGTTTTACAATCATTTTCCTGTTCTTTTACATTTAGATACAACAACCCCGTAATCAGTCGGCATTGATGGCAGCATTTGTTCTTAGGACGCCTCCTACAATAAGAGCTTACTACTAGCTCAAAGGCATATGTATTCTATCCATCTCAACTCAACAAGAGTAAAAATACAACTTTTCCAATAATTTAGGTTTTACACATTGTTCAAAGTTAATGTAGACCTTAAAATAAAGAAAGATGATTGGGTAGATGTAGTGTTGACCTACTTAATAAACATTAAGAAGTGTGCAAAATAATAGCTTATCATGAATAGCTAGCTCTTCTGTCACCTCCACTTATGGAAAAACATTGAGGTGTTGTTGACGTGAAACACACCAACACACTCAAAAAACCACATGCACATGAAACCGAAGAACATCACCGGAGTGCAGCTAGGAAAACCGGCCTGGCCGATCTCCCACAGATCGGTTTAACTGTTTCTGCTGGCGAACACCCCTCGAAACCGATAAACGTTGCCTAGACAGTTGAGGCAGCGCAAGCAGGGGGTGTCCTAGGGTCGGCAGGCCACCTTAGATCACCATAAAGAAAAAAAGAGGACAGCAATTGAGGTTGGAAAAGTAATCTATGGTTTGAAAATAAAAAGGTAAATTGCATTGTATTTGGTTCGATTGGATGTGTACACTGGCTGTCACTCCCTTGTATTTATTGGACGGTTGGTCTTTCCCCTTGGGAAGCCAAAATCCCATCGGACTCACCAAAACTGGCTTAAGTGACTTCAAAACCAATTTAACCGGTTTGCCTAGACGTTGGATATCGGCTGGTCTATTGCCGTTTGCTCGAGTGTAATCAGTCGAGCACAGATCAATACGACCGATCGGGCAGTGAACGTAACCAATCAAGTGTCAAGAGTAACTGGTCGGCCCAAGCAGAATCAGTCGGTTGCTTGAACACAATCAGTCTGGGCTGGCGCCCCTGAAAACATTAGATCTTTACAATCGGTACGGTGGCTTGGTAGCAATTTTGGAAATCAACCCTAGAAATTATTTTTGATCACCCCCTAAAAATAATTGGTGCAGTAGTGATGTTCTCTTAATTATGGTTCGATGATCTCCAGATGCTCTAGTGGTGACATAACACGCAAAGAAAAGGAAAACGGAGGGCATACATAGGTTGAGGAAAAGAACTAAAGATTGGAATATGATCCTCTGGTCCACCTGCAAAGTAACAAGGAAAATATGTGGTAGAACCAAGTACTCCTTGAAATTTTTTAGAAATATGATAGTTTCATTGTAAAACTTGACTAATCCTGACAGAACAGGGATTTGGCATGGATCCATGGTTACCATTAAACCTGCTTGAGAGGCAAATGTCCCTTTTCCCTCCTAAAAAATAATTGAATCTGTTACAATAATTGAAACGCCCTTGTCGTCGCTCATATATGCCTGGACAAAGGACGCGCGCGGGGTGTCTTTTTCTTTTCGATATAGGAGCATTATTTTGTTGATCTTTACACGTCGTCATGGTGGTTGTATTTTTTTTTTTTTGAAGCACATGCATCATTTTATGCAATAATGTTTTAGGAGTATGATGTGCGGGCATGGTCGTCGTCTATATATATAGATGTAGGGAGTTTGCTGCATGATGAAAGCATTGGTTCAACGCGGTTGTGTGGCAGTACAATACAAGTCACTAGCAATGGTCTCCGCTGTAAGGCTGTTGTTCTTGTGTATCGCCACATCTCTCGTTGCACATGCAGGAGCAGATGAGCTCAACTACATTGTCGTGGAGACTAGCTCGCTTAAGCCAGACGCCGTTTGCAAAGGGCACAGGGGTACGGTATTACCGCCGTTCTTGTAGCCTACTTGTATATATGCTTCAGTTACTGCATGCATGCATTACAGTAGTGTACACAATGATTTAGTTTTATCAATGCTTGGTTATTTATTTATTTGCCGCCGTTCTGGATTTGCATATTGATCTTTTTGTTGGGTACATAATATAAAAATTATTACTGATTTTTTCCTTCCTATTCCTACCGTAGGATGATTAACTAACTGACAAATACCTTGGAATGAATGCATGCATGCAGTCCATCCATCCGTCAACTATACCAGCAGCTGGACGCCGCTGAGTAATCCTCATGGCCCATGCTCGCCGTCGTGGGAGGAGGGGGCGGACCACATTGCGTCGTCCATGGTCGACGACATGCTGCGATGGGATCAACACCGCGCCGGCTACATCCAAAGGAAGCTCTCCGGCAATGTTTCTCAGGAAGATGTGCCCGTTTCAAATAGTAAATCGACGGTCGTCCACAATTCTGGAGGCGGCGCCGCACTATTTGGCGTAGGCGGTGGAGGAGGAACCGCCGGCATGGCAAAGGTGCCTAAAATGATCAACTCTCCTGTCCACCACCGTATGCCTCGATCGCCCTAGTATAGCTTCCTTACAATTAATCTCTTTTTTTTTAGGTGAGTGCCGCTGCTGCTGATCCGGCGGCGACCGGAGGACGCCTGCCCGGTGTGAGCCAGCTGATGCTGCTGGACACGGCGAGCGACGTGGCGTGGGTGCAGTGCGCCCCCTGCCCCCCGTCGCAGTGTTATCCGCAGACGGACGTCCTGTACGACCCCTCCAGGTCGGGATCGTCGGCGCCCTTCTCGTGCAGCTCCACCGCCTGCCGGCAGCTCGGGCCCTACGCGAACGGCTGCACCAGCAACAACCAGTGCCAGTACCGCGTCCTGTACCCCGACGGCTCGACGACGTCGGGCACGCTCATCTCCGACGTGCTGAGCCTGACCCCCACGTCTCAGGTCCCAATGTTCGAGTTCGGGTGCAGCCACGCCGCGCGGGGCAGCTTCAGCAGCAGCAAGACCGCCGGAATCATGGCGCTCGGCCGCGGCAAGCAGTCGCTCGTGTCCCAGACCACAACGGAGTACGGCCAGGTCTTCTCCAAGTTCTCCTACTGCTTCCCGCCGACGACGAGCCACCAGGGCTTCTTCGTCTTGGGCGTGCCCTGGATGGCCTCCTTCAGGTACGCGGTGACGCCATTGCTCAAGACCCCGATGCTGTACCAGGTGCGCCTCGTGGCCATCCACGTCGCCGGGCAGCGCCTCAACGTGCCGCCCGCGGTGTTCGCCGCCGGCGCGGCCATCGACTCCCGCACCGTCATCACGCGCCTCCCGCCCACGGCCTACCAGGCGCTGCGCGCCGCGTTCAGGGACAGGATGAGGATGTACCGCCCGGCCCCGCCCAACGGCCAGCTCGACACCTGCTACGACTTCACCGGCGTCAGCAGCATCATGCTTCCAACCATCAGCCTCGTGTTCGACCGTACCGCCGGCGTGGAGCTCGACCCGTCGGGTGTCCTGTTCGGCAACTGCCTCGCCTTCGCCTCCACCGGCGACGACAGCGCCACCGGGATCATCGGCTTCGTTCAGCTGCAGACCATCGAGGTGCTGTATAATGTCGCCGGCGGCACTGTTGGGTTCCGCCGTGGTGCATGCTGAGCGCTCAACTTAACCCACCTGGCTACCTGCTGCCTACCTACCGCTATTTTGGCATGATATATACCGAGACCTAAATAAGCCAGAAAATTACTTTGTTGTGTGAATGTGTGTGCTAATCTATACGCTTCGGTGTGAAATGAAGCTTTATGGATTGTATTGTATTATACAATTTGTATACGCTTCGGTGTATTTTTCTTCAAATAAATAAAGGTTGGATCTGCTTGTTTGAATGCTTTTTTCTGTGACCATGCATCAAAACTGACCAAATATTTGTCGTGCTATGTCCATCCATGTCGCAAATGCTAAAGGGACAATACACTACCGGACTCCTTGAGTTTGCCGAGTGCCCCAAACACTCGGCAAAAGGCATAAAACACTCGACGAATTGTTCGCCGAGTGTAACACTCGGCGAATCACACTCGGTAAAAAATGACTCGGCAAAGACGTCTTTGCCGAGTATTTTTTGTTCGGCACTCGGCAAAGGCTTTGCCGAGTGCCGGACACTCGGCAAAGTTGGAACCGAAAAAAAACCCGAAAAAAATGGGAATTTTTACCCGAAAAAAATGGGAAATTTTTTTTAATTGATGGAGGCCCCCACCGGTCAGCGCCCATCCATCTCCGGCTTTTTTCGCGTAAATTTCAAGGCTACGCGGCAAAGTTGGAACCGAAAAAAAACCCGAAAACATGGAAATTTTTTTTAATTGATGGAGGCCCCCACCGGTCAGCGCCCATCCATCTCCGGCTTTTTTCGTGTAAATTTCAAGGCTACGCGGCCGACGGGATTCGAACCCGAGACCTCCTGCTACGCACAAACCTCCTCTACCACTACACCACACTGTCACTTGTGTCTGGATTCCGTTTTAGTTCACAATATATTATACTAAACCGAGTGTAAATTGTTTGTTTGAGGCCCTAAACGAATTCAAATAAAAAAGTTGTGAACTACAAAGTTTCAAAACTTTTCGAGATCTACACTTTTAGTATAGGAAGTTTTTCCATCCGAGGTCGTTTACAAAATTTGAATTTTAAAATTTAGAAATTCAAACGCAGTTTTGCATGACAAGATGTTTTCAAATCAAAAAGTTACCAACTACAATGTTTCGTAACTTTTCGAGGTCTACAGAGTTTATTTTGGTTGTTTTTCCATCCGAGGTCGTTTATAAAATTTGAATTTTAAAATTTTGAAATTCAAACGCAGTTTTGCATGACAAGATATTTTCAAATCAAAAAGTTGCCAACTACAATGTTTCATAACTTTTGGAGATCTACAATTTTTATTTAGGAAGTTTTTCCATCCGAGGTCTTTTGAAAAATTCAAATTTTAAAATTTTCAAATTCAAACGTTGTTTTTGCATGACAAAATGTTGCCAACTACAAAATTTCATAACTTCTCAGGATCTACAAAGTTTATTTTGGTCATTTGTTCATCCGACATAGTGGTAGTAACATTGTTCACAAATCATATATATCTCTCTTCTACTTTCATGAAACTAATATAAGATATGTAGATTTTATGAACAACGTTATTGTCGTTTTGTCAAATGAAGAAATAACCAAAATAAACTTTGTAGATCGTGAGAAGTTATACAACTTTGTAGTTGAAAAGTTTTTCATTTGAATTCATTTAGGACCTCAAAAATTGCTTTGAAAAACTGATTTGCCGAGGGCCAAAAAAAAAGGCACACGGCAAAAAGCCTCTTTGCCGAGTGCCAGAAAGAAACACTCGGCAAAGACGTATTTTGCCGTGTGCCAAAACATAGGCACTCAGCAAAATACGGCTTTGCCGAGTGCCAGAAAAAAGGCACTCGGCAAACTGAGAGTAAATTGCTTGTTTGAGGCCCTAAATGAATTCAAATCAAAAAATGGTCAACTACAAAGTTTCATAACTTTTTGAGATCTACAATTTTCATTTAGTAAGTTTTTCCATCCGAGGTCGTTTGAAAAATTTAAATTTTAAATTTGAGAGATTCAAACGTAGTTTTGCATGATAAGATGATTTCAAATCAAAAAGTTGTCAACTACATAGTTTCATAACTTTTGCAGATCTATAATTTTTATTTAGGAAGTTTTTCCATCCGAGGTCTTTTGAAAAATTTGAATTTTAAATTTGAGAGATTCAAACGTAGTTTTGCATGATAAGATGATTTCAAATCAAAAAGTTGTCAACTACATAGTTTCATAACTTTTGCAGATCTATAATTTTCATTTAGGAAGTTTTTCCATCCGAGGTCTTTTGAAAAATTCAAATTTTAAAATTTTCAAATTCAAACGTCGTTTTTGCAAGACAAGATGATTTCAAATCAAAATGTTGCCAACTATAAAATTTCATAACTTATCAAGATCTACAAAGTTTATTTTGGTCATTTGTTCATCCGACATAGTGGTAGTAACATTGTTCACAAATCTTATATATATATGTCTTCTACTTTCATGAAACTAATATGAGAGATGTAGATTTTATGAACAACGTTATTGTCGCTTTGTCAAATGAAGAAATGACCAAAATAAACTTTGTAGATCTTGAGAAGTTATACAACTTTGTAGTTGAAAAGTTTTTCATTTGAATTCATTTAGGGCCTCAAAAATTGCTTCGAAAAACTGATTTGCCGAGGGCAAAAAAAATGCACACGGCAAAAAGCCTCTTTGCCGAGTGCCAGAAAAAAACACTCGGCAAAGACGTATTTTGCCGTGTGCCAAAAAATAGCACTCGGCAAAGACGTATTTTGCCGTGTGTTTTTGTTTGCCGAGTGTATTTTTCTGGCACTCGGCAAACACGGTCTTTGCCGAGTGCCCGATAAAATACACTCGGCAAAGCCTCCGGCACTCGGAAAATCGCCGGTTTCCGGTAGTGATAGAATGATAATTTCAGAAATAATCTAACAGATATTTTAGTATTGTGATCAGACGTTGATATCAATTATCAACGCCATCCACTCGATGAAACTGTTGCTAGCCTAAGGCTATTAGTTCCTAGTGGGAAGTTTGGTTTCGCAGTTTCCAAGAGTGTCACGTCATCTAAATATATTTAGGTTGATCAATACCTCCAAAACATGCACAATTTCATTTCACAGTTTTATAGCTTAGCCATAGCATTTAATTGTAATGCATGGGATCTGATGCAGTCAGATAAAATTAATGGAGCCTTGTAACTCCCAATACTTGTTTAAATATGTTTCATAGTCTTCTAAACAATATAAAAATAGTTGATAAGCCGGCTGGTATTAATGGAACCTTGTAACTCCCAATACTTGTTCGGCTGGTATTAAAGTCGGCTGAAGCTGTCTTGTTGTGAGAAAAAAATACTGTAAATTCTAACTGATAAGCCGGCTGATAAGTTCAAGCGAATAGACCCCACTTTCAATATGTTTCATAGTCTTCTAAACAATATAAAAATAGTTTCATCTGAATAAAACTACTATCTCTCTCTATAATTATGTTACCCGGAACAGCCACTCAGAATAGCCTATAGTATTTCTAAGAATGGGCGGAACACGAATGGGCCTGCAGTGGTGTCCAGTGGGACACCTTTCTCTGGATTTTTTTCAGAAATTTTAAGGTACACGCACGCGTGCGCGTTTGGTGGTTCTGCACGTTTCCTGCGCACCGGAGGTGACATGGCCTCCCAATCTTTTATTTGCGTGTGTACGGACGCGCACGCGTGTGGTGTGAGTCTAGAGTGTTTGGGTTGTGAGCGTCCAAATTATACCCGATCAAAAAAAAAGAATGGGCGGCACGTCTTGCCATTTCATGCATGGGGTCACTGCTATATGTTACATGGAACTAAGAACAACCCGCCAAGATAACATCCTTGCTGACTGGCAAGCTACAATTCTATTTACATGGAAAGAATACAGAAGATTAGGGTACTACGTTAACACGAATAGAGGTTACAAGATACTCCCACTAGTAGAAAAATTGGCTTTAGAGATCCGGTTGGGAAAGGGATCCAGTTCCGGTTAGGGATCCAGGACTATAGGTGTTAGTCCCGGTTGCCTACTGAGACTAAAGGGCCGGTCTACGAACTAAAAATAATAATATGCACAAGCCACCCCAACATTGTGCAACCTTAACTCAAGACCTCATGCATTGTCTCGCGGGTAGCTTCCACCACACTTACAAAGAACTTGCTTTTCTTTTGAACTAACCCGCATGGATAACACCAACCAGAACTAAAGGGTCTATATTAGTCTCGATTGGTGTTACCAACCAAGATTAATGCCTCAAGGCCTTTTTAGTCCGGGTTGGTAAAACCAACTGGGACCAAAGGATCTACATTGCCTCAAGGATTTTTAGTCTGGGTTGTTAACACCAATCGGGACTAAAAGTCATCCGCCGCCAATGAAACTTAGACCCGGGACCAATGCTCACATTAGTCTCAGGCCCAACTCTAGTTAGGAATAATGTGCTGAGCCGAAGGTCTGTTCCCTACTAGTGTCCAACACTTACTCCCCACCCACCCCTAATACTCACACCCGTGTCAATCACAACTTATCAGTCAAGCTGAGGTTGTGCTGGAACATGCCAAGCTGCGGTCCTGGCAACATCCTTATAAACCCACACTCAATCTGAGACCTCAAGACACTTCTACAAAATTGATTTTTTGGGGTCATAGACGACTCCCGATTGTGCCGCCTCTATAGTGCCTGACAAAGGAGCCGCCTCTGAAGACGCCTCTATAATTATATGGAAATCATTGAATTTTCAGAGGCGAAAGGTACCTCCAGCCGCTTCTAAATCTAAATTTGTAGAGGCAGCTAGCTTTGAAGGCGCCTCTGGTTCTAATAAATGAAATTGCGAAGTTTATAAGTGCCCCCCCCTCGCCCACCCCACCTCCTCCTCTCCGCCAAACCCTCACCTCCTCCCACAAATCCTGTCTTAGCCTCCATCTCCCCTAACAATAAATATAACTAATCAAAATTAATAATCTTTAATCTTTGTATTCATTTCCTAACACAATATCCATTAATATGCTCTATAATCTCTATCATGTTATGATATATTACCATTTACTTTATATGTGTTTTTTAAGCAAAACTTTATATGTGTTTTCATCCTAGCATTGCACCTCTATATCTTTAATATGTATCTAGTTGAAACCTTAGCTTAGGTTGTATCAGTTCTTGTTCCATCCTTTTTGTCTAATCACGAATATAATATTTTAGATTTTAACTTTTGATCTTATTAGTTGTTGCCATTTTTGTGTCCACATATTAAGTTCAAATCATATTGAATTTCCTATATCAAAGAATTATGTGTGTAGTAGTACTATTTTATAAAGAAATAGAAAGGTTACAATTAATTATACCCTAATAATTTACTCAAAATTTATGACTTATCTAAAATAACAACTTACTAAATTTATTTTCATAGAGTTTTAACATAATTTAATTTTTTTTTGTGGTCATTGGTATGTACTTTATGAAGGGAATTTTTTTTATCTATACTTGGTTACACGATGACATAAAGCATTGATATTTATTTTGGTTTTAACATTGACAGAGCTAGGCAATTTAAAAATATATATTATATATGGGTAATTTAGATACAAATTAAAGGACTTAACTTATACTACATTGCATTATAATGGTAGAGATGGTAATTGCAGATGTGGATAATTTAAAAACAATATTTAGTGATTACATTGCATTATCTTTCATATTGACATAGTTGGGTAATTTGGATATAAATTTACGAGGCTAATCTAATTATGCTTTATAATGATAGAAGTTGGTAATTTATAAATAGATTTAGGGGTTACTTTATATATTTTTCATAATAGCAAAGGTGTGTAGTTGTTTCGAAGTTAGAATAAATCCAGTGGCTGTTATTTGTGATGATGATTAGAGTCTACATATTAAAGGTCATATGTTTCTTATTATTTTGAGAATGTATAGGATTTATCTTTTTTTCTTAGCGTAACTCATGATGATTGGCGTTGTGGCTTCACTGGAGGCCTCTAATTAGTAATAATAAGAGTCAATGAGCCTAGTTCAATTTTCATCTCAATTATGCAGGCAAGAAGATGTCAAAGAAAGATGTCAATCTTCATCTCCGAGGGTTTCCAAAGAAGGAAGATAGGTATTGGTCCAAAGTTGATGTAACCGGTCCTGTTTTAAAAGGCTCAAGTGTTGCAAGCAAGCATATGTCTGTCTATATATGCAAACATGCATGTCTATGCGAGCAAGCATATTTAGTTTGAAAAGTAGGAAGATTAGTATTGGTCCAAAGCTGATGGAACCTATCCTGTTTTTAACGGCTTGATCGAATTTTATGTGGGACATGTCAGCTTTGAGCATAGTCAATTAGCCTTTAAAAACAGGACAAGGTTCCGTGCTTCTTGAAAAAGTATTATCCTGTAGGCATAAAGCCCTCGGTATGCCCCACAATCACATGCTCAATTGGGACCCAACAGTTCGACCAGGCCTTGTGTGACCTTGGGGCCAGCGTCAGCATGCCCAAGGTCATCTTTGATAAGCTAAACTTCACACACCTCGCGCTAATGCCAATGCAGTTCGAGCTAGCCGATTCTTCGGTCCACAATCTGGAAGGGATTGCCGAAGATATTCCGGTGAAAATCCGGGGTTACTTTGTCCCTGTGGACTTCGTGGTGCTCGACATGGAAACCACGAAAGAATCGCCTCTCATCCTTGGGTGACCTTTCTTGAGCACTGTGGGAGCGCAGACACTAGTAGAGAACAGACCTTTCATCCGAGACCAAAATGGGCTCTAGTCCCGGCATTTTTTACGCCCGGGACTAGAGAGACCTTTAGTCCCGGTTGGTGTCTTCAACCGGGACTAAAGGTCCCTGCCCAACGGCTACTGCGCTCGGCACAGTGGCAGGGGACCTTTAGTCCCGGTTGAAAACACCAACCGGGACTAAAGGTGGACCATTACTCCCGGTTGGAGCCACCAACCGGGACTAAAAGTCCTCCAACCTTTAGTCCCGGTTGGTAACACCAACCGAGACTAAAGGGTGACCTTTTAGTCCCGGTTGGTAACACCAACCCGGACTAAAAGACCCTTTAGTCCCGGTTGGTAACACCAACCGGGACTAAAGGTCCCCCGATGTGTTAGTTCAAAAGGAAAGCATCACATCTATTGTTAGATGTGTTGTGTAGGTGGGGTGGTAAGCTACGCGCGAGGCAGTGCATGAGGTCTTGGGTTCAAATCTCACGGGACGCAGCGGTGGGAGGCATTATTTTTTTTAAAGCTAGGAGGATCTTTAGTCCCGGTTGTGGTAAACCGGGACTAAAGAACAACACCTTTAGTCCCGGATTGCTTGTCCCGGTTGGGAAACCGGGAGTAGAGCTAGTTCCCAACCGGGACTAGATCTCATTTCTCCACTAGTGAGATTAATGTTGGAGCTGGAGAAATCCGCTTCAACATCAATGGTAAAGAGGAGAAGTTCGACTTTTGGCCCAGACATGAGCAATGCTCCATGATCAGAATCAAGTATGGGCCGAATCCATAAGGCATAAGAGAAGTTGAGATTCAACCTCAAATGGTGGACGGCCTCAACAACAAAAATAAGAACAAAGAAATGAAGAAGAGGCAAGAGCAAAAGGAGGACAAACAAGTCCCAAAAGAAGACACCCCAAAGACCATTTCCCCACCACCTAAGAAAAACAAAAAGGTGTGGAAAACAAGACAAGAAGCTCCGAAATCCACCACCACACAACCAAGGACAAACAAAATGGTGTGGAAACCCAAGCCAGCACAGTCAGCCACGTCTACTTCTCCTAGACCGGATGCCTCATCATCAAGCAAGAAATGAAAGGAGAAAAGTCCTGCTCATTGGACTTTAAAAAAGGTGGGCTCTTAGCGAAGGTAAATCAGTAGTTATCTTATCTATATGCTTTAAAAACTTAAATTATATTTTTAAAATTTAAAATATCATAACCTTAAATTCCAAAATTTACTAATCTCTAGTTACTAAGATATATAGTAAATAACAAGGATATAAAGTAAAACTTTTAAAGATGGCTAGTTGCTTTATTCTTTCCCCAATATAAATATTTTCTCAAACATACGTTTCTTATTATTTTGAGAATTAATAGGATTTATCTTTTTGCTTACCGTAACTCATGACAATTAACATTGTGGCTTCACTGGATGCCTCTATTGAGAGTCAATGAGTCTAGTTCAATCTTCGTCCCAATTATGCAGGCAAGAAGATGTCTATGCATATATTACATAAAGGGTTCCCAAAGAAGGAAGATAGGTATTGGTCCAAAGTTGATGGAACCTGTCCTGTTTTAAAAGGCTCATGTGTTGCGATTAAGCATATGTCTGTCGATGTAAACATGAATGCATGTATATGCGAGCAAGCATATTTAGTTTGAAAAGAAGGAAGATTAGTATTGGTCCAAAGTTGATGGAACCTATACTGTGTTTAAAGACCCGAATTTTGTGTGGGCCAGGTCAGCATGAGCATAGGCAATTAACCTTTAAAAAGAGGACAAGGTTCCGTGCTTCTTGAAAAAAGTATTATCCAGTAGGCATAAAAGCACTCAGTATGACCAAAGTATATAAACTAAAGAGAAAAAGATAAAGGAAAAGGCAAAGATGATAAAGGTTCTCTTTGGGCTTGAAACACGTTTACATTTTACAATCATTTTCGAGTTCTTTTACATTTACATTCAACAACCCAGTAATCAGTCGGCATTGATGGCAGCTATTGTTCTTAAGACACCTCCAACAATAAGAGCTTACTAGTAACGCAAAGGCATATTTGTATTGTATCCATCTCAAGTTCTCAATAGGAGTCAAATAAAAGATTCCAATGATTTAGGTTTTACACATTGTTCAAAGTTAATGTAGACCTCAAAAAAAAAGATGATTGGGTAGATGTAGCGTTGGTCCTCTAAAATTAAGAAG
Organism: Miscanthus floridulus; assembly: GCF_019320115.1. Lineage (NCBI taxonomy): Eukaryota > Viridiplantae > Streptophyta > Magnoliopsida > Poales > Poaceae > Miscanthus > Miscanthus floridulus. The sequence continues at coordinate 134,490,015 of NC_089589.1, forward strand.
GGTGCAGGATACTAGCTCATCGTGAATAGCTAGCTCTTCTCTCACGTCCACTTAGGGAAAAATATTAAGGTATTGTTGACGCCAAACTTAACGCACCAACATGCACGTGTAACCGAAGAACGTTGCCAGAGGTGCAGCTAGGAAAACCGGCCTAGTTCATCTCCCAAATTGGCTTAACCAGTTCTAGAGGGGAAACCCCTCGAAACCTACAAACGTCACCCAGGAAGGATCCTGTCGACTCAGCGCAAACAGGTGTGTGCAAGGGTCGGCAGGCAACCTAGAACGCCTCAAATCACCATAAAGACAAAAGGAGAACAATAATGGAGACTCGAAAAATAATCTAGGGTTGAAGACAAAAAAATACGAATTGCATTGTATTTGGTTCGATTGGAAGTGTCAAGCAGCGGCCACCCCCTTGTATTCATAGGGTGGCTGGTCTTTCACCTTGGGAAGCAAAAATCCCGACAGACTCACTGAAACCGGCTTAGCCTACTTCAAAACCAGCTTAACTGGTTTGCCTAGACGCTGGATATCGGTTTGTTTGGTGCCGGGTGCTCGAGTGTAATCAGCCGAATACCGAATCTTACTATTATTAATTAGAGGCCCCAGCGGAGCCTCCACGTTAATCATCACCAGAAGTGCTGGAAAAAAAGATAAATGCTACAAATTCTCACATTAATCAGAAACATCTGACCATTAATTGAAAGACTCTCTATCCCTTAACAGTAGATCTATTTTGTTTTTTTAAATTATCCACCTCGACAATTATATATAGTTAAAAAAACAATCTAAAATCTCATTATGACGTACGGGGAAGAAATTCTTCAAGAAAAAAAAAACGGCCGTGAAAAAATCTCCTGTACACAGCTTCAATGTATGGAAAAGAATTTCTTCAAAAAAAAACTGATATTTTTTTGAGAGGAAAAAATTCTGTAATCTAGAAATAAAAATTTTCATACGGTTAGTATATTAATAAAATATCAGGTAAACACTGCCCATCACATCCATGTTACATAATCTATAAATAAAAAACAAAAATCAAATAGAAGGTTAATCTGTTAATCCGAGAAAAAATTCTTCAAGAACAAAAACATATGGGAAAAAATTTCCTGTACCCAAGTTTACACAACTTCAGCGTACGGAACAAATTTCTTCAAGAAAACAACGCAGGGAAAACTCCTACTCACGTTCATAGAGTATTTTAAAACTACAAAATCTGATCAATTAGTATATTAATAAAATATCAGGTAAACAATGCCCATCACATGCACGTTAGATAATCTATTAATAAAAAATCAGAAGTCAAATAGAAGGATAATCTATTAATTCATAAAACATGCGATACAATCTACTAACCTCAACAAATAAGATATACTCATATACACATGAGCTTAGATCAAGAATAAAAAATACATTGCTACGTCTTATCATCATTATATATTAGTTTTTTTGATTTGCAGGAAAATTTTGTAACTAAGCTAGACCTTAGCTTTTAGGGAAGGAAAACAAACCTTCTAATTACTAACTCTATGCATTCAAAATAGCCATATACGTCATTATAAAATAAAATGTAAAATTATACCTTTTAGTCTGTATCAAAGTTATCAACCTCAGTCTTTATAAACACAAAATTAAAAATATCTTTCATATCTATATGCAAATACAATATATCAAAAATATCAACCCATAAAAGCATGCTATATAAATTTCTAAATTACAAACTTCAATGTTTTCTATGTTCTATAATGTAAAGAAAGTGAAATATCTATTTTAATATCTTATCAAACATGGAAAATAGTCCCGTAACAAAACCACATAGCAATTATACTGACAATTTATTTTAAATATGTTAATATGACATGACAATAAAATTCATAGGTTGTTATTTTAAGTAAGTTTATACATCTTAACTTCAACACTATGTCAAATCAATATTCCTTATTCAATTTTAGGCTCTATATTCATAGAAAAATACTATTATAAATACAAATTTTGATAAAACAAATTTAACATCTTGAGTACCACAATGCAAGCTAAAATGGCTATATAGATCATTGTAATAATTAAGAATGTACATAGGACCTAACATCTTTTCTTAAAGAAATTATAAGAAAATTTTGAACAAAAAGATACAATAAGCATTAGAGGTTTACCTTATTAACATGTGGTCACAAATTTGCAACAACTGGATTAAAGGAAAGAATGTAAATAAAATATTGATTTATGATATTATAGAAAGGGATGCAACAAGAACTTATATAACTTAATTTATGTTTTAACTAAATACATATGATAAAATTCTTCTCACAAAAAAAGTGTGGACATCAGACTAGTAGACTCTAATACCATTCATAATAATAGCCATTAGGATCTATTCTATTTTTGAATAATGACTGACCTCTGTGATTGTGTGAAATAGTTAAAGAACCCCATGAATTTGTATTTAAATTACCCACTACTAAAAATATGATCTAAAGTGAACCCAAATATAATTCTCATTACCCACCTACTATTATGGTAGATAATCTATCATAACCACTTAAATCTGCATCTAAATTAACACTTTTCATTATTTAAAGGACTAAAACATCCCTCAAATCAACATGTAAGTTATCATCTTCTACTAAAATAAATATTTAAATTTCCACAATGCATATATATGTTTCTATGTTACTCAATTCTTTTAACATTAATATATTAGAATTTTATTGAAGTAAAAAATACATATTATAACATCATACGTATCAATTACACATGCATGCTTGAGTGATAAATATATATATTCTATTTTAGCAATGATGAAAAATATTTTCTTAACAACTCATATACTAATGATACCAACAAATTAATTAAAACTATATTACTAATAATGACATACTCCCTCCGTATCGGTAAATAAAGTCGTTTAAGGGTGCGGCGCTGTTTGCGCAAATGAAGTCGCTTTGGCTACGATAAGCTGGTTTTGGACGCGAATGCCCCTGACTCTTCGTTCCCTAACGCGCGCATTCATTCACAGGAGTAAATCGTGCCGCGGTTCCCTTTGCTTCCCCTTCCTTGCTCGCTCGCACGCACGGATCCGGGAGCAGACGGATGCGCTCGACGGCTGCCATCGGCTCCGCGGCAGCCATCGTCGAACTAGTAGTTCGTGCCGCTTCCTTCCTTGCCTCCGCTCGCTCGCTCGCCTCAACTTCCTTCCTTGCCTCCGCTCGCTGCACGCATGGACGCCAGGCAATAAGCCAATAAATCGTGACGCTTCCTTCCTTGCCTCCGCTTGCTGCACGCATAGAGGCCAGGAAGCGCTTGCTCCATCTTCTTGACTCGGAGGACGACGTTAAGATCGTGCTGGAGGTTGCGCCGCCGGAGTCTGTCGAGCCGGACTCAACAACAGAACATCGTGTCGAACGAAGTCTCGGCGGAGGCCGTCGTGACCCGAGTCTGTCGAGCCGAACTCTATCGCGTCCATGCAATCGCTGCATACTCCGGCAAGCACTGTTAGATAATTAGGCATTTTCATTATCAGTTTAATTCAGAAATATAACATCAGCAGGTTCGTGACGGCATATATGTGCATGTGTATATTTCAAACGAATGCTACATCATGCAGAAATGACATACAGATCGATATAGTAAGAATACAAAATACAGTAATCACAGATATTAGACTGTACCCAGCGGAGGGTCCCATGCCAAGGGCATCGGAGGCTCCATTCGCACTAGTCAACATAGTGCGTTGCTCGAAGTCGCGGACCACAGTCGATGCAGGACGATGTTCGCAGTGCAGTCCCACGAACGGATCACCAGGAAGAAGACGCCTTAATATTCCACTGGCAATCACCGGGAAGAAGACAGGATCCAAGAGCGATCACCACCAGGAAGAGGATGTCCGTAGACGAGCAGTCGCGGATCGCTCCCCAAAAACCTAATCGCCACTCACCCCGTGCAGGGCTCTTAGGCGGACGAGGGTTTCGAAGGCACCTGCTCTCCTGCTACTTCGTGCACGCAGAGTTACGGGACGGGGAAGCCAAAAGGCTACTGATATGTGGTTCTCTCGGGAGTGGTTGCGGAAGACGTAGATCTGGACTGACGGAGGACTGCGGTCATATGGCTGCGATGGGAAGAGAGAGAGGTAGCGGAGAATCTCAGGAGACGGCGAAACGGAAGCGGAAAGGACGGTAACTGATGCAATCAGTTCGCCTCCTCCATCAAAGGAAGTAACTCCCATGATTATGTAGATTAAGTGGCAAAAGACTGGCCACGCCCGCTCGCCTGCCTCGCCACGGCCACGGCCACGGCCTCAGCCCAACCGACGGCAGCGGTGGCGCGCGTGCGCGTGGCACGCCTTTGTCCTTTTCTCAGCTTCCCAATTTAGATGAATAATTTCCAACCATATAAGCTGAGTCAACATTCAGTCAAAATCACATATGGTATTAAACCATACAACGCTTAATGTTACGTACCATAGAGTTTTATTTGATTTATTAAATATTATATGGGCCAAGCCCACATTATATCCAACAATCCCCACTAAACTCTAGGGTTTGTAACAAAGTAGTCTCAGAACCACATTTCTTTTATATACCAGTGTTTCGATGGAGACTGTTAAGTTGAACATCCATCTAGAACAATAGTTTCACTCAGTCACAACTGAACAATAGACTAAGCCTTGAATTGATAGTTTTGTGTGAGGTGAATGTCACTAAAGTCCTCAGCTGATACTTGGCTGCAAAAAGGCATCCCCTCTATTTGAAGCATATAAATCATACTCCAGTGCCTTTCATGAGTATTTAGAGATCACCCAAATCTCATAGACTATGACCAGCAGCCTGACTCATATAGGTGTGCTCCTCAAAAGATGTTCTGTAGGACAACATCTTTGCTTTAGCAAGCCACTTGGAACACATTAAGGTAAAACCAACCTTCCTTACAGATAGGAAAGATGTGCATCAGAGATGAGTATTGCTAAGGATCTTTTCTCACAATTTACTACTAGTTGTTTCACCATTCTACTTCACGGGATCTCCGATCACATAGAACAGGTTACCACTATAGTAAATTTCAAGTGGGTCTCAAACCCATCTCTCTCGATGCACTTTCTATCATATTGCGTGACAGGCCCTTAGTGAATTGATCTGCCAGATTGTTAGACGTGTAAACATAGTCCAACGCTATTACTCCAGAGTTTCTCAATTTTCTGACAGATTTCAGTCGTCTCTTAACATGCCTTGTGGACTTTATGTTATCCTTAGAACTGTTAGCCTTCGTAATCACAGTCTGGTTATCACGGTTCATAGAAATAGCCGGTATAGGTTTCTCAACAATCGGTAAATCCATAAGGAGATCACGAAGCCACTCGGCCTCAGAGCCAGCGGTGTCTAATGCTGTGAGTTCTGCTTCCATTGTAGACTTCGTTAAGATGGTCTGCTTGCAAGACTTCTAAGAAACAGCGCCACCTCCAAGCGAAAATGCATATCCGCTTGTGGCATAAAGCTCATCAGCATCAGAGATCCAGTTGGCATCACAATAGCCTTCCAACACCTTTGGATGTCCTGTATAATGAATATCGTAGCTCATGGTGCCTTTTAGATAGCGCGTCACTCTCTCAAGAGCATGCCAGTGATCATCTCCCGGGTTTGACACAAACCGGCTCAGCTTGCACACAGCAAATGAGATGTTAGGCCTTGCTGCACTAGCAAGATACATGAGCGAACCAATGATCTGGGAATATCTCAACTGATCCCTTGCTATTCTCCGATTTTTCTTCAATAGCACACTAGGGTAATAAGGTGTAGGAGCAGGTGCACAGTTACTAAACCCAAAGCGACTCAGCACCTTTTCCACATAGTGGGATTGTAATAGAGTTACCCCACCATCACCTTCTCTCAGAAGCTTGATATTAAGAATAACATCAGCCTCTCCCAAATCTTTCATCTCAAAATTATTAGTTAAAAAGCCCTTCATCTCCTCGATCACTTTGAGGCTGGATCCAAAGAACAGTATGTCATCAACATATAAGCACAAAATAACTCCTTCACCCCCACCATACCGATAGTACACACATTTGTCAGCTTCATTCACAACAAAGCCAGCAGATGTTAAAGTTCTATCGAACTCCTCATGCCACTGCTTAGGTGCTTGTTTTAGGCCATATAATGACTTTAATAATTTACACACCTTGCCTTCTTGACCATTTGCTATAAACCCATCCGGCTCATCCATATAGATCTCCTCCTCCAATTCTCTGTTTAGGAAAGCCGTCTTAACGTCCATTTGATGAACGATGAGACCATAAGAGGCTGCCAGGGAAAGCAAAACTCGAATTGGGTCAGTCGGGCAACCGGTGAATAAGTATCAAAGAAATCTTCACCTTCCTTTTGGATATAACCCTTGGCCACAAGCCTTGTCTTGTACCTCTGGATAGTACCATCAAGCCTAAGCTTTTTCTTGAACACCCATTTGCACCCTATAGGCTTGCACCCATAGGGACGATCAATAATTTCCCAAGTTCCATTAGACATAACATAATCCATCTCACTCCGTACTGCTTCCTTCCATAAGTCAGCATCAGGAGAGGAATATGCCTCTTCAATGGTCGTTGGTGTGTCATCCACAAGGTACACAATATAGTCATCACCAAAAGATTTTGCAGTCCTCTGTCTCTTACTTTCCCTTGTGACTATAATGTCATCCTCCTCAGGATTTTGCATATAGGGTTCCTCAGTTTGTTCTATCGGAGTAAAATTTTCATGCTCATGGGGAATTATAAATTCATGACCAGTCGTGCTAGGTGCATTTTTCATGGGGAACTCATTCTAAAAAAAATGTAGCGTCTCTAGATTCCATGATTGTATCAGCAGCCATCTCAGGAACACTAGAGTTTATGATTAAAAATCTATAACCCACGCTATGAATAGTATAACCAAGAAAGACACAATCAACAGTCTTAGTTCCAAGCTTTCTCTTTTTGTTTATTGGCACATTCACCTTTGCCAAACAACCCCAAGTTCATAGGTAAGAGAGATTTAATCTCTTCTTCTCCCATTCCTCGAATGGTGTAATTTCTTTGTTTTTTGTGGGCATTCTATTCAAGACATGACATGCTATCAATATAGCCTCACCCCACCATTCCTTAGATAGTCCCGCAGTCTCTAACATGGCATTAACCAAATTAGTTAGAGTGCGGTTCTTTCTCTCTGCAATCCCATTGGACTGTGGTGAGTATGGTGGCATCCTCTCATGAATAATTCCATGCACCGCGCAAAATTCAGAAAATTCATTTGAGAAATATTCTCCCCCGCGATCGGACCGCAAACGCTTGATTTTCTTCTCAAGTTGATTTTTCTACCTCAGCTTTACAGACTTTAAAATAATTCAACGCTCCATCTTTGGTTTTCAATAAATATACATAGCAAAATCTAGTGCAATCATCTATAAATGTCATGAAGTATCGTCTACCGCCTTTAGTCAATTCGCCATTCATTTCACATAAATCAGAATGAACGAGCTCTAACGGTGCCAATTTCCTCACCTCAGCAGCCGTGTGAGGTTTGCACGGTTGCTTCGATTGCACACACACCTGGCACTTAGAATCTTTGACTAAGTTAAATTTCAGGATTAAATTCAGATTTGCAAGCCGCGTGAGACAGCCAAAATTAATGTGACAAAATCATGAATGCCAAATATTCGACTCATCCGAAACATTAACATTGTTCACCACTTTATTACACACATCATCAAGCAAAGATTAGCGGAATAAGCCTCTGCAATCATAACCTTTTCCAACAAATGTTCCATGTCTCGACACAACATATTTATTGGACTCAAGCACAATTTTAAAGCCATCGCGACACATCTGAGAAGTGCTAACAAGATTCTTCTTGATAGAGGGGACATGCTGCATGTTCTTTAATAGCACCGTCTTTCCTGAAGTAAACTTTAGAACGACCGTACCAGCACCAAGAACACGCGCATGCGAACCGTTTCCCATCAGTTAGTCTCCAGTCCTACCGGCCTAATAGGAAGTAAACAAAGAAACATCAGCACACATATGAATATTAGCACCATTGTCCATCCACCACTCAGGTGAAAGACAAACTGAAAGAACAAAGGATAAAGAATTACCATACTCAGATGTTCCTCCTCCAGTCTCGCTAATGACCACGTTTGCTGATTTCTTTTCTTGCTTATATTTGCGGTCTAGGGACGCACTTGCCCAATGCTCATCACTCCCGCAAACAAAGCAACCTCCATCCTTCTTGTTGTTTTTCTTCTTGAATTGTGCAGTTTGCTTAGGCTTTGCATTGTTGTTCTCTTGCATGTTCTTCTTCTTTTTATTACAAGATGCAATTAAGTTTTTCTTCTGCACTATATTGGCGGCGGAAGACTCAACTCCTTTTTCATGGTTGTCTTTTGCTCTCGTCCTCTCCTCAACATCAAGAGATCTGATAAGTTCAGCCACGCTAAACTCCTGTCTCTTGTGTTTTAGAGAAGTAGCAAAATCCCTCCAAGAAGGTGGCAGCTTAGCGATTATACCACCGGCCACAAACTTATCGGGCAACACATATGAGAAATGTTCTAGTTCCTTTGCTAGCGCTTGTATCTCATGAGCCTGTTCGACCACAGAACGGTTTTCAACCATTTTGTAGTCATACAGCTGCTCCATAAGATACAGCTCACTGCCAGCATCAAAAACTCCAAATTTTGCCTCAAGAGCATCCCATAACTCTTTGCCTGATGTGCAAGATATGTAGTTTTTCTCATACTTGGGATGAAGTGCACTAATCACGGCGCCTCAAAACAGGTTATCGGCAGCCAAGAACTTTTTCTCCTCCTCAGGAGTAAACTATTCAGGCTTCTCCTGTGCGGCGTGATAGCAGTTCATCGCAGTCAACCACAATACCATCTTGGCACGCCATATCATGAAATTCTTGTCATCAAAATTATTTGGCTTTAAAGCAGTAGCAAAACCACTGACATAAAATTGCCTAACATTTGGTTTTTGGATTGTTAGATAATTAGGTATTTTCATTATCAGTTTAATCCAGAAATATAACATCAGCAGGTTCGTGACGGCATATATGTGCATGTGTATATTTCTAACGAAGGCTACAACATGCAGAAATGACATACAGATCGATACAGTAAGAATACAAAATACAGTAATCACAGAGATTATACTGTACCCAGCGGAGCGTCCCATGCCGATGGCATAGGAGGCTCCATTCGCACTAGTTAACATAGTGCGTTGCTCGAAGTCGCGGACCACAGTCGATGCAGGACGATGTTCGCAGTGCAGTCCCACGAACGGATCACCAGGAAGAAGACGCCTTAATGTTCCGCAGGCAATCACCGGGAAGAAGACGGGTCCAAGAGCGATCACCACCAGGAAGAGGACGTCCGTAGACGAGTAGTCGCGGATCGCTCCCCAAAACCTAATCGCCGCTCACCCCGTGCAGGGTTCTCAGGTGGACGAGGGTTATGGAGGAACCTGCTCTCCCGCTACTTCGTGCGCGCAGAGTTACGGGACGGGGAAGCCAGAAGACTGTTGATATGTGGTTCTCTCGGGAGTGGTTGCGGAAGACGTAGATCTAGACTGACGGAGGACTGCGGTTATATGGCTGCGACGGGAAGAGAGAGCGGCAGCGGAGAATCCCAGGAGACGGAGAAACGGAAGCGGAAAGGACGATAACTGACGCAATCAGTTCGCCTCCACCATCAAAGGGAGTAACTCATGTGATTATGTGGATTAAGTGGCAAAAGACTGGCCACGCCCGCCTGTACGGAAGCAGAAAGGACGGTAACTGACGCAATCAGTTCGCCTCCACCATCAAAGGGAGTAACTCCCGTGATTATATGGATTAAGTGGCAAAAGACTGGCCACGCCCGCCCGCCCGGCCCGGCCCGGCCGGCGGCGGCAGCGGCGCGCGCGTGTGGCACGCCTTTATCCTTTTCTCAGCTTGTCAATTTAGATGAATAATTTCCAACCATATAAGCTGAGTCAACGTTCAGTCAAAATCACATGGTATTAAATCATACAACGCTTAATGTTACGTACCATAGAGTTTTATTTGATTTATTAAATATTATATGGGCCAAGCCCACATTATATCAAACAAGCACATATGAAAAAGATAGAAGATGCAAAGATGGAGCACCCAAACGAGCGCAGTGCCCTGCAACTTGGCATAGAGCCATGCAAAATCACGCGTCAAGCCATCTAAAAAATATCACGTCATGCAAAAATACAGCGCAAATTCACGCGTCAAGCCATCTCAAAAAAAAAAAATCATGTCATGCAAAAATGCAGCGCCAGCAAGGGATCGAACGATGCCCTCCTGCATCGAGCCGGGGTTCGTTAGCTACTAAAGCTGCAAAACGGTCGCTGTATGGAAGATACCCAAACCATGTTTAATTAGGGCAAACAGGGGAAAATCTACCATAATTAATCACTCCTGGGTATACTAAATGCTCTCCAAAACGACCTTAATTACCAATATGGAGGGAGTATAATTTATATATATTTTTATTTTAGTTATGTTAATCATTCTGTTTCAAATTATAAGTCATTCTTACATAGTGAAACTATGTATGTAGACATAGTGTATACCTGAATATATAACAAAAGCTTACTTAGAAATGTCTTATAACTTGGAGTGGAAGGTGTACATTTTAACTAAAATGTTATCTATATTGGTATTATAACCATTACTGCATATATAATTTTTTGATAAATGAATTTAAACACATGGTGGTAGTGCGAACCATATGTGCCTACGATTCCTTATCTTTGGGATTATTTTAGAGTGAACAATCATTATATGACTTAAATATTAACACTCTCTCTAGGTTAGCATCATTCTTGATATCACTTCAAGCTCTATCATCGATTTTGAGTGATGTGGTGCATGTGTTTAAATGATTGTTTATGTCATTGTAATATTTAAGTGTGCAATTTATGCCTAAAATCTTTGTTATAAAAAGTACAAAAGGATAGTTAATAAAGATACAATAAGAATTTTAGCTTGAGGATAAAAAATCTTTAGTAATTAATAAGATTACATTTGAAAATCAAAATTTTAGATTTATGGCATCAAAAGATCTGGCTGCAATAACAGGCGCCATAGTTTAATATTTTATTTTTAAGCTAATATTTCAACTAAATGCAATTCAAGTTACAAAGCCGTGTCATGCAAAGAGAAAGAACTATGGATATGGATGGAAAAAACATATAGATTAGTAATTGATATATTAATCATAACTCGATAGAGAAAACATTGTAACCACTGTGTCTATTGTGTTGGAAAATGGACAAATGAAAAACGTGTAATTTAAGATATGTGCTACAACAAGACTCATAGTTTAAGCTAATTAATGTTTAGTAATTGATACATTTATCACAATTGGATAAAGGCACCATAATATCTGCTACGTTACAAAATTAACAAAGTGACAAACACTACGTAGAAAACTTTTTTAGGGGCGGCTGGTAACTCTATGTAGGGGCGGTTTTGCCAGCCGCCCCTATGAAAGGGTGGCTACAAATCGATGTGTAGGGGCGGCTCGATATTGAGCCGCCCCTACAAATCAATTTCCAGAAATCACGAAAAAGGGGCAAAAAAAAAGCAAAAAATTTTTTAATCCGAGGAGGTCCCCACCGGCAGCCAAACACACCCTCACTCTACTGTTGCAACATTTTTTCACGATTTTTGCACACTTTGCGCCGGCCGGGTTTCGAACCCGTGACCTCTCGCTCGCACGTAAACTCCTCTAACAATGCACCTCACGATCACTTATGTCTACATTCAATTTTGGTTCCCCACATATTATACAAAACTGAGCATAAATTGATTATTTGAGGCCTTAAACTAATTCAAATGAAAAAGTTGTAAACTACAAAGTTTTATAACTTTTCGAGATCTACAACTTTTATTTTGGTAGTTTCTCCATCCGAGGTCACTTATAAAATTTCAATTTCAAATTTAAGAAATTCGAACGTAGTTTTCCATGACAAGATGATTTCAAATGAGAAAGTTATCGACTACAAAGTTTCATAACTTTTCAAGATCTACAACTTTTATTTTTACTGTTTGTCCATTCGAGGTCATTTTAAAAATTCAAATTTCAAATTTTTGGAAATTCAAACGTAGTTTTCCTTGACAAGATGATTTCAAATCAAAAAGTTGTCAACTACAAAATTTCATAACATTTCAAGATCTACAACTTTCTTTATGGTTGTTTCTCCATCTAAGGTCATTTACAAAATTTGAATTTTAGTGCTTAATTTTTAATACTCGACGTCTATTTGTAGAGACACTTAAATATTGAGCCGCCCCTATAATTCGATTTATAGGCGCGGCTGGATATAGAGCCGCCCCTACAAATTAGGCCATTTGTAGGGGCAGCTGATAACACCGGCTGCCCCTACAAATCTATTTGTACGGGCGGCTCATTTGACAACTATTTGTAGGGGCGGCTCAATATAGAGCCGCCCCTGCAAAGAAAGGAAGGCGTTGCTACAAATCATTTTTGTAGTAGTGAAACATATAATTTAGTTTTAGTATTTTATAGTTAGAGGTACATTAAATAGTAACTAATATTTATTGCTCTAAAATTTCTGTCTTGTGCGAGAGCACACTACTGGATTCAGGCTCTTTGCCGAGTGCCTAATGCACTCGGCAAAGGCTACTTTGTCCTCGGCAAAGCCTTTGCCGATGGCAACACTCGGCAAAGAGCCTCCGGTAAAAAATCCGTCGGCAAATAATTCTTTGCTGAGCGCCTTTTATCGGGCACTCGGCAAAGTCTTTGCCGAGTGCAATCTCGGCACTCGGCAAAGAAAAGTGACCGTCACGGCGCCGGTTGCATTAGCACATACTTTGCCGAGTGCCATGTCGGAGGCGCTCGGCAAAGATTTTTTTAATTTTTTTTCAAAATTTCTTTGCCGAGTGCCCTACCGGGGAGACTCTCGGCAAAGATTTTTTATTTTTTTTATAATTTCTTTGCCGAGTGCCCTGCCAGGTCGGCGCTCGGCAAATATTTTTTAATTTTTTTTTCGTAATTTCTTTGCCGAGTGCCGTGTCAGGGCGGCACTCGGCAAATTTTTTTTAAAAAAAAAATCTTTGCCGAGTGCCCGGGCCCTGGCACTCGGCAAAGAGGCTAATTTTTTTTTGATTCTATATTCACAAACACAATATAGCCATATATATCACATCCATCTCATCACAATGGCAATACCACATATATATCACATGTCGATCATACAATATCTCACATACACGACATCACACACTACTACAGGAATGAATTTGCGCAGCGTGGCCAAAACACGCTCCGTGGCGGGCACCTTTTTTGCCCGCCACGGTTAACCGGTGGCCGGCCAGCGAGGCCGGCCACCGGGGCGCCCGCTGCGGGAAATTGGTTTACCGCGGCGGGCCACCTTACTTGCCCGCCGCATAAAATCGTTATTTACCGCGGCGGGCGGTATGAATAGCCCGCCGCGGTTAATACGGTTTACCATAGCGGGCGCTTTAAACTGCCCGCCGCGGTAAAGACTTGATTTTCCGAGGCGGGCGTTTTATGTTGCCCGCCGCGGTAAATCCTGTACATATACAGCCCTCGGACCCTCCTTCTTCTCCACGGGTCTTCCTCTCTCAAAACTCATGGGGGGAGGCTTTGCCCTAAAATTTGAGGAAACTTTTGATTTGAGTTGAAGGGCTTGGATTTGAGGGAGGAGGACATAATAAGAGGTTCATAAAGGCTCTCCCTCTCTCCTTCCATCCTCTCTCTTTATTTCCATCACCTAGAGTTCTCTTTAGATCTAGATCTAGATCTACATCAATTTTAATGGAAAAAATGATGTTATGTATTTCTTTAACTTTAGATTCATCATAGATGCATGCTTCATCTTTCACATCGTCATTTCCTCTCTTTTTCATGATTTTGGACGTAAAAATCAATAATTTCTCCTAATTCTTCTTTATTTAATGTTGATTGTGATGGATAATGTTCGCAGATACGATGGATAGATCGGAATGGATGTACCGGATTGATAGAGTGAATGATCCGCGGTACGTCTTTGAATTAAGGAAGTTTATTGCGGCTGGTAAAGCTCACCGTGAGAGACTGAAGCGGATGACAACCATATGTCCATGTTCTCGTTGCAAGAACCTGAAAGCCCACCGAGACAGCGAGGTGCAAACTCATTTGATCATGTATGGTTTCATCGAGGGCTACACAGTCTGGACATTTCACGGCGAAAGAGTTGGTGCGAGTGGCGCTGCATCTGGAGTTACCTCTTCGACGCCGATGACGACAGCACCACCGGTGAATACAGATCCTTCCGCAGCAGCTGCGCCAGCCGACAGTGACAACAGTTGTCGTGATTACATCACGGTGGATGATGTAATGCAAGACATGGCCGACGAAGCCGGCGACGGTGTTGATGGTCAGGATACTGTGAGCCAACCCGAGGATGTGCAGCTTGTTGAAGATCTAGTCAAACACTTCGATGAAGACGACGTTGTGTTGGGTTGCCCAAAGTGGTTGGAGAATTTCAGAGAGTTGAAACAGGCGGCAGTTGATCCTCTCTATAAGGACGGCGGCGATTGTCCCAAGGACTGCACGGCGCTCCGTTTTAACCTCCATATGTTGATGTTGAAGGCTCGTCATGGTTGGTCTGACACTAGCTTCAATGAGTTGTTAAGCTACCTTGCCACCACGTACCCAACGACTAACAAGGTGCCCGCCAATACTTATCGGGCCAAGAAGCTGATCCGGCCAGTGGCGATGAAGCTTAGAAAGTTTGATGCATGCCCTAACCACTGCATCCTGTATCGGGGCAATGAGTATGAGAATTTGACGAGTTGTCCGCACTGTGGCTTTAGTCGGTACAAGAAAAATGCTGGTTGTCGCGTGGATGCAGAAGACGAGGGAGACTTGCGGGGTGGTCGGAAGAAGAACAAGAAGGGGGCAAAGAAGAGCAGTGTGGCCAAACAGATCTCGGCTCAGCAGGACGATGAAGAAGAGGGTTACACGCACAGGAAAAGTCCAGCACTGTCGGTGTGGTACCTGCCCGTGACCGATCGCCTGCGTGCAATATTCGGGAACCCGGACGATGCCAAGCTCATGTCCTGGCATGCATCTGCTGACCGCCTGAACGACGATGGCAAGCTACGGCACCCATCCGATGGCAAGCAGTGGAAGGATTTCGACGAGGCCTACCCGGAGTTTGGCAAGGAGCCCAGGCATGTTAGGTTCGCGCTAAGTACCGACGGGATGAACCCGTTCGGTGAGCTTAGCAGCTCGCACAGCACTTGGCCCGTCGTGCTCACCATGTACAACCTACCTCCCCATCTATGTCAGAAGCGTAGGTACCTTATGCTGACCATGCTTATCTCCGGACCGAAGCAGCCCGGCAACGATATAGATGTGTTCCTAGAGCCGTTCATGGAGGAAATGAAGATACTATTTGATGTTGGGGTCCAGATGGTGGATGCATCCTGCAAGGAGAAGTTCACACTAAAAGCAATCATCTTTGTCACCATCACCGATTACCCCGGTCTCTTCTCACTATCGGGGCAGATCAAAGGGAAGACCGGCTGCGTAATTTGTATCGATGAGACCTGCTACACTTACCTTAAGGGATCCAATAAGATGGTGTACACGAGGCACAGACGGTTCCTCACCAAAAATCATAGGTATAGAAGAAGTATTATGAACAAATACTTTGACAATCAAGACGAGCCGCAGCGTGATCAAATGACGCAGACTAGTTGGGGAACAAAGGTGTATGAGATGGTCAAGGACATGGATCAGGTGGAGTTTGGAAAGAAGAAGAAGCCGCCTAAAGAGGGGCCCAAGCAGACAAGGAAGCGAAAGCGGGACCAGACGGAGGAAGTCCCCGCCGCCGTTCCTTTCAAGAAGATGTCAATTTTCTTCAAGTACCTGTCGTATTGGAAAACACTGAATACACCCCATGCCATCGACTGCATGCACCTGGAGAAAAATGTCTTCGAAAGCACGATCGGTGTCCTGCTGGACATCAAGGGCAAGACAAAGGATGGTATTAAGTCACGGACGGATCTTGTCAATCTGGGCATCAGGCCGGACCTTCACCCGGGACCGCCTCAGAATGGTAAAGTCGATATCCCGGGTGCGGCCTGCAACCTAACGCAAGACGAGAGGACGGCTTTTCTTAAGTTGCTTAGGGGTATCAAGGTGCCGACTGGTTTCTCTTCCAACATCAAGAGCCTGGTCTCCATGAAAGACCTCATAATGACCGGCTACAACTCACACGACTGCCACGTCATGCTGACGGTGTTCCTACCAATTGCGATTAGGGCTATCCGTCCAGAGTACGTGAAGATGGTCATCACACGGATGTCATACTTCTTTAATCGCATCACTCAGAAGGTCATTGATAAGGCTGAGCTGCCTGCCCTGAAGGAGTTCATCGCGGAGACCCTTTGCCAGCTCGAGATGTGCTTTCCACCATCTTACTTTGATATTATGCCACACCTAATGATGCATATGGTCGATCAGATCCATCAACTAGGCCTCGTGTACCTACACCAGATGTGGACGTACGAGCGGTTCATGTCCACCCTCAACAGATACGTCCATAACCGCGCTTACCCGGAGGGCTCTATGATCGAGGCATACACAACGGAGGAGGCCGTGAACTGGTGTATGAGGTACATAAGAGATGGGAGGGTGATTGGGTTGCCTGTCCATCACCACGAAGGCAAAACCTCAGGAATGGGGTGCACAGGCCGAAAAGTGCGCACCGATGTGCCAAACCGAATGGTGCAAGAAGCTCATTACAGCATCCTTCATCAGTTAGTGAGCATGGAGAAATATATTGAAAAGAACCTGGAAGAGATCCGCGCCGCTAATGATGGACAACGCACGGAGGCATGGGTCCAGAACCATCACAAGAGCAATTTCGTAGACTGGCTCAAAGAGCAACACATACCCCTTGAAGGATGCCCTGATGAAGATACGGAGACCGTTAAGAGGCTTGTGTTAGGCCCATCCAGCCAAATCACCATGTGGCAAGGGTATGACGTCCAGGGCTACAGGTTCCACACGAAAGACAAGGACAAGAAGAGCTCGGCACAGAACTGCGGTGTTCGATACGAGGGCGAAGAAGAGTACACGGGCCAGAGGAGGCAATACTATGGGCAAGTTGAAGAAATATGGGAACTTGACTACGGCCAGAACCTACGCATAACCGTCTTCCATTGCCAGTGGGTCAAACCGAATGCGGTTGCAGTGGACAGTTATGGGCTAACCACCGTGGACCTCAAAAGTATCGGCTACAAAGATGACCCGTGGGTACTAGCAACCAATGTCGCACAAGTGGCCTACTATATATATGCAGAGGACCCAAAAAGGCATGTGGTTGTGTCCGGAAAGCAGCGGATTGTGGGAGCTGATGGGGTGCAGAGTCCCGAACAATACAACAACTACGCAGAGCTCGAGCTTTTTACCGATCACCCAAAGAAGATCAAGGCCGTCGAGGACCGATTCAACAAGTCCAGGATGATGCCGTGGGCCCGCCCCGATGGTGAGAAGAGGACGGTGAAAGCACCTGCACCAAAATGATTTATGTATCCCAGAGACATATATATATATATATGTAATAATGTAGTGGACTCTATACGTATCCCAGAGACATATATATAATAATGTATCCTAGAGACTCTATATGTAACAATCCCAGATACTCTATATGCATACTCTATAAAAGAGGATAAAATTCTTAAGTGTGCTACAAAAGTCAAGTAATAAAAAGCCAAGGGACCTCAAAAGTATAGACTAATGAATACAACTAATGAATTAGCTAATGAATTATGATAGTATAGACTAGTTTCATCTTCATGAGACTTAAAATAGGTAATGAATCCTGAACTGATGATCTTTACCGCGGCGGGCATATAACAGCGCCCGCCGCGGTTAATAGATTTACCGCTGTGCTTGGTACATTGGCGTTGTGACCCTTCGTAGAATCATTCGAGACTTCTTACCAATTACCATCTTTTTTAATCTACGTCTGTGTCTGTCTGTAGTCCGATCCGCGGTTCTGGGATTCGCCCCGAATGGGCCGAATTTCACCGAAATTCGCCCATTTCGGTTGGGCCCAAAATAAGGCCCAAATCAGCCCAGAGATCCCGACCTCTAGTATAAAAGCCTGAACACCTCTTGAAACCCTAAATTTTCACTTGTTCCTACTCTCTCTCCCTGGTGGCCGCCGGCAGCAATTCTGTAGAGGCGTGAGCAGATCTCGTCTTCAGCATCCAGTCCTCCCATGTTCCCCCACAGCCATCTCCAACCATTCCCATCCATCTTCTTTGTGAGTCCCTTGTCCATGAAGCTCCCACTTGCTCACATGGACCACGGCCAGCAGCAAGTAGGACGGTGGCAAGCAGTATAGCAGCAGTTGGAGGGTGCTCAAGAATGGATTGAACTGGTGGAGAGACGTGCAGAGCACCCAACACTCCTTCAAGCAGACAAAGGCGGACATATGTAAGTTTGTCTTAGACAAATGCGTGCTTGAAGGGAGCACGTTCTTCAATGAAAACAGCCAGCTAGCGATTTTACCGGAGTACGAGAGGCTGAGGAAATGGCCCACGATGATGCGTCCGCAAGATTACTCCTTAGGGCATGTATAACGACTTTAATATGTAAATGTAATGAATTAACAATGACAAGAACGACTAAGTGAATGTATATATATGTATATTATCTCATGTGTAATGCCTGCATACTTTTTAAGTTTAATTTGTGAAATCTGGATGTGATTTGAATTTGAATTTGAATTTGAATTTAATTATATGGCTGCTGTATTTTTTTTAATTCAGGGAAAAATTTACCGAGGCGGGCAAATGATAATGCCCGCCACGGCTAACGAACATAACCGCGGCGGGCTCTGTACTGTGTCCGCCGTGGTAAAATAATTTACCGCGGCGGGCGGTTCAACGTGACCGCCGTGGTAAAAGTATGTTTACCGCAGCGGGCACGTTACATCGCCCGCCGTGGTAAATCGGTTAACCGCGGCGGGCAAAGCCGCCCGCCGCGGTTAAGCCACGATTTACCGTGGCCTCTAGGCCGCGGCGGATGGCTTTGCCCGCCGCGGAAAATCAAAAACGCCCGCCTCCATAAACGTTTGTGTAGTAGTGACAAGCATAATAGGTCCAATATCCATCGAAACAAGTCGATAGTTGATCACAGTGCATCACATGTCTATCAAGCGGTGAAAAAGAGATACAAACTATCGGTGGGGAGGAAACTGAGTGCTTGGTGAAGGAAAAGTGCCGTCGCCTGCTTGCGCCTGAGATGGGTTATTCGAACCCGCCGACGGAGGCTGCATAAAGGACAAGAGATTGCATCTGTTAGAGTGGTCATCTAATGAAAGCACTAGTCGAAGCAATTTGGTTTCATACTCACAGGACTAGCTATAACTGGCGGCGACGGTGGAGCGAACCGTGACATAGCTACACCGTGCATTTGCTCAAAGTTCTGCAGGAACGTCGTAATCTCCGCCAGCTGCTTGGCCTGCCTTTCCCGCTCGGCCCGCTCGTCCTGTCTTTCCCGCTTGGCCTGCTCGGTCCTCGCCGCCAGGTCCCACAGCTCCTGAGCCATCCTCTCGTTCTCGGCCTGCAACAATTCAATCGAATGTTTCAGTAATGCAAAGGTAACTAAGTTATTTAAAGATCAATGTACGAAGAGTTAAATAGGACTAACCTGGAGTGCATCGACACGCTGCTGTGAAGGGGACGGCTATTGGCGTATGGCCAGGCCTCCGCTCGGGGTCTGTGCTCGGATCTGGGAGAGGGAGGGAATCTCGCTGGGCTCGAGGGTGCCATCGTCAACCAGTACCGCCCAAGCTTCTTGCCTTGTCCGAGCCTCATGACCATCGTCCCATCGATGTCGTCGGTGCTCGGATCCCAGTCTGGCCCATGGACCGACCTTGCCTCCGACGCGTATGAACTGATGCGGGTGTGGACGCTTGGGTTGCTGTAGGACTTGGGCGGGTCATCTGGGGTGAAGGTGACAGCGGACGTCGCCTTACCCTTGCGGGCCAGACCATATGCCATGAAATTGGAGATGGACTGCCCACCATGTGACGCCAACTGCGAGAAAGACAACAAGATGATTAGAAGAAACTTGCAGAATGGAGCGTCGGAATACTAAAAATTCACGTACCCATGCTTGTTTGTACGCGCCGAGGCTGTGGCTGCCTTGATGGTGAGTGGGGCCTGTCGCTGCCATACGCCACTCCCGCCCCGCCTCGTGGTCCTAGATATAACCCTCCGTGAACCACCTATCCACGATCATCTCCCAGCAGTCCCGATACGACTCGCACCACCATGGAATTATCTACATGTCATAAAGAATTTGAGATGTAAGAAGACCAAATTAAAGCTACTTAATCTCAAAATGAATCAGTATTATTCTTCTTCAATTACCTCAAGGTACTGTTCCCGGGTCAGAGTCCTCTGTCTTGCCTGTGTCTTGGTGATCTTCTCACCAAGGTGCGTGGCGTAGTACTTGACGATGCAAGTGAGGCGCTCCTCGTAGTGCATGTCGGTGATTCATTTCCTGGCACTTTTCACCATCACCTTCTCCGCCCTATCCTCCTGTCCCTCTTCACATCTGAAAAAAGTTTGCAGACAGACACAATGTATCAATTCATTATGTCAAAAAAGTCAAATGAATGCGATGTATTGATCAAAGTTGTGCGAGCGAGACTTACCCAGAACTCTCTCCTCACCCGCTCCTGCTTATCTCCACATGCGTCGGGGGCATCTTTGTAGTGGTCCCATGATTTGGCCGGCTCAGTGTTCCCCTTGTGCGTGACAATGCCGAGGTAAAAGTGCCTGCACATAAGACCCAGGATGTGGTTGGGGTTGCATGAGTCACCAGGCGACACAACCAGCCAGTGCCTGCACAAGTCATTAACAAACATTATTAGTTTCTCTAACAATTTTCAAAAGGTTATATGAAGTAGCTGTGATAAAATCTAAAGTTACTTACCTATCCCCCTAGGGGCGGATCACTGGGCGTAGGGGAAGAAGCGGAGGCCCAGGGAGTTTCGAGGGACCTCGCAAGTAGATCCTGGCCACAGCAGAGGAGTCCGAACTAGCTGTGCCTCCAGCCTTGCCGCCCTGCTGTGCCTCATCTCCCTCGTCGTCCACTACCGAACCAGCTCCTCCTCGTCCGAGGAGTCCGGGGTACGGCGCTCCTCCTCTGGCACGCCACGCAGCCTGACTAGAGGAGGCCAGCCCCTCCTACTGCCATTGCCGCTACCGTTGCTCCGGCCCTCTGCCTCCTCCCGTCCGACGACCCCTCTTCTGCATCCAGATCTGCATCGCGTGCCCTCATGAACCTCGAGTTCACGTTCCTTGGCACACGACTGTCCGCCATCTTTGTTCAATCTCCTGCAATTAAAAAGAAACATACAAGACATATTAGTACATGTGTTAGAAATAGATGCTAAATAAATAAACAAAACACGATTACAAAATAACATAGTATTACATGTATTAGAAGTAATCATCATTATTGGGATTATCTAGATCATATGTCTCGTCATCACTATCAAAATTGTCCAAATAAACAACACTATCCGAAGGTTCAATGTTGCCTTCATCGTCATCGTCTAAATGTAATCGCTCAAGCATTTCTATGTCCTTGGCATTTTGCACCTCATCTCCTTCTTCCTCGTCATCGACCCTTTCATTGTCTACTTCCATTCCGATCACCTCGGTTAAGTCTATCACCAACCTCCCTAGTAGCCCATCTTCTTGATAGAACTCTCCTTCATATGTGTTTGGGTTGAAGTTGTAATCTTCATCGTTTGGGACAGCTAGTCTACCATGTGGTGATACCTGGTGCACAATAGCCCAACCCTTAAGAGCCTTGTTGCCTTGGCATGCGTATGGCAAATAATAAACCTGCACGACCTGGTGAGCCACAATAACTACATGGAATCTTGTCGAATCTCGACTTGACCAATATTAGGGCTCCATTTCGTTAGTCGAGGATTGAACCAGTGGCATTTGAACATGACGAGACGAAGAGGTTTCGAACCATAAAATGAAAGTTCATAGATTTCTTCGATTATGCCATGATACTCGAGGCCATCAGTGCCGGGAGTACAAACTCCGTTGTTTGTGGTTTTTCGATGGGGCCGAGCTCGCTCGTAGCTTGCTATGTGAAAGCGATATCCATTCACATCATAACCTGAATAAGCTTTCACCTTATTGTCGAAGCCATTTGCTACCTGTCTCAACTCCTTACTCATAGTTGCATCGGTTTGGGCCTACAAGCGCAAGAATGAAAGATTGCCGGACTAAGTACGCGAAACTCGAAATCTCAAACTAGGTACGAGGTAAATTGGACAATACCTTTGTTTTGAACCAAAAAATGAAATCAGGCCTCCCTACTCCCGGACCCTGTGAAAGAAGGGTATCGGTTTGCCGTGGGTAGGACCCCTTGGTTGATGCCAGGATACACGAATAAATTCCCTATGCAAACGAGAAAGAATCAGTTGGATGCAGAATAGTGACGGCATATTGAAACAAGTTCGTTGAGAACTTACTCAATGAACGGCTTCACCTCGGTTAGGTTCTGCAACACATATAGCATGATACTGCGCCACTCTTCATTATCCAACCTCTTATTGGTCGATCCACTTGCGCTTCTGAGTTGCCCTTGGAAAAGGCTGAGGTTGGATTCATTCTCGTCAGCATTGTAGCGAGGGAGTGGATTATGCACGCTAGGAAGGTTCATTGTGTAGTATAGCTGTGTGAAGTTTGTCACCTCCTCCAGAATGGAAGCCTCAATTTTGGCTTTATTTCTACATTTTTTGTGAACGGCCTTCAGACATCTCTCGATTAGATAGCATCAACGGGCCTGCACGGGCCCCCCATACGTGCCTCATATGGGAGGTGCACAATCAAATGCTGCATCGACAAGAAGAAGCCGGGTGGAAAGATCTTCTCCAACTTACAAAGCAACTCAGGTGCCACTTTCTCCAAGTTTGCAACCACGGTCCGAGATAGCTCCTTGGCACAAAGTCGGCAGAAGAAATAGCTCAACTCTGCAAGCACTAGCCAGACATGCTAGGAACATAGCCTCGTACCATCGCCGGAAGAAGCCGCTCAATCCATACGTGGTAGTCATGACTCTTCATCTCGTTGACTCGCATAGTGCCTAAGTTCACTCCCCTGCTCAGGTTCGTTGCATACCCATCAGGGAACATTAATGCCTTGATCCATCGTAGTACTTCCCTCATTTGTTCGGGTTTCAAGACGAAATCGGCCTTAGGCCTTTTCCAGTTCTTGCCGTTTGCAGGAGGCCGCATCTCTTGCTGTGGTCTATCGCACAACGTTGCCAGGTCCACTCTAGCCTTAGGGTTGTCCTTAGACTTGTCAGTGTCCATGAGTGTTGCCCAAAGTGCCTTGGTGATATTCTTTTCAGTGTGCATTACATCAATGTTATGGGACAGTAGGAGGTCATCAAAATAGGGGAGCCTCGTCAAGCCGGACTTATGAATCCACATGTGTTGCTCACCATATCCCACAAAACCACCTTCTTCATTGGGCACGAGAGCATCTATCTGAGCATGAACCTCGGCACCAGTCTTCAAGTGCGGTCTAGGGTCCGTGACTGCGACACCTTTCCTAAAGTTCTTGGTGTCTTGTCGGAATGGATGGTTGGAATCTAGGAATTGATGATGTTGGTCGAACGATGAATACTTGCCACCCTTCTTCAACCAAATGAACCTCCCAGCTTCCTGGCATATTGGGCACGGGAACTTCCCTGAACACACCAGGCGCTGAATAACCCATACGCCAGGAAGTCATGCATGGAGTATTGGTACCAGACGTACATTTTGAAGCTTTGCTTTGTAGCTCGGTCGTATGTCCATACCCCTTCATTCCAAGCTTTGATCAATTCATCAATCACAGGCTCCATGAACACACCTATATATCTTCCCCGGGTGTCCAGGAATTAACAACGTCAAGATCACGTTATGTCATTGAAAGGCGACGCCAGGGGGGAGATTGAGGGGCATAACAAACACGGGCCAACATGTGTAAGGGGCGGCCATCATGCCATAAGGATTGAACCCATCTGTTGCCAGCGCGACACGTACATTACGAGCCTCATCGGATTTCAGACGATGTTTGTCATTAAAGCTGGTCCATGCTTCACCATCAGATGGATGTACCATCTTGTCAGGATTGTACCGTTTGCCATTCTTGTGCCACATCATCTGTTTCGCGGTTTCCTCGGTCATGAATAGCCTTTGAAGCCTCGGCACGAAGGGAAGGTGCCGTAAGACTCGGGCGGGTATCTTAAGCTACCTCTTCTGGTCACCACCATCACCAGACTCTACCTCCAGGAACCTAGAAGCTTTACACTTCGGACAGTTATTTGCCTCCTTGTGTTCTTCATGAAATAGGACACACCCGTTCGAACAAGCATGTATCTGCTCATACGGCATCTTCAGTGCTTTAAGGAGCTTCTGTGCCTCGTACATGGTCTTCGGCAACATGTGGTCCTTTGGAAGCAGGGTGCCAACCATGGCCAACACCTTATCGAAGCCTTCTCAACCCATGTTCAAATCGGACTTCAACCCCATCAAGCGACTAATGTCATCCAGCTGAGAGACCTCCGAATGAGCGTGAAGGGGTTTCGCCACTGAGTCCATCATGTACTTGAACGCATCTATGGCTGCCTGCATCTCCGCCTCCTCACATCCTTCAGCAAATTGTGCTTGGTGAACGTCATCTACCATGTCTGCTACCCCGACATCAGCATCGAAAGCCTCGACGCGTGGTCTCACCACCTCCTCTCTCATACGATTGGCTTCACCATGGTGGACCCACCGGGTGTAGTTTGGCGTAAACCCATTCTTGTGCAGATGTATGCCCATGACTTCCTGGTTTTGCATTCTCCTGTTACCACACTTGCTGCAGGGACACAAAGCCATTTTCGGGTATCTAGCGGCCTTGCCAAATGCACGCTTCAAGAAACGATCGGTCTTGTTCATCCATTCAATGCTGACATCACCCTAACTTGTCCGGCCCGTGTACATCCACTGACGGTCCTCCATCCTCTAGCATATATAACATCTCCACAGGTGACCATCAATTGCATCTA
Organism: Miscanthus floridulus; assembly: GCF_019320115.1. Lineage (NCBI taxonomy): Eukaryota > Viridiplantae > Streptophyta > Magnoliopsida > Poales > Poaceae > Miscanthus > Miscanthus floridulus. The sequence goes on from NC_089589.1 coordinate 134,515,182, forward strand.
CGCGGTGTCCCTACTCTGTAATAGGTGAGGATAGGTCCTAATTCCACTCGCGGATGCATAGATGAGGTTAGTTTCCATGCTCCGCTCCTATCTGAGATAGAATTTCGTCAGCACCTCCCCGCTATTCTCCCGATACACATCCTGCAAGGGAGAGTGTGTATCCAGAGAACAACAGGGGGTGATGCCGAAACACCATCTCGGACCGGAGCGGACCATGGAAACTAACCCATCTACGCATCCGCGGGCTGTCCAAAAAACGTGGACAATCCAAAACAGATACGGTCGCAGATATACAAAGATCTGCATACCTCCAACCGTATCTCTTTCGGACGGGAGACACCTAACTAGGTTACGCGACCAAAGTTAACATACGGATAGAGGGGTTATACCTAGGGTGCCGGTGAGGTCAGGGTAGCGGGGCGGTGGAGAGTCGGTGCAGTGGTGAGTCGACGCGGTGCAGGAAGACCCGTAACGCCGACGAAGACGATCGGGGTCGCCGAGTCCCTCCCACAGGTCCTCCTGCAAAAAAGGGCAAAAATGGTTAGTGTCAACTCAAAATTTCGGCAGCACCTCCCCTGCACGAGGAGGTTCCCAAAACCTGCAAAAAAACATGGCACAAAGGCCAACAACAACATATATACCAAACATGGGCACGAAGGCCAACAACCACCAATATATCAAGAGGAGCCATGTACTTTAGTTCTCTTTCCATGCAGATGAAAGTATTGAAGTAGTACAACAACAATTACTACTAACCCTACAACTACTACTAACACTACTACTAACAACTACTTAACTACTAACAATACTAATACTAAGAACTACTTAACTATTAACAACTACTACTACTAACCACTACTACTTACTAACTACTACTATTTACTAACTACTACTACTACTAACCCTACAACTAACACTACTAACTACTACTACTAACCACTACTACTTACTAACTACTACTATTTACTAACTACTACTACTACTAACCCTACAACTAACACTACTAACTACTACAACTAACACTACTAACTACTACTAACACAACAATTAACTACTACTAACACTACTAACTACTACTACTACTAACCCTACAACTACTACTAACACAACTACTAACAACTACTTAACTACTAACAGTACTAATACTAAGAACTCCTTAACTATTAACAACTACTACTACTTACTAACTACTACTATTTACTAACTACTACTACTACTAACCCTACAACTAACACTACTAACTACTACTATTTACTAACTACTACTACTACTAACCCTACAACTAACACTACTAACTACTACAACTAACACTACAACCAACACTACTAACTACTACTACTAACACTACAACTAACTACTACTAACACTACTAACTACTACTACTACTAACACTACAAGGGTAGGGCTTACCTTGGCGGCAAGAACGGCAAGAGCGAGGGCCGGCGACGATGGCGGGGATGACCGCAGTAGCACGAGGATCAACGGGCGGTCGGAACGGCACGAGGATCGACGGGCGGTCGGGTCGGCACCTTCCTCTTCTTCCTCCTCCCCTTCTCTTTCTTCCTCTTCTTCCTCCTCCCCCTTCTCTTTCTTCCTCTTCCTCCTCCCCTTCTCTTTCTTCCTCTTGCTCCTCTCCTTCACCCTCTGCTGGCCGGCCATAGGGCTCGGTGGGGCCGGTGGAGCTCGGGGCCGGCGGGGGAGCTCGGGGCCGGGGGAGCTCTGGGTGGCTCGGGGCCGGCCGGGTCGCTGTCCCCGAGGAGCTCGGAGCCCGGGGCGGCGGCCGGGGGCCTGGGGCGTGGGACTGTCGGGGCGGGGGCGCTAGGCCGCCGGGGCTGGGCGGGAGCACCGGCCGGGCGCCGGGGCGAGCGCCGCCGGGACGGGTGCGGGGGGGGGGGGGGCGGGACGGGGGCGCCGGGGCGGGCCTGGCAGGGCCTCGCCGGAGGGTGACGATGGCGGGGGCGGCAGCGATGCGGCAGGGAAACGCGGGGGCGGGTGGGAGAGGAGTGAGGAGGCGGTGGGGTTGGGCCGGCCCGTTCTGGGCCTTTAGGTTAAAAGATTTGCCGAGTGTCGGGCCCAGCGGCACTCGGCAAAGGGTTTTTTATTTTTTTAAAAAAAATTCTTTGCCGAGTGCCCTGTGACCTGGCACTCAGCAAAGGCTTCTTTGCCGAGCGCCAAGGTTGACACTCGGCAAATTAATTTATTTATTTTGTTTTTTCGCCCCATTTTTTTCCTAGGGCCTTGCTACAGTAATAAAACTCCATTTCAAAATTTGGGACAATTTTGAGTTTTTTTACTATATTTCCTTAATTATTTTTGTTTCGTTGAATTTTTCCGACTATTCCAAATTTGAACTGCGGCAAAGGTTGACGGCAGGTGGCCGCCGTCACGCCAGCCACCTTTGCCGACGGCCAAATTTTGCCCGAGTGCCCGGCACTCGGCAAAGATTTTTTTGCCGACGGCCAATCTTTGCCGAGCGCCCGGCACTCGGCAAAGGAAAAATATTTGCCGACGGCTAAAGTTTGCCGAGTGTCCGGCTCTCGGCAAAGGCAGATTTGCCGACGGCCTATCTTTGTCGAGTGCCGCTGGGTCCGGCTCTCGGCAAAGATTGCCTTTGCCGAGTGCCCGACAGAAAGCACTCGGCAAAGCTTTTTGCACTCGGCAAATCAGCCGTGTCCGGTAGTGGCACGGGTTGATAGACTAGTACAACTAATTGGGCAATGCACGTAACCAGCCGAGTATCAAGTGTAACTGGTCGGCCCAAGAAGAATCTGTTAGTTGCTTGAATACATATGTTGGGCGTCGGATTCAGAGCGCCCGGCGCTTCTGACTATTGGATCGACGTGATACAAAAGTGATAGCATTGAGCTTTGGGTGGCTCACAACAGTGATAGTGTTCACCATCGGATTCTTTCATGTTGCTGTTGGGTCATTTTCACCGTGCCCAAGAGATTGGGTCTTTGGGTTTTCTTGGTTGGTAATGCTGTCCTCTGGGCGTCCGTCGCTCCGAACGTGGTTTCCTGGGCCTCACAAATAAACAGGGAAGAACAAGAAACTGCCCGAATGGATCTAGATGCGGCGCTAGTCCCTCTTCTCTCGTCGCACTGCTCTCTCTCCCTCTCTTACTATGTACAAAAGGCACATATCCACCACCTCACCACAGAAGCAACCAGTAAGGCACGTCTGTTGTTGTCCAACTATAGACGCGCCTTCCTAAAGCGCGTCTGTAATAAGTCGTCTGTGGGGGTCGCTGGTCCAGCGAGGTCAACACGCGCCTTTAATAAGAGCTTATTGTAGACGCGTGATGGTAAAAGGCGTCTGGGATAAACCTATAGACGCGTGTACGTAAAAAGCGTCTGTATCTGCAACAGTTATTACAGACGCGTGTTGTGATTTCTGAGTCTCGGATAACGGGATCGAACTCTATGGATGTGGGTATGTGACATGCGTCTGTAGCAAGATCTCTTATTGTAGACATGTATGTTGTTGCAGACGTGTGTTTCCAACGCGCGTCTTGAGTAATCTTACTGGTAGCACACATCCACCTCTATACGTGTCTATACTTTGTGGCAGACGAGTGTTCCATACGTGCGTCTATAGCACTTGGCCTACATACTTAGCCATTGGCACGTGCTAATGGGCAGAGCGAGGTACATGGCACGTACAGAACACGGCGGGCAGTGGCTCTTGCGCTGCTTTGAGGAGCGCGGGCAGAGTTGGCGGGAGGTGGGTGGCGGCTGGAGTTGCACAGCACGATCGTAGGCGGGTGGTGGGCGGACTTGCGCTTCGTGCACGCAAGAGGGCGGCAGGCGGCAGAATGAGCGGCGTGTGGTAGCCGACGGGGCACACTGCTGTGGAGGGCGGCAGGCCGGAGGGGCTTGTTGCAGCAGCGTTCGGCGATGGGAGGCCTTAGGGCCGCTCCATGTATGCTGCCAGGCATAGGTGAGCAAGTCTTAAGCTCGAGCCACCGGCGCTCCTCTCTTTCCCTCTTGTCTACCGGAGCACCGCTGCACCGCTCGACGGTGAAATTCGTCGCCGTTGTACCATGTTGTACCAATTTCATGTGCTCCCAACTCCGCCTAGTTCTTGCGGTCTTCCACGAACCGTTGTAGCCACCTCTCACTGCCACAATCACCTTCGCTGTCGGTTGCCGCCGCAGCCGTGCCACCATGGCCGTCATGGGCAGCTCGCCGTGGCCAGCTCGTTCTGGTGCTCCTCTAGTGATCCCGTTTATGATTTTAGCTCTCGTGCGACTCCGTGATGCTCATCGGCTCCATTCTTTTACCTCTACCGCACAGGTTGTGGTGGAACGGTGACCTCGCCACCCGTTCGCACTGCCGCACGCGCCATCACCACTGGCCATCTAGCTCCGCCTCATCCCCGGTTCAACCAAGCAGTGCATCGATATCGCGGTGAGGTGTTGATGCTGCCTGAGCCCTTAGACTAAACTATACCATGCTGTATCTGCCGAAGCACTGCCGCATCGCCGTTTTGTGTCTGCCGCACCGCCATGGCTATGGTCGAGCTTGAGTCTAACTCTAACTCGTTCCTCTCTGCAGTGTACTCAGTCAGGTGTGCTCCGACCGTGTGCTTCGCTGTGAATGGTTGTGAACTTGTACAAAGCTTGTGTGAAACTAGCAATGTGAACTAAGTCTACTGAAAAATGTGATTTTTATTACTAAAGCATTGATGAATTTGCTTATATTCCTCCATTTTCACTCCAGACATTGACAAACCCGCAATAATATATATATATATATATGTGTGTGTGTGTGTGTGTGTGTGTGTGAGTGTGTGTGTGTGTGTGTGTGTGTGAGTGTGTGTGTGTGTGTGTGCGCGCGCATTTCCAGCCAAAGTATATATGTGACAGATCGAGGTGGGGACTAATCCCTAGGAACCCCTCACACAGGGTGACGAACGCCGCAATGTGCTGGACCCCATTGGGAGTAAGGTGCTGCAACTCCACCTGGCAGTAATCCAACAGCCCCTGAAGGAACTTATGAGCAGGTATGGTGAATCCCCGCTCATGGAAGTGAGCGAAGGACACGACATACCCTTTGGGCGGCGATGACTCGTCCTCATTGTCGGGCAGCCGCCACTCCTCAGCGGCGGTGAGCAGGCGAACGAGGCCACGGTGAATGAGCCCCTCCAGGCATTGAGGGGAGATGTTGGATCTGCACCACGGCTCTATTGAAACAATTGGGAGGGGGGTGGATAAGAGTTTAACTACGGCAGCGATGCGGATGCGAGCTTGACGGCGGCTGTGATGCGGGTGCGGGAGGCTCATGCGATTGGCGGCGGAGGTTGTCGATGCGAAGGCGAGGAGGCAAAGTACGGAACCCTAGGGGCGAACCCCTCGGTTTTATAGGGGCGACAGATGCAAGAAGCGCAACCGCCCGCCTAGGTCTCCGAGCCTGCCACGATACACCGCCGCTTCACATCGCAGGATATGCACCCGCGATCCCTATCCTTTCCCACCAAAATTGCGCCGGATGTTTCGCCTTCCCAAACAGACCGGTACTCTTTTCCCACAGAGGGGACATGAGTCAAAAAGCATTTCTCTGGCCCACCTAGGACCAGGAGTTCAAGGGATGGCCCAACAGTTTTAGCGACCGTCCCAACGAGGGATGGGCCCGCGAGCGGCTAGAACTTAGGTACACGAGTATCAAGGGAGCCTCGATCCGCAATCGAGTCCCAACCAGGCCGACCCTGGACGAAATTCCCATGAACGGGATACCAGGGTTTCCTTAAAACTGTCCAGTTGACAAAAACCAAAACTCACAGCCTTACCCGCGAAGGGTCCGAAATTACCCCCCGTGCGATTCTATCCGAATCACCCGGGGGCTACACCCGACGGGTGCGCTCGCGCGCACCCTCTGGCGAATCGAAATACCCCCCGGACGATTCTACCCGAATCAACCGGGGGCTCAGGGGTACACCCGTCGGGTGCACTCGCGCGCAACCTCTGGTAAGTCAAAATACCCCTCGGGCGATTCTATCCGAATCACCCGGGGGCTCGGGGCTACTGTCGGGGACCTAATATCGGGGTACCCAATGAGGTGAAACTAATAACCATCGAACGTTGATACTTCCGGTCAGACAAGAGCGCTACTACGCTTCTTGCCCGAACGACATAAGCTTGGTTCCGCCTCGCCCGACCACCAAGGGCTAGACTCTGCCTCGCTCAACCCCCGAGGGCTAGACTCTGCTTCGCCCGATGTCAGAGGGTGGGCCCGCCCCACCCAATGGCTGAGGGCTAGCTCCGCCTCGCCCGACGGCTGAGGGTTGACCCCGCCTCGCCCGATGTTTAAGGGCGGGCTCCGCCCCGCCCGACGGCCGAGGGCTGGCTCCGCCTCGCCAGACGACTGCACCCTGCTCCTTCATGATGACGAGCATAGGTTATGATAGGACATTGGAGTCAACCGCAGTACCGAGGATCACGCCCTACATTCCTACAGGGAGATACCGTCAGGTTACGATGGGACAGGCGCTTTTAAGCCCTTTCCGACCTAACAGAGCCCAAACAGTGTTGTAGGGGCCGACTTTTGTCCTACAGTGTTGTAGGCGCCGCCATCAGCCCTCGGGCGCTGATACTAACATAGGCATACGACAACCGCAACAATCTAAGGAAGAACTCACATCATCTATAGTAACGGGAGTAAAGTCATTTCCTCATCTACTCCCCGCAGAGTCATGGCTCGACGCCCTGACACACCGCATCGTCCACCAGGGGAGGATGGGACATGACCACTCGCTGAGACGAAACCAGAGCTCGGCCCTATCAGGATCAACGAAACATGCTATCCCGGACACGGTCTACCATGTTAGCAGGGTAGGCACAGGGGAAAAGGAAGACCCGGCTCCCTGGAAGGACCTTCTCTACCTTTTGTTTTTTCCTCTTTCTCCCATCTGTAACCCCTGCTCCCCCCTTGGTCAATAAAAGGGAGGGCAAGGCGCCCCACCAAGGGGACTGATCGTTTTGATAGACAAGAAACAGCCAAACGGCAACCAAGCTCTTGGCGTCCTTTCGACCTTTCTATCAGAGACTTATGACCTGTCCCTCTCTCGACTGTTTGTACCCCCTACGACAAACCTTTTTCGGTACTAATAACACGAGCAGCAGCAGACTAGACGTAGGGATGTTCTACCCGAACCAGTATAAACCTTGTGTCCTTTAGTACACCATCTGAGCCTAACGCGCAATAATTATAAATTGACTAGTTGGTATTTGTTTGAAACACCGACAACTGGTGTGCGCGGCTGGCCCTATACCGAGTCTCCATCCGTCCAAGCAGTAAGTAGATGTTGCGCTTGGAAGCAAATATTGCAAGCGTATGTTTCGAGTGTTTCAGGTGTTTCAGATGTATGTTGCAAGTATTTCATATGCATGTTGCAAAAAGTAGATCGGGATATTTCGTATGTTTCAGAGGTATGTTCCAAATGTTTCATCTGTTTTTCAAACGTATGTTACAAGTGTGTTAATCTGGATGTTGCATATGTTCCAGACATATGTTGCAAGTGTTTTATGTGGATGTTGCATATGTTTTTCAATGGCGTTTCAAGTGTTTTTAGGTGTTTTTACAACTGTTTCAAACGCATGTTTCAAGTGTTTCTTTTGTCTTCAGATGTCTGTCGTAAATGTTTTATCTGGATGTTTCAAAAATAGATCAAAAATAGATTGGGTGTTGCTACAGGGACCCACGTTAGGAGGCACGGGCGACGTTCGGACAGATGTGAACCCCCATGAGGGCACGTGAATGGAGTGCAAGTGTGGACGTTAGGAACGCACGTCCGTCCAGACGTCCGGGCGCTAGCACAACCGTTTCTTGGTTGGCGAATCACAATAACAGGTCTGCCAGGGATGCACCGGTGCCGACTGCCCATGCGGTCTGCCCTCTAGATAGTTTTGGTTGGCAAACCATACAGACTGGTCGCCTAAGGTATGTACCAAAACAAGGTACCTACGTAGTCAGACCTCCATGTAATTTTGGTCTGTGCCCATCGGCTTAGCCGACTTGTCAAACCGGCTAAGCTAGTTTTGCTGGCCGATGCCCAATTTGGGCATCAACATATGCTCCCGTTGCCTTTTGGTTAAACTACGTGTAACAATTGCATATATAGTCCGAGGTCAATGTAAATATTCAGAACATTGGCCATAAAAGTAGTAACAGTCATAACCTCACTTACCGGCCATATGCAAACTAAGTATCTTGCCATATGCTCCGATAGTGTTTCTTCAAATATCCACCATTAAGGGCCCTTGGTAGATGATCACCTTGCAAAGTCTCCAGCACATCAGAATTTCCCATAATTACTTTGATAACTCTATATGGACCTTCCTAGCTTCGAGGAGGAGATTGCGAACATATGTTATGTGCCCATATGTGATCGATGAGTGATGGGTGATTCTTGAGAGATGATCAACGAGTCAATCGTGAGAGGTGCTGCTACGTGTGGCGTGAAGACCTGCCGACGAGCTGGCCTCTCGCAACGTGCGATTGATCCCGTAGACACGCGTCACGCCGGCTCCACGCAATTCTTTCTCTATAATTCATGTTCTTGTCTAAGCATCTGCTTTGCTTTATTTGTTCGTGTGCGAAAAAAGATCCAAAGTATTGGTAGTGTCTGCTTGCATTGCCCAGCTGGTACGCAACGTAGCGCAGATGTGTCGGCAGTGGGCATGCTGCTTGGATATATAGAGTTCCAGCGTTCTCGTGACATGCATATGCATGCATGTGATTAAGCAAGGTAGGCGGGTAAGGTCATAATAACCATATCAGTCAAGTGACCGAGACGACCAATGGCAATGGTACCCGTCTTGCCCATTTTACTACTACTCCTACCCTCAGCCAGTTACTACTCTGCAGTTGCTCACGCAGAAGTTCGCCATGGAGACTCGCTCAAGCAACGCGGCGTCTGCTCCGGACTCAGGGGTAAGAATGCTGCTAGCTAGCTATTGGAAGCTCGCACTCCTCCTTCAAATTGTTGTAACTAACTTGGCTGTGATGATCGACTCGAACGAATGCATGCAGCGTCTCCGCCCTCCAACGTCACGTGGTTGCTGTTGCACCACCGGCACGGCCCGTGCTCGCCGTCGTCGTCGTCCCACTCCGCCGGGAGCAGGAGGAGGAGTAGACGACGGACCTCCACGACGTTGGCCAGCAGCCTTATTGTTCTCCGCAGGGACCAACTCCGCGTCGACGACATCGTCCGAAGGGCGGTGGAGGTCGTCGACGACGTGATGGTCCCAACCGCGCTTGGAACCTCAGTGAACACGCTGGAGTACGTCGTCACCGTGGGTCTAGGCACGCCGGCGGTCCACCAGACCGTGCTCATTGACACGGGCTCCGACCTCTCCTGGGTCCAGTGCCGTCCTTGCCCGGTGCCACCGTGCCACCGACAGAAGGACGCCGTCTTCGACCCGAGCAAGTCGTCCACCTTCGCCTCCATCCCTTGCGGCTCCCCAGCCTGCGCGCGGCTCGGTGCTCAGTATGCCAGTGGCTGCTCCAGAGGCGGTCAGTGCGGCTACGCCGTCAACTACACTGACGGCTCCAGCACCACCGGCACGTACAGCTCCGACACCCTCACGATGACCTCCTCCGGCTCCGGCGGCGTGGTCAGCGGCGGCTTCACGTTCGGCTGCAGCCACTCCGAGCCGGGCTTCTCCGACCCTGACCGGACAGACGGGATCCTCGGGATTGGCGGTGGGGCGCAGTCTCTGGTGTCGCAGATCCGGAGAAGAGTCTTCTCCTACTGCCTCCCCCGGGCGTCGAGCCACACCGGGTTCCTCACGCTCGGCGTGCCGCGCATCTCTTCCTCGAGGTTTGCCGTGACGCCCATGCGCAGATTCAGAAAAATCCCCACCTTCTACGTCGTGATCCTGCAGGCCATCACCGTGGCCGGACGGCGGCTCGACGTGCCCCCCTCCGTGTTCTCCGCGGGCTCCATCATGGACTCGGGCACCATCATCACCCGGCTGCCGCCGACTGCGTACAGCGCGCTGCGGGCGGCGTTCAGGGCCGAGATGAACATGTACCGGCTCACGCGCCCCTTCAGCATACTCGACACCTGCTTCAACCTCACCGGCGTCCGCCGCGTCCAACTGCCTAGGGTCGCCCTCGTCTTCGATGGGGGCGCCACCGTGGAGCTCCACTCCTCGGGCATCTTGCAGTACAGCTGCCTCGCCTTCGCGCCCAACGATGACGACACCACCCCGGGGATCATTGGCAACGTGCAGCAGAGGACCCTGGAGGTGTTGTACGATGTCGGCGGCATGGCTGTAGGATTCCGGCGTGGCGCGTGCTGACAACTGATCCACAACTACTGTGCAAGCCTGCGTTCCCCGGGACACAATGTTGACCTAAACAGTGGCAGAATCAGTAATTTTGATTAAGGGAGCCGGACAAATATAATGATATCTCTAAGTATGATATATATATATATATATATATATATATATATATATGGAGAGTATATTTAGTAGCCAGCTACAAAACAAGTTATTCTGTAGCCACATCCATTTACGATAATTTTATATACTAATTTACGATAGTTGAGTTACTATAACACATGGGGATATTTACCATAACGTTATAGTAAACCACTTAGTAAGAAGTTACTATAATCTCGTAAATTAACATAGTAATTATCGTAACTCAAAGTGGCTACAAAATAAATTATTTTGTAGCCAGCTACAGAGTAGTAGTTCTCTCTCTCTCTCTCTCTCTCTATATATATATATATATATATATATATATATATATATATATATATATATATGTGTGTGTGTGTGTGTAAGTAAGTGTATGTCTCATTTTTTTTCAATGTTTCTACGTATATACTTAGTATTTCATAATAAATAAAAATCATAATATTATAATAAAAAGTGGGTCCACTGATTTCTTGTTGTGTTTTAAATTGAAATATTTTAAGGGTTATTAAAATAAATTTCCACTGCATTGTGGGGGCCGGAGCACCGCCCGTGTTGGGCCGCCCCTGGTTCCACCGCTGGATGTACACAGTGCAGTGCGCTGCCACTTGACAAGTTTCACACTTCATATCGCGCGTGCTTTACTCTTTTCTTCTCAGAACTGAATGTTCTGCGTGTAGCTTGGTTTGCATTTTTTAAAACTTGTACCATGTCCAAGGTGAGCTATGGGGACGCCATGCTAGCCAGCTCTAAACTTGTGCCATGTCCACGGTGATCTGCCGGAGGGGGTCCATCCCACCGGATATCTTGCTCTAGACGGTGAAGCATAATCCAATGAGCACGAGGCGCTGATGCCAACTGGAAGAATGGGCAAGAGAGGAGTGAATAATTGGGGTAATCTAACATTTTTCGTAACATATTAAATCCAACTGCTTAGCCTATTTCACCCCTCACTACTACACAAAAGATTATGCGCAGCGTTGCATTTTTGCACTCCGTGGCGGTCACCTATTTTCGCCCGCTGCGGTAAATGCCACCATTTACCGCGGCAGGCATTTTTTATTTACCGTGGCGGGCACTTTTGCCCGTAACGGTAAACCGATTTACCGTAGCGGGCGTCTTAAGATGCCTGCCACGGAAAATATGTATTTTCCGTGGCGGGCGTGTTAAGACGCCCGCCACGGTAAATCGATTTACCGTGGCGGGCATCCTATAATGCCCGCCACGGTAAAAGGCCGAGGCCCAACAGGCCCAGGGCGAGGCACAATAACTGGTCTCCATATAAAATGAGCACTTTAGGAGTTTAGGGTTTCAGTTCACTCACTCCTCTCCACCGATAGCGCCGCAGTCACTCCTCTCCTGTCGCGAGCCTCTCTCCTCCCGTCACCATCTCCTTCCACTGCATTTCCACCAGCACGGCGCTCTCCCTCCCTCTCTTCTCTCCCACCGATCCCTCCCTCTCCCTCCTCTCTCTCTTTCGAGCGGGGCGTTGAGCGCGGTGGCTCGTGGGACGGCAACGACGAGCCCGTCCTGAGGCGGATCTGGCCGGTGGCAGCGCGCGGTGACCGGATCCGGCCGGTGACGGTGTCCCGAGGCGGATCCGGTCGGTGGCGGCGCGCGGTGGCCGGATCCGGCGGGCGAGGACGGTTCGGCGCGGCGGCCTCCCTCCACCACGGCAGGATCTCCACCACGGCCACGACGCCGGGATCCACCACGGCTACGACGCTGGGACCTCCACCACCGCGGGCGAGGACGCGTCGGCGCGACGGCCTCCCTCCACCACGGCGCGGCGGGATCCGCAAGGAGGCACGGGGATCCGCGAGGAGGCGTCGGCGTGGTCCCCTGCGAGCGACTGGCGAGGTGGTGGCGGCCCTGCAGTGGCGTCGGCGTGTCCAGCCGGCTTCTCCAGAGACGCTGGGGCCCGACCGGCTGCTCCTCTTCTCCCTCCCCGAGCGGAACGGATCTGCAGCCGTGGGAAGCCCGGATCCATCGCCGGTGGGCTCGCCAGTGGGCTCGAGAACGGGCTCGCCGGCGGGCTCCTGGTTTTTTTTGTTTTTTTTAAATGATTAACCGTAGCGGGCATCCTAACGTGCCCGCCGTGGTAAAAGTATATTTACCGTGGCGGGCTCGTTACACCGTCCGCCGCGGTAAATCGGTTAACCGCAGCGGGCAAGGCCGCCCGCCACGGTTAAGCCACGATTTACCGTGGCCTCTAGGCCGCGGCGGACGGCTTTGCCCGCCACGGAAAACCGAAAACGCCCGCCTCCAGTAAAGTTTGTGTAGTAGTGCCTTTTGCTTAACAGTGATTTCTATCTTACCCCTTAAAGAGTTTTGCAACCTAGTTCCAATTCTACATTAGGATGACAATTCTATGAATGTAATGAAATCAAAGTAATTTTACAAATGTAAATGTGTAATGTAAAGAGAGGAAAAGGAACACAACAATGTCTTCCGAGGTATCGGACAGTCGTCACTCCCCACTAGTCCTCGTGTTGGAGCACCCACGCAAGGGTATCCCTCCCCCTTGATTCGAGCAAGGATGAAGTGTTCTCTACGGGTTGATTATTCGCCACTTCGGCATAATGAATCACCCACAACTGTTTACACTATGAGTAGGATGCACGAGCGCAGCTCTTGGGAATTTGAGTTTGACACGGGCAGGGGAAGAGGAGCCTATAGACGGTGCCCCTGCCATTGGTGGTGAGCAGGTACGTAGAGGCCATCTGCGTACTACTGTTTGTCAACAGAGCTAAGGTGGACTACCAAGGAGCGAGCAGCAACGCCGAGGCTCAGGCGGCTAAAGTGAAAGGAGAGGTCAGGCCGTCAGGGGCATAAGGGTCCTTTCGCATGTTCTTACATGCCAGACTTGGGTTGGTTGCCACGCGAAAAAAACATTGGATAAAATGTAAATATTCTATCTTTCCTATGCTATATAGGGTTGTTTGGTAGGGACTCTTCCCTAGCTTGACAAAGTTGTTTTCAACTTCTCCTTCCAAACACGCCTCGATGAAATAGGATCTCCACAAAAGCTGTTTTTCAGCTTCACTCATATGAACAGTGAAGATGGGTGAAGCTGAAAATATTAACGTCTCTTAGCTTTGTTTCTGGTATCTTACCTGAAAAGCTATTTTACGATATATTTTTTAAAATAGCTTTAGCTTCAGTGACGAAGCTAAAGCTTAAAAAACTGTTTCACCAGTAAAGGCATGCGTATATAGGGACGTTTCTAGAACCGGCATCTGGAGAGTTGTCACCACTAAATGTGAGAAATAATTAAATATCCTGTGAATATTACAAAGACACTCACTGGTCAAAACCACATATGGGGGGTGGGGACAAACGCAAACTCACTCCATCAAAGGCAAAAGCTCACCATAGCTCAACAGACACAGTCGCAGACCCGCAGTCACAGCGGCGCAAGCAAAATATTAGAAAGACGACAACACTGGTCAAATTAAAAACACAGCACACAGATAGAAGCACGCACTATTCAGAAGCAGTGCTGGGTCTGGTTATGCCGGTGTGAGTGGTGAGAGTCCATAGCGCGGTGATGAACTCGCCTCCCTCCACTAGCACCTTCTCATGGCCCATGACGCGCTCCACCTCGTTGGACGGGGCCATGTAGACGATGAGCTCCGTCCAAAAGTCAGCCAATAGCTTCCAGGTTCTCTCCGGATCGCTGTCACAATACTCCCGCAGCAGATCTGCCACCTTGGCACCGTTATGCACCACCTCCTTGCTGTCTTTCCAATGCGCCGACGCCATGCCGGTTCCGGCGATGACTTGGAGCCTTGCACGCCAGCGAAAGAAGTAGTAGGCGCCGCAGCTGAGCTTGCGCTTGAGCTCCGCCTTCATGGCCTCAAAGACTTTCTCCGTCTTGTCCGGGTTGTCGGGGAGGAGCTCATGGTGGAAGGCCACGAGGTAGGCGCAGTACCTGGACAGCCTCGTCGCCACTCTGCTGTCGTCCTTGCTGCCGCTCCTGGGCGGGCACGCCTCCTCGAGGAGGCTGGTGGCGACGTGCCATGTGAGGATGACCTCGGCAACGCTCTCGCTGTCGCACGCCCGCCGGAGCTCGGCCAGCCTCTGCTTCTGCTCCGGGAGCAAGAGCGGCCGTTCCTCTTCTTCGCGCTCAAGGACGGACTGGCCGTTGCTCAGAGGAGGGGCGCCGTCAAGGCTATGCTTCACGATGCACTCCATGATGGAGTGCTTGGCTTTGTTTGGCACCGGTGCCGTCCGCAGCAGGTACGACAGCATGGACGGCATTCCGATGCCGAGCGGCCAGCGAGTGTTGAGGACGGAGAACTGCTTGAAGCTGAGGGCCGGCTTGCTCATCTTGCTCCGCACCCACAGGATGCGCCGGACGATGCCACTGAACGTGGGGCTGCTCAGCCAGTTTGGCCTGCCCACGTAGTTGCAGAGCAGTGACACCATGAACCAGTTGGAGAGGAGGAACACGACGAACTCCCAGATCTCCTCGTACAAGAAGATGATGAAGAGGAGGAAGGTCACGAAGAAGTCGATGGTCGTGAAGAACGCGTCCGGCGACCTGAAGGATTTGAGGAGGAGGCAGGCGGTCGTGCTGACCAGACCTGATGATATGGCGAAGTTGTCCTTGCCGATGCTGCGGAAGGCGTAGCGCGCGTTGCCGTTGCCACAGAGGACGACGGTCATGAGGCACAGGCCAAGCACCACTACGGGAAGCAGCAAGTAGTTGGCGAGGAAGAAGAAAGGGCTGGCGAAGACGACAGGTATGACGGAGTGGTAGTACTCGCTGAGGAAGTTGACCTCCATGTTCATCACCTGGAACACCGCGTCCACCATCTCCTCCTTACCGTTGTATACGCCGTTGAAGATGAGGTCACGGCAGTCCTGGGTCTCCTCCTTGGTCACCGGCAGGTGGTCGAACCTCCGCCGCAGCAGCTTGAAAAGGGCGAACGAGAGGCAGAGCCGCTTGAGCCGCTGGTCTGGGTCGATGTCGATGCTCAGATGACGCCAGATTTTACCGACGGTGACGACGGTGCCAGGGGCCATGTCCTTGAGCTTGTACCCATCGGCAGTGGCTTCCAGGATGAGCTCTTGTTCTCCCATCACGATGAAGTCGGACGTCCTTAGCAGGTCGTCCCCGACTCCGACTCCGACTCCAC
Source organism: Miscanthus floridulus (assembly GCF_019320115.1). Lineage (NCBI taxonomy): Eukaryota > Viridiplantae > Streptophyta > Magnoliopsida > Poales > Poaceae > Miscanthus > Miscanthus floridulus. The sequence goes on from NC_089589.1 coordinate 134,530,752, forward strand.
CTGGGTCGTTGCCGCTGCCGCCGGCGTGCTCGACGATGACGTGCTGCTGCTGCTGCTCTCGCCGCCGCCGCGCCCTCCGAGACATGTAGGAGGTGATGAGCCGGGCATTCTTGCCGTGGGCATACGACCGCTTGCCAACCTCCGTAAAGGCTATCCTCTGCACCACCTTGGCGGCGCAGAGGATCCAGAGGATGCCGAAGACAGCCTTCCGGCCAGCGCTCTGGAAGCTGAAGAAGACCAAGCTCCCCAACCAGATGACGCGCCCAGCGCGCTGGATTGTGCTCGAGTACCCACGCATGTGGATCTCGTCCACCTTCTTGCGGAGGAGCTCCACGAGGAGCATCCACACCAGTATCACGCCGGCGCGCAGAGAGAGGTCGGACTTCTGGCCCACCGCCGCCCGGCCGGCGCCGGCCTTCACATTCTTGGCTTCCGAGAAGAGGTAGGACATGACTGGGAGGAAGAGCGAGAGCGCCGAGGAGATGAGGATGCGGATTCTGGGGTCCAGGATGGCGCTGACATCGGAGAAGCGGCTGAAGAGGTTGAGGTTGAAGAAGACGCCGGCGAGGAGGAACATGATGACGGAGGCCGCCACCATGGAGACCTCATTGCTCTGATCGGTGAAGCTACTCGTGAGGTTAGCAGCGTACCTATCAATTTCTGGGTTTTGGCAAAAGTGCTGCACAAGAAGATCATAATGGTTCGTTTGGTTGCTCATCGTACGTTCTACCTGATACTGCGGGCGCGCGAGTGATGGATGGTTTCAGCCTGCACCCACCATGAACGCCCATCGTGTAGTTTATATATGCAGAAGGAGCGTCTTTGCATGCGGGCAAAGCTCACATCCGAAGCCGAAGAGAATGTAGGCATTGCGTGGTAGCGCGGCAAGGTTTGCTCGATCGATCTCCTTTGCATCTGATGCTGGACAGCTGGAGTGCCGCGGCGTAAATTGCATCTTCCATGATGAGCACGGCTTGATGGAAATTGAACTACCAGTTAAGTCGTTTCTTTTTAATTTTATGTTTGCCAAAGGTCCAATAAAAGACAAGGAACATTGTACGAGCCGAATTGAACAGGGGAAAGCTAAACTCTCCTGCTGAGTCCGCCCCCACCGGAATAAGATTATTGTATAGACCCGGAGTCCAATTCTCTCCCATGGACCCAACCCTACCTTGGATGTGTCCTATTAAGCATCAGAAATACGATACAACACACATATATTTTAGCAAAAAAAACACATGTATTTTTTTATATCTCTCTCCCTCTCTCTTGACTCTTTATTTATGATTGATGCGATGCTAACAAAGGTAGAAAAGAGCAGAGATTATGTCAGCTCACGCCATTTCCGATCCATGACTGCAGGTGAGGCAGACGCCAAGAGGGCAGCGGCACACCTACGGCGCCGTCGAGGAAGCTCCGGCTGTTCGGCGTCAACCTCGATTGTGGCCTAGAGCCCAAACCAGAGACGCCGACGGCAATGTACGGCTACATGCACCAGAGTCCCTACGTATACGCAGCAGTGTCCGCCGTTCCCAGTTACTGGTGGTGGATCTATGATTTGTTTTTCCATAGAAAAAAATTTGTGATCTGTGATCTGTGGAAGCTGAAGGCTGGAGGTAGAAGATGGGTGGAGGCTGTTGGATCTTAATCCTATGATGAAAAAAATTTATGTGTTGAAACTACATAAAACACATGGTTGTGTAGTAGACAGACTTATTAAGCATTACCTTATTTAAATCAAGTAGATCAGTCGTGTGTTCAGGTACGCTTGTCATCTATATATCCATGGTAGGGGTCTACGTGAGAGAACTGGACCCCGGATCCATGCAATTTTATTCCCCACCACCACCCGAACCACATTTCTGTGTGGCATGGCACCGAAAATTTTCTCAAAGTACAATCTTAGCTTCACTGTCTTCTCCATTTTATTGATCTCTACAAGATCTGCCTCCATCCTTCGGCGTGTTATTGTAGCCAAGATAAATAGATGCGTTACTCAAAGAAACACCTGCCATCACTGTCGGTCGCAGACCAACCATCTCATTGCCTGTTTATGGAGCCAACAGGGAACTCAATAGCCATGCTTTGTAGCATCAGTGTGGTTTGAACCGGTAGTAACAGGACTATCACTATCGGTTCGTGGCTACAAGAGCCGGCACTAACATTTTGTGGGATTTGTAAATACGATATTGTTTCGCCCGTAGCCTACTTACCATCTTACCTATGCAACAACTTGTGACTACATAATAGGTACTATTAATTTCCTTTGACTTCATACTTACGATCTTATACTACGTAGTTGACAATCTAAACGATGTCAAATGAAAATATTGTCCACTAACAAATTATATACCTTGTCAAGTATTATAAGTTACATACGGCTTGATTACATCCTAGATTGTTTAATAGGCCTAAGAAATTAATATAACATTTGGTCATATAAACGATTTCATATAAAAAAGTTGTGAGCTACAAGGTTTTAGGTCTTATCGGGCTGTTCAATTTTGATATAAAACTTGTTTTCTTCTGACTTCACATGAAAAAATTATGGTTTTTTCGCTCGACCCAATGGGTTTTCACTCGTAGTCCTATCCGTGACCAAATATTGTTATCACTGCCTGTTCATGCCTACCACCAGCGGTGAAAAATCACCTATCATTACCGGTTCTAACTACGAACTAGTAGTAATAGTGGTGGCCGTGATAGGTGTTCTTCATCATTAACACCATGACAATTCAAATCCATAAATTTGTAATGTATATGATTGAACCATTTTCAAACTTACCTATAATAGATGATACTGTGGGCAATGGTTTAAGCATGCACCCATGGTATTATTACTAATTAGAGGGCCAATAAAGCATACACATTAATTCTCATGATGAAAAAATATAGGGGTTTGCTAAATTTCATATGACTGAATTCTAGTTTTCTTTCAGCCGACGGTTATTGCATATATTTTATACTAAAATTATAGATTTAGTTCGTCGCAATTTCTGTAGACACAATCTGTAATTTTTGGTTTCGAGAACGAAAAACCTCGTTAGATAGGACCACAAACCAGACAAAATCCGATGTGTTGGCACAGAGGCAATTTAACAATTTACAATTATTACTATTGTTAGACAAGGACCAAAATTTAATATGTTATTGACACAAAGACAAATAACAAATCATAAAAGTGACAATTTACTTGTACTAATTGGTAGTACAGGAGTGTTGCCTAAAATAATCTTAAAATTCAGACACCTGAAATACAGGAGAAGTGAAAAATATAAGTTATAGGAAAATCAGAAGCATCCAACCACCTATCTATTAGCCTCGAACAATAGTAGCCATTACATCTATTATGTTTTCTAAGAAATTACGCACGTTTCCTTTATAAACAATTGCATAAAGTAACGGAAGTTTGCATTAAATTTGGACGTGTCTAAACAGTCAACTGGTTAAAAATGTTGATGCCCAAAAATGTGCCAAAGTGGAAAATGGACAATGCTAATAAGTTCCTGGCATCAAGGAGGCATTGGAAAATATTTTGCGCAGCAAGCATCAAAGCTCAAGTGAAGGAGGAGGAAAAGCGGCGCCAACACTGCCCAAACCGGTTTTTCTGTTTTGCCCAGCCGGCCACCGTGCCTGGCCCCGAGGAAACTGGCTAGGTCGGATTTCATGTCTTATTCCAAACTGATTGGTTTGCAAATCAGTTTTAGGTCTATTCTTAGCGTGGGAAACTTGGAGATTACTGTTGGAAAAAGAGATTTCCAGCAGGTGGGATAAGGAAGGACTAATGGAGGCCTTTGCCCGGCCAAGTGCCCTGGGCGAAGGCATGAAGTGTGGAGAGTGGGCCCAAGCCAGATTAGAGTTTCATAAATGTATTCAACCACCACCCTTTGTACAGAGTTTGAGTCCCCCTTTTATAGGACACTGCTTACTAAGGCAACTCTTTACAATTCTACCCCTTGTCGGTTATAGTACATCCCCGGAATATTCCTATACTAATACGAACCGCTTGGGGTACTTTGGGTGCCATCTTCTTCAACCTTTTTGCTTGATGGGCCGCTACCATGAGTCTGTTTGCGGCCCATGGCATGGCACCGCCGCCCTGCAGGAAGTCCCTCGGCTCCTAGAACCTTCGCCCGGGATGACCTTCGCCCGTACCTTCACGCTGACTCTTGTAGCCTTCGCAGGTGTCGCTCGAGCCTTTGCCTTCGGCTGCATCTGGGCGCCTTCGCCGTACTTTCCGGACCTTCACTCAGGGTGTCCGAACAAGTGGAGGTTCGGTCCTTCTTTTCCTGCACAATGCTCACAGAACATGGTTAATCATTAGTTCTTAGCGCCATTGCGATCCTTGGAGCCTCCGCGACTCGTAACCGTGTCCCAATAGTTGCCCCCTGACGGCATGGTCTGATGCTGGCGGGCCTTGTCCTCAAAATCTGGCCCTTAGGTTCTGAGGCACGAAGGCTTTTGTGTATGCGGAGGCTTCGCCTCCTTCCCCCTAGGTCACCCGGATCAGACCGTTGTGTTGTTGATGTGTCACTATTTGATTGGCTGCGGTGGCTCTACAACCGATGCGCTGCCGAGCAGACGCGACCGTTGGCTTTGGAAGTTGAAGCGATAGGGCGGGGGCTATATAAGGGGGTGGTAGGTGATGGCCTCCCCATCCCCATCTGATCCATCGCTTTTGCCACAGTCGCTTTCTAGGTTCTTTCTTCTTTGCTTGACCTTCGCTTAGTTGTCGCTTGCCTTCGCTTCCTATTGTTGTTGCTTGATCTTGGAAGTGGCTTTACCTTTTAGCCCTCCTCCCTGCTGGCTACTTTTTTTGGTCCGTATCGCCATCTTCTCGGCGTTAGAGCGAGTAGGTGGCCTACGCATTTTGAGGAGTGCATGATTGCTAGTGCGGAGGCTCAGGAGCTTGAGGAGGATCTTGCTGGGGTTGAGGCTTCCGTTGGTGATTTGATTGGAGCTAAGGAAGTGGAGGCCATGGTTGGAAAGACCTAGGACTTTGGGCCTTCGCTAATGACCAAGAGGATGATCCTTCAACTCGAGAAGGATGAGTGCATCCCTCAAGGCTGGGCTAAACTTCCGCAGGGCGAGACGGTACCTGAGCCTAGTAAGGATTATGCTATTGTTTTCAAGGACTTCTTTGCTTGTGACCTGCGCCTTCCCTTTGTTAAGTTCCTACGTGAAGTACTTGAGGAGTTTGATGTTTAGATTCACCACCTCACCCCCAATGGATTTCTTACTTTGAGTAAGTTTTGCTATGCCTGCGAGCCCTACGGTGCTAAGCTGGATCTGGTTACCTTTTGCACTTATTATGAGCTTCAGCGCTAGCCTAAAAAGGTGGGCGATAATGAACTCATAGCTTAGTATGGCAGTTGCGCATTTATGGCGAAGAGGCAGCAAGGAGAGTCTTGGCTAGAGATCTCATATTGTTAGAAGAACAAGTGGGACAAAGATTGGATGCGCTATTGGTTTTACGTCCAGACCTTCGGTGTTACTTCTACCCATGAAGATGGGAAGAATATTACTCGTTATCCCCTTGCCTCTGTGATGACCGAAATGAAACCGTTAATGAAGGTGACTCCTAGTGAAGAGATTACGCCTCATAGAGAGGCATGCAATAAGGCCTTCACCTTGGTTTGTCGGTACTCCGGAGGCCGTGACCTTGTGGAAGAAAAGGCTGCTGCCAAGTTCTGGCCCCTTGGGAAGTATAAGCCTTCGTTTAAGATAGAGATGGTGAATCTGGATATTTATGGCGAAGCTGAAGGGGTTCCTTTTCCCATTTTAGGATAGCTTTATCGGAGGAGCAGACTTTCGAGGATTTTGTTGCTGCCAAGGAACAAGAGGCATGGGAGATTGTTGGTGACATAACCAACAAGGAATTTCTTGCACGGAGGGCTATTGCGGGCACTATGCCCTAGCAAAAGCGCGTGTTCAAAGAGTTGGGGATACACCACACGAAACACAAGGTTCCTACGAAGGTGTTGAAATCCCTAGAGGATAAGGCAAGGAAGGCCACCGCAAAGAATACAACTGCTAAGGCAGAGACGAAGAGGAGAAGGGGGGCTGGAACTTCTAAGGTTGTCAGCAAGAGGCGGAAGACCGCTCCCACCTCCGCCGCTGCCTCCGCTGGTGTTGATGAGGGGTTTGCAGAGAATGTTGGCGGAGGCTCAGCCTCCATTGACGTTGAGACAGAGGGCGAAGGCTCTGCTACTGATTTGGATCTTGGGGGCGACGACTTCATCGAGACTGCCCTCCAAGGAATGGGTGGCAGTGCTGCTGCTGAACCCTCCGTTGTGGTTCCTATGCCCAGTGTTTTGGATGATGATTCTTCTGGCTCTGAAGAGGAGATTGGTGGAGGCAACACGTCCACGCCAAAGGATGCGGCGGTCATTGGTATGGAGCGCCGCTGCCCTACTATTGGTGGTACCATGGAGGTGTTGGAGGGCGAGGTGGAGGCTCCCTCCGGCTGCTTCATTCTATAGCATGGTGTACCGGGCCTCGGCGCGACGTAGTGGGGACGCTGGTACCGCGGATGCCGTTCCAGACCCTTTGCATTTGGGTGAGTTGCCTTTTAACTTTGTGTTTTCCTTGTTGTTTGTGTTTTTAGTTTTATCAGGACTTGACTTATTTTGATTGTTTCAGCGGGTTTGATGAAGGCTACCAGGAACCCTACTGAGCCTGCCGATCAGGATCTTGCTTGGCTTGGTTTGGGAGCTCCCTCGAGGCCGCCGCTTGCGGGCGTGAATCCTGGTCCATCTAGCCCAGGCTAGGCTGGTGGTGAAGGTTACGTTCGCTTCTTGTTTTTGTTTCTACATTATCTCCGTTTTATTCTGGTTCTGCCGATGTTTAGTTGCTGTTCCAGGTGCCTCCGATGACACAATAAGTGGGTGGGTGGATGTCCTTCAAGCTGTTTATAATGATATTAGAGGTTGTTATTTCTACTTTTTGTTTTCTTTCTTTTGGTCTTAAGTCTCTTACGCTTGATTTTTGTATTAGGCCGCCTTGGCCACCACTTGAAGAATGTTGATTACTTCAAGCTGCTACGGATGAATTTAGAGTAGCAATGCGTGGTATGTTTCTTGTTTGCTTTTCCTACCATTGTTCTGCTGTGCCATGGCTGACCTTTGTCTTGATAGAGCCATTATCTTTCGGAAGCCATCGAGGAAAGTGGCACGCAGGAGATGGTCGACCGCAATCTGGCTATCGAGGCCCTAAAGAAAGTGGTCGACACTCTCGAGGCCGAGAAGACTTGGCTTGTAGGGGAGGTTGGTGGCCTCCGCACTGTCCAAGCTGAATTGGAGGAGCTACAAAAAAATGTTGATTCACTGAAGAAGGAGGTGGATGGCATGAAGGCTACCGAGCAATTGGCTGCTGAATGCGCCCTAAAAGCAGTTGAGATGGCCGCTAACCTTCACAAGGAGGTGGACGCGGAGACAGAATCCAGTGTGCCTTGAAGGTGCAAGTGGATAAGCTGTCTAAGCGCCTCAAGGACGCCAAGGCTATTGGATTGGCCATGGCTCACCTCTATGTGGGTGCCCTCAAACAATTCGGGAGCTCTACGTCGTCGCTGCCTTCTAAGCCTTTGGAGTTCAATATCTTTTCCAGGATGAAGGCCAACTTCCTGAAGCTCCCTGACTTTGTTGGCGGCACTATCGATTTTGGTGCCCTGGCCTCCGCCACCAACCTTTCCAAGATGCTAGCGTAGGACAGCTGCCCGCGTGCCAAAGATGTGAAGGAAAGAGACCTTGAGGGCTCTGCCGATCGTGGAGTGATTTCGTGCGATATCAGGAGATCGGTCTGCCACTTTCTGAAGTCATTCTGGGTAAAGTTTGGCCGGGTGGAGGCTCGCTCGATGGCGGAGGCACAACAAGCTGAGGTTGTTTTTTTTCTTCATTGTTTATAGTTTTTTTGCTTAAGCTTTTGTCGCTTGTTTGTTGTTTTTATAACTTTGTGTTGTTTTTGCAGAAGTCACGGAGGATGGAGGCTGTGCGTGGTACTGCTGGGGCGCAGTCTTCCTAAGATACAAAGACAATGGCCCCTAAGGCTCCTTCCCCTGCTGCCGAGGTCTAGAAGTCCAGGGAACCTACGCCTACGCCTGCTGACCCAGAGGTGTAATGGCTAGGTTTTAGCTAGTTTTCTAGGCTTGGTTGAAGACGATGTGCTGCAAATGCACTCCCTTTTGTGTATACCGAGGTCTGAATTGTGAATATGTCCTGCGCGGGTCTCCTTCTCTGGGCCTGTGCAGGACGTACCCCCTATCACTATGTATCAAGATGGGATTTATGTTAGTGGTGAGCTTTGGCAATATTGGAGGAAGCTTTTCCTCGGCATTCTGTTTGTGACATGTTTGCTTTCATGAAGTACGATATTGATGATGAACGTGCGGAGTTTATTAGGTCACTGGACTAGCGAGGGCCTCGCCCTTAGTTTTATGTTGATTTGTTTGACTGGCCTTCGCGCCCTTGTAGCTGTTGCTTGGAGGGCTTTAATGCCTTTTGTGCTTTGCTCTGTTATTGCCTTCGGGCTTTTGTACTATTGCGTTTCTAATGCGCTTCTAATGCGTTGTTGTTGTAATCATATCTGCTTTTGTAATGAATTTTCCTGTATTGTTTAGCTGTGCTCTTGTTTTTATGAAAGATTCTTAATATAAGTTTTAGCTAGGCCGAAGGGTTACATTTTCTGTGGCTTACTTTCTCTCTCTTACCACCACTTCTCTCTTCTCTCGTCGACATTGAGTATGAGTCTGTGTGCTCGCATGGAAAAGGTGAGGTATTGGTCTTTGACCTTGCACGCCTTGTGGAGGATTCAGTGTCTATTTTGTCCCTCTAGCTTCCGTCTTTGTGCTTGCTTGGGGTTGACATGAATTCTCTAGCACGTCGCTGTGGAGAAACTAGAGTGCTCATGTTCGATCTTAGATATTGCCTCCGCTTGCGATTGGATTGCTTTGTTTTTGCCTTCGGCTGTGCTAGAGCAGCTATGCTCCCATCGAACATGGTTGATGTCGGGTTGCGCCAGATGGTGTGTTCGGTTGCGGGGGACGTTACGAGCCTTCATGTGATACCCTCCCGCAACCTCTGACACTGACTTCTTGCTACCGGACTATGGTCATACGACGCCCGACGGAGGTTGTACGACACCAAGTGGAAGATGCGTACAACCTCAATGTGGCCTTTGTCGGGCTGCGCGGGCTGCTAGGTTTACGAGTCTTCGCACGGTACCTTTTGCTACTTGTACGACTTAATAAATCTTGGTGGTTGGCCAATGTTTGTTGCTTAGATACGTTTTGAGGTCGTAATAAGACCGGCGGATTTCTTTGTACCTGGTGTATCTTTGTTCTTTATTTCTATTGTACCTGGGTTGTTAATCACTGACAGTCATGTGGTGCCTGATAAGGACAGGTCTTCACCACGCATTTTCTTGCCCGATGCCTACGGCGAATGTAGGTCTTTGTTAGGTTTTTTGGCCTTTTGGGTGTTTTGATGAATCCTTGATGCCTGAATGTGGACAGGGCTTTGTCAAGGTTATATGCTAATTTAGCCGTGGAGGTCGTTCCATGCTTTTAGAGCCTTCGACTAAAGTAGTGGAAGGTCCTCTTTGTCATGATGTTGTTGTCGAATGTTGTGGCTCCGTTGCTAGCCACTTTTGACAAAGACCTCTTTATATTTTTAGAGGTTTTTACATGGGTCTTGCCTCGTTAAAAACCTCACCTCAGCTGGGAGACCCCTTTGTGAGGAAAAGAGTACATGCCCTTTTGCATGAAATATAAAAAAAATATGAAAACTATGCGGTGACCTTCGCTTATAGTTCTGCGGAGGCCATCTTTTTACATTTTAGATGTAGAAGCTATGCAAACTGTCGATGTTCTAGGTATGAGTTGTTGTTTTACCTTTGTTGTCTATCAAGAAGAAAACCCTGGTCTCCCGGCGGCCTTCACCGTGTACGGACCTTCCCATTTTGGCTGGAGCTTTCCCACATTGGCCGCATTGGGCATCCTTCTGAGGACTAGGTCTCTATCTCGTATGTGCTTTCTGACTACCTAGCTGTCTCTCCACTTTTTGGTTTGCTCTTGGTATTTTGTGTTGTTTTCTACTGCTGCCAATCTTGTGCCTTTGATCATCTCCTTGGAGTATTCTTCATCTTCTACCAGGGCTTGCTTTATGACGCAGAGGCTCTGATGCTTGATTTCCTCGAGCAGCATTGCTTCTTCACCGTATAAGAGTTTGAATGCTATAAAGCATGTTGTTCTAGAGGTTGTGGTGTTGTGGGACCACACAAGCTTCAGCAGTTCTTCTACCCATTTGCCTTTTCGGAGGTTGAACAAGGTCCTTGATATTGCTAAGAATATTACTCTATTAGCTCTTTCCACCGTTCTGTTTGACTCTGGGTGGTAGACCGAGGCAAAGGCTATCTTGGTGCCTATGCTTTTGCAAAATTTCTTGAATTTGTCTAAGTCGAATTGTTTGCCATTGTCAACTATTAAGGTTCTTGGCTCTCCGAACCTACAAATAATGTTCTGCTAGAAGAACTTTTGTACTATCTCTGATCTGATTGTTGCAAGTGGATTGGCCTCAATCCATCTTGTGAAATACTCTATGGCTACTACTGCAAACTTGTTCCCCCCTGCGATGGTGGTAGTGGCCCAACAAGGTCCAAGCCCCATCTTTGCAAGGGCTAGGTGGATGGGATGAGTTGTGTGGTAGCCGAAGGTTTTGATTGTTGAGGGGAGGTGCTCTGGCATGCCTGACATGTTTTGACAATTTTGTCTGCGTCTTTGATTTGCGTAGGCCAATAGAATCCTTGTCTGATGGCCTTTGTAGATAATGCCCTTGGACCAATGTGTGAGCCGCAAATGCCTGAATGGATTTCTTGTAGAAGGTTTTTGCCTTCGCTCTGAGGTATGCACTTGAGCAATGGTTGAACAACCCCTTTCTTGTATAGTGTTCCATTTATCACTGTGTAGCTTCTTGCTCTAGCTATCATTCTTGTTGTGCTTGCCTCATCTTTTGCGTGATGTACGTTGTTTAGAAAATCTATGATCTGTTGCCTCCAGTCCTCGGACTCGGTGACTAAAACTGATTTGAATGCCTTCGTTGTCACTTGCGTGGTCAGTGCTTGAAACACTTGGTAAAAGGTTACACATGGTATGGGCAAGTTGTTTGCTGCTGCCTTTGCTAGCTCATTTGCCTCCACATTTTCTGTTCTTGGTATATACTTTAGGGTGAATCCTGAGAACCTTCGCTCTAGAGCCCTTACTGTGGCCAGGTAATTGATCAATTCTAGTTCCCGTGCTATGTATTCCTTCTCGACTTGTCCTACTATGACTTGGGAGTCTCTTTTTGTTAGTAATGTTTTTGCTCTGAGTGCCTTCGCCTTGTTGAGGCCTAATATAAGGCCTTCCTATTCTGCTATATTATTTGTTGCCTTGAATTGTAACCTTGCTGCATATTTTGTGCGGAGGTCTGATGGAGCTATCAATACGGTGGAGGCTCCGGTTCCTAGATGCCCCAAGCCCCATCTGAATAGAAGGTCCATGTTTGTACTTGGGGTTGTGAGGGTTGGTGTGCCGAAGCTGTCCAATCTGCCAGTGCTTGTGACTTGATTGTTGTTCTTGATACATAGTTGAGTTCAAACTAGGATAGTTTTGTAGCCCATTTTCCTATTCTTTCAGAGGCTTCTTTGTTGCTGAGTATGTCCCCAAGTGGTTGTGAAGAGGGCACTGTTATTTCATGTGTCTGGAAGTAGTGCTTCAATTTTTTTGAAGAAATCAACATTGCATATGCTATTTTTTCTATCTCTATATAGTTTAGCTTTTGTCCTGACAAGGCTTCTGAGATGTAGTAGATAGGTTGTTGAATGACCTTCGACTCTTGTTCTTTCTCCTAAACAAGTACCCCACTGACTCCATGGTCGGAGGCTACCACATATAGCAGTAGTGGTGCTTTAGATATGGTATTGTTACCAGGAGTTTGCTTGCCATGTAGTTCTTGAGCTGCTGGAAGGCCTTCGATTATTCTAGCCCCCATTCAACTTTGTCTCCGCCTCTTAGAGCATTAAAGAAAGGGAGAATACATTCGGCTAAACACCTAAACGACAGGTCAGAAGGGCGATCCAGTCTTTGACCAGAAGGCCTGGCCAAAGAGGAACAGCGCTCGCTTCCAACTCTAGCCTGCCTCTCCGATCAGAAGGCCTGGCAAAGGAGGAACAGCACTCACTTCTGACTCCGACCCGCTTCTCCGACCAGAAGGCCTGGCCAACACCCACCTCCGTGCTCTGACTCCGGCCCGCTTCTTTGACCGGAAGGCCTAGCCAACGCCCGCCTCCGTCTCTGACTCTGACCCACTTCTCTAACCGGGGGTACAACAAACCCCTGCTTACAGCTCTTCTCCGACCGGCGCAGTCGGAGCCAACTAGGACCAACCGATCGGGGATGCCCGCTCAATAAAGGGCCCAGGAAACAAATAGAGCAAGTAAGGCAGGACACTCAAGACAACCGCAATACCGAAGACCGTACCCTGCATGACCATAGGACAGTACTAACAAGACATGTCAGAAGGGTGCCCTGCAACCTTCCAGACATCTCAGAACCCAAACAGTGTTGAGGGCGCCGACATTTGCCCAACAGTGTTTTGGGCACCATCAATTCCCATACCAAACAAACGCGGTAAGGCCCCCCGCATGCATCTGGGCATCCACAGTGTTGTGGGCGCCGGCATTTACCATACCTAGTGAAACACGGTAAAACCTCCCACATGCATCTAACATGAACAGTATTGTGGGCACCTACATCAGCTTGTACCCGACAGCATGGGCAACAAGACTTAGTAGCACATGTACACTCTCTCTCTCTCACTTGTAAGGCCGTCCCCTTCATCTATAAAAGGGGATGCGCTCTCTCCAAGAGGATTTAGAGGATACGAACAACGACAACAGATGGATCGCTCTGATTCACTCTCTACTAGCTTTAGACACTCTAAAGCTACACAGAGCACATGCTCGAATACTCAACGCACATAGGAGCTCCCGTCACTCTCAGCCCTTCAGACTAGAGTCCGACCAGACCTCTTGCACCCCCCATCTTACTCTTACTCGTTTGTAACCCCACATCAAACTTTGAGCACCTGAGCTCAGGAATAAAGTCACCGATCGACTCAAAATGGAGTAGGGCACGTTGCCTGAACCAGTATAAACCCTGTGTCATTGAGTGATAGGTGACATCCGATCACAACGTATGGTAAAACTACAAATATTTACTTGTTGGTCACTTTCTGCACCGACACATTGCTTGAGTGATTGCATCTAGAGGCACTTGGTGTTCGTGTTTTGCTGCGGGATTCACTTGTTACTCTTGGTGGTTGCCACCACCTAGATGGCTTGGTGCAGTGGAGGAGGATTGGCATGAGTTGGTGATTGTTCATGGCCATCTCTGGTGATTGTGAGGGGACTTGTGCCTTCCCTAGCAGAGCGCCAAAAGGTAACCCTAGTGCATTGCTTGTGTCATTGAGTTACCTCACTTATGGGTAGGTGTCGGGTTCATAAACCTGGGGTCCCTAATGGGCCTACTTCCTAGCAAAAGCTCAACCCAGCAGACGACATTGCGAACGACGCGCAACTCCTAGGCCGGCCTTGATACCTAAACGATAGGTCAAAAGAGCGGTCCAGTCTCCGACCGAAAGGCCTAGAGAAGGAGGGGACAATGCTCGCTTCCGACTCCAACCCACGTCTCTGACCAGAAGGCCTGGCCAAGGAGGGGGTGACCCTCACTTCTGACTTCGACCCACTTCTCCGATCGAAAGGCCTGGCCAAGGAGGGGGCGACCCTCGCTTTCGACTCTGACCCGCTTCTACGACTAGGAATACACCGAACCTCTACTTACAACTCTTCTCCGACTGGTGCAGTCGAAGTCGACTGGGAATGACCGACCTGGGACGCCCGCTCGGTGAGGACCTAGGAAATAGGCGAAGCAAGTAAAGCAGGGCGCTCAAGTCAACCACAATACCGAGGACCGTACCCTACACACATGTAGGACAGTACTATCAGGTCATGTCAGAAGGGTACTTTATGACCTTCTAGACATGTTAGAACATGAACAGTGTTGTGGGTGCTAACATTTGTCATACAGTATGGTAGGCGCCGACATTTGCCATACAACAAGAACACAATGAAGTCTACCACATGTATCTGGGCGTCAACAGTATTGTGGGCGCCAACAAACTATCTTGTACCCATCGGCGTGGGCAACAAGACTAGGTAGCTCACACACACACACACTCTCTCTCTCTCACTTGTAAGGTCGTCCCCTTCATCTATAAAAGGGGATGCGCCCTCTCCCAACAGAGGAGGACATATAGAACAACAGACGATAGATGGATCATTCTGACTCTTTCTCTACTAGCTCTAGAACTCTAAAGCTACATAGAGCATACATTCCAACACTTAGCGCATGTAGGAGCTCCCATCACTCTTGACCCTTCGGTCCAGAGTCCAACCGGACCTCTGACACCCCCCCATCTTATTCCCACATGTTTGTAACCCCACAGCAAACTTCGAGCACCTAGGCTCAGGAATAAAGTCACCGACCGACTCAAACTGGACGTAGGGCATATTGCTTCAACCAGTATAAACCCTGTGTCATTGAGTGCTAGGCAACATCCAATCACAACGCATGGCAAAACTACAAATATTTACTTGTTGGTCACTTTTCGCACCGATAGTTGGCGTCGTCCATGGGGAAGACGTCGTACATTCACGCTTTTGGTCATCGGATGGACCACCTTTCCGCCATCTTCGGCATGACAGGCTCAAGGGATACGATTCACTTTGGCCCGCTGGAGTTTCCCACGCTCTCACGTGTATCTCACCGACTGGACGTAATCGTAGAACACCACACAAACATCCATACACATACATGCATAGCATACAATTGCATCTATATCAGAACAGTACACCAATCATAGAAAAATAAGTAAAGAGCTTGAAATACGATTCTATGCATCGCTACAAACACACAGTCGCGAGAGGCATGCTAATCGGAGCTACGGTTGAAAAGTTACAACTACCGAGAGATTTGCTTAATACATGGAAAAGAAAACTATATGCTTCATTAATTTTAACTATATAAATTCATATATGTATAAGATATTTTATAAATAATATAGATTGAATTAAGTCAATTTTAGATTTGAATTTTAAACTAAAGTAAAACAAATTATATTTTATTTATAAAATCCAGTTGCATAATCATTAATCAAGATATGATTTAAACTATGATTTTTTTAGAAATAGTAATATAGAAAACATCGATACTAATGCATAGGTCACGTCATTATGAAACCAACACAACTTGAACGGACTATTTCGGAGTTAAAATGAATAAGTTATGATTTAAACAAGTTTTCATTTAGTTAAATAATAAATTAAATCTACCGATGAATTTTAAATATTGAAAACATGCCTAACAGTAGTATAAACACGTAGAAAACGTAAATACAGTCCTAACGCAATTCAAACGGGTCAAATCGGACTTAAAACGCAAAAGTTACGCATGAAATAAGGTTTAGTGGCATTTCTGTAAATAACTTGAACTCATTTTTAAATTAAAACAATTAAAAATATGAATATACATGGTTATAGGACTGTGGGTACTAATTCTGGGAACTACAGGGACCTAAAGGAATAAAAACAGGACTAAATTGTATTTATTTTGAACTGGACTGGACTGCGGATTAATTCTCCGAAAACATAGTGTCTTAACTGCAAAACGTGTGCGGCTTGGGCTGTATGTGGTTGCTGACTGGGCTAAAACAGAAATAACCATAGATGACAGGAGCTAGCTTAAGAGATATACAAGACTCACAAAACAGTAGATCGATTACGGAAAAGTACAGGGGTTAGAACGCAAAGTGCGCGTGCACTATGCTGTGCACCGAGTCTGTGGGCCGTGAACCGGTAGAGGTGCTGTGAGAGCAGTCCACCATGGACCATGTCCACAATGGTGTATTTGGAGTTGTATTTCTAGATTTATTTTCCAAAGAAAAACGGCCATAAATGCGAGTGATGTTACGGTGATGTCAACAAGCTAACAAGCAAAATAGAGCACGAACGGCCGGGCTACTTGCTCGCTGGAGTCGCGTGTGCCTGTGCCATGGCTTGTGCACGGCAAGGCATTGCCAGTGCGAGCTCGCATCGGAAACTAGACCAAAAGACAGAGGACTTCACCATGGAACCGATGGAGAGTCCCACGTCGACGGGAGTAGGCCGGAGGGGGAGGGAGCCGGTCAGAGGCGGACGATGATGGACGGAGTTCTAGTGAGCTCGGGGAGCCCCCAAATGTCAACTGATTCCTGAAAACAAACAGCAAGGGATGAGCGGCGAGATGATGTGGTGCCAACGGAGAAGAGATTGGGGTCGCATGTGACTTTACCGATGAAATCACCGGTGGCGGTTTTGGATCGGCGTGAGCAGAGGATGGGAGAAGAAGGTCGTGCGGCGCGGCGCTTTATAGGCCAGGCTAGGCTCTGATAGAAGGAAGGGGAGTGGGGAGATCGGGCAGGATTGCCCGCCTGCCTTGCATGCGGGACGGCGGTGGATTTCCTTGTCGGGCAGCGCCATCGGTGGCAGTGGAGAAAGGAAAGCGCCGGGGAGAAAAAAGGAAAGGGAAGGGGAGGCGCTGACATGCGGGGCTAGTGCGCAGTGAGAGAGGAAAGTGGGCAGCGCGTGTGGTGAACTAGGCAGGCCGAGCTGGGCTGCGCGGTGCGGTCGGCGCATGCGGTGAAAGCGGGAAGGAAAGGAAACAGCGGCTGGGCCGCGAAGCGGGCCGAAACGAGCTGGCCATGCGGGAGAAAAAGAAAGGAGAAGAAGGAAGGGCTGTTGGGCCACTAGGCAGGCCGAGCCAGGAAGGGGGAGGAAGAAGAGGGCCGGGCTAGATCTAGAGCTGCGCTGAAAATGAAGGAAGGAAGGATTTTTCAAAATCAAATTCTTTTCCAAATCTATTTTTCAATTCTAAGTGAAATTCAAATGGAATTTGAATTCAACTTCAAATCAACTAGCCCTACACTCAACAAAAAACCATATGCTTCGACATGAATGCAACAACCATGTTTCTAAACCTTATAGTTTATATTATTTATCCAATATTTATTATTTAGCCTAAGTTAAAAATACATTGGAAATTAAATTAATGCTCAAAATTAATTGCTAATTTGTAGTTGAAATTTTTGGGTGTTACAATTCTATCCCCTTAAGATGAATCTTGTCCCGAGATTCAAAAAAGGCTAGGGACAAGGAAGGGAGACAGAACTAGGAATAGAACTTAGATAAACATTCCAACATTTCAACTTCCATTGTAAACTAGCTTAACAAGTTACACATGTCTTATCTCCAAAGCTCGAGAACAACAAGATTTGGCTACACGGACTACCCCCATAAGTTGAGGGATATAGCTGTCTTGAATACAGTAACTTTAAACTCAAGGGCACAACCAAACTTCATATGAAACCCCCATCTTGACTTCTAACGTGATTGTGTTACACCTTAAAGAGATGAGGAAAATCTATCTTCATTTGATTCTCATTTTCCCAAGTTGCATCTTCCTCTGCTCCATTGAACTTTACACACTCTAAGCACTTCTCCCATAACAGTTCCCTAGGCTCTTTCTAAGATCCTAACTGGATAATCATCATCTATCGGATGGAGCTCCTCCAAGGGTGTTTGTTCCTCTACACCATCATCTGGAAACTCATAATCCACTTTACTATCCTCAGTGTTCACACCTTCTATTAAATCATTCCCATTGTCATATTCCTCAGGTGCAGGTTGAATACCCTCATACTCAATTCTTTCTCCTGACTGTGTGGTTAGAAGCACCGAACGCTGGGCATACTTGATCACTCCTTTACATGCAGACATACATCCCATTCCAAGAATAACATCAATGTCCACTAACTCTAATACAATAGGGTTTGCTTCAAATTTTACCCCCTTTATGTCAAGACTAACTCTTGGGCATATGCGGTTTGCCTTCATTTCTCCTCCTGGGGGCTTAACTATCACTGGTTTCCTCATTGGAAGCTTAGTTATCTTATGTTCTTTTATGTATGCACTAGAGATAAATGAATGTGACGCACTAGGGTCAAACATCACCATAGCAGTGGTTGGGCCTACTAAAATCAATCCATAAATGACCTCCTTAGCTCCATGAGTGGTAATCATATCCACACTGTTCAAACTTCCAAGGATGTAATTCCGTTTTAACTTATTTCCATGCACCTACTTCCCATGGACATTCTGTTCTGGCTCTTGAGAGCTGACCTATTGCACTTCATCATCGGGTTGTTGATACTGATTCTGATCTATACTCACAAGTAGATTCATATGATGTGACTGATATTCTGGTTGCATAGCGAACCGAGGATGAGTGTTCCTTAGTTGGCATTGAAGATCATGTTTTCTCTTCTTCTCTTCCATCAGCTGAGTCTGCGTCATCCAAGCTTGCTCTATAGTTGGGGGACTTGATAGCGATGGATTAGAAGTGGGAATATTCCTCCCAACATCTTGTGAAGCACTTCTCCTGGTAGAGGCCATCTGTTTCCAACATATATGCATTAGGATTCAGTCATTCATAACATTCTTTACTATAGTTTCAAGAGATGACAAGATAGGATTGATAGTATGAAAGACTAGAGAAAACCCCAACCACTGAGATATCTAATTCTTCCACATGAAACACTAGAATGCAAGAAAACTTCATCTTGCAAACCCTTCAACTTGGCTACCCCCCTTAAGATAAGGTAAAGTAGGGGACACCAAAGTATAGCTTGCATCGTCTTGTGGTTTTTTTTGTAACTTTATAACCAAAACAGATATGAGAACGATTCTTGCGGTCACAGAAGGATATTGAAGTCTACTGTTGTCCAGATTTTCTTATGATTTATGATCATCCAAAATCAGAGATATGAACCGTTAAAGATAGGCTGCTCCGAAGATAGGATATGGAAAACAGAAGGAAACCATAACCCAACTATTTATTTCATAAATCCTTATACCTTAGGCCTATAACTAAATGAAACTGTGGACAAAAACCCACAAAATCATTGCACTCATTACAAAGATTCAACTCAAGCATTATCATAAAGACAATTCAATCAAGCACTAAGGGTTCATAAGCCAATATTGACTCAACTTGCGATACTATCGTTTTTATTACATAAAAGGGCATAACCTCCTATTTCTTAACTAAGGATCTTGGGTAGTCTAGCATGACTTCTTCATTTGTCAATTTCACCAAATGCTTCTTTCGGGTTGGGTATCACTAACACTTCTTGGTGGCAGTCCGGTAGTGATTTGACTCTGGCTACTTCCATGGTGTAATTGTTGATTCTTCTATGCACAAGATTTAACATAATGTCCTTCTTGCTAACAATGATGACACCTTCTCTTAGCTGGGTCTTTTGTGATGTCATACTCAACAGAATTGTTGCTTGGTGTTTTGTCAGCTTTCTGACTCTGAAGATTCATCTTGGTTTGACTGATCTATTTTCTAGCTTGCTTGGTCTTTCGAGGTTGAAACTTCTTATAGGTGATAGTCCACCGATCTATGCATACCCCATCAGAGGAAAGCGGGCAGCGCGTGCGGCGAACTAGGTAGGCCAAGCTGGAAGGAAAGGAAAATGATTTGTCGACGCATGCGGTGAAAGCGGGAAGGAAAGGAAAGAGCGGCTGGGCCGTAAAGCGGGCCAAACCGAGCAGGTCGTGCGGGAGAAAAAGAAAGGAGAAGAAGGAAGGGCTGCTGGGCCGCCAGGCAGGCCGAGCCATGAAGGGGGTGGAAGAAAAGGGCCGGGAGCTAGGCTGAAAATGAAGGAAGGAATGATTTTTCAAAATCAAATTCTTTTCCAAATCTATTTTTCAATTCTAAGCCAAATTCAAATGGAATTTGAATTCAACTTCAAATCAATTAGCCCTACACTCAACCAAAAACCATATGCTTCGGCATGAATGCAATGACCATGTTTCTAAACCTTATTGTTTACTTTATTTATCCAATATTTATTATTTAGCCTAAGTTAAAAATACATTAGAAATTAAATTAATGCTCAAAATTAATTGCTCATTTGTAGTTGAAATTTTTTGGGTGTTACAAGAAGTTCCTAGACTTCTATGATTTATACGGCATCAAGATCGACTAGGCCTCGGTCGGACATCCACGTACTAATGGTCAAGTCAAGCGGGCCAATGGCATGGTCCTCCAAGGACTCAAGCCACGCATCTTGGACCGACTCAATAAGTACGTCGGGCGATGGGTTGTTGAGGTCCCAGTGATCCTCTGGAGCTTGAGAACGACCCCGAACCGATCCATAAGGTTCACACCCTCCTTCCTAGCCTACGGAGCTGAAGTAGTGCTGCCCTCCAACCTCAACCACGACGCCCCAAGAGTGAAGGCCTTCAACCATGACAGAACCACGGAGGCCCAGCAGGACATGGTTGAACTACTCGAGGAGGCTCACGAGACGACCGTCATCCACTCCGCTCGCTATCAACAAACTCTATGTAGGTATCATGAAAGAAAAATAATAGGGAGAATCCTTGAGGTTGGAGACCTCATGCTTCGAAGGACCCAATCAACCAAGGAGAAACACAAACTCTCTCCACCATGGGAAGGTCCCTATACGGTGACCGAGGAGATCCGACCGGGTGCCTACCGACTGGAGGACGACAACGGCAACGTTCTCACCAACACTTGGAACATCGAACAGTTACGTTGTTTCTTCCCCTAAAATTTGGTCTTACTGCTTTCTTTCATTCAATGTTTGCCTCTACAAACACCCCCAGCCCGAACACTCTCGGCCCGAGTCGCTCAGGGGCTCCACGAGGGTGTGATACCACCTCTATTTTTTACTATCATATAGTAAATACTTTTTACCCAAACGAAAGGGTAGTTCATTCCTTTAAATTACCCTACGTAACTTTGTCTTAAACTCCCGACCGATCACACCCCACCACGACCTATGGTTATGAGCAGCTGAGCCTCATGGGCCATGCCCAGGTTCTTAAGGTTGCAGCCTACGGGTCAAACGGGCAGGTGCGAAAAAGAAAGGATAAAAAATAGAGCTATGCTAGGGTAAAAACAAAGAATGGATGGGACATGCTTCCCCTTACGAAGTGATTCCATCAAGAAAATTAAACTAATGTATGCAGGAATACACAAAAATGTTTACACGGGGCTCCCCCACGAACCTATCCATTAAATTTGCTGATTGTTGCTACCCTAAATTCTATTATGGCCATCCGGCGACATCGGCTGACGGCATGACCGACGAAGATAAGGGCTACTCGCTCTCCGATGGGGCAACGTTCAGTTCGGTCGGAGGCGGGATGACGCTTGCTTTCGACCTGGCCTCCACTCCATCCGTAGGCTGGGTGATGTCTTCTTGATGCATGCCTTCAGCCATGCTTGCATGGCGAGCCTCCATCACCCACTGCGCGGAGACTTGCTCGGCAACCATCTGTGCGCATGGCACCAAGCTCTCCCCGAGCGCATGGCACCAAGCTCTCCCCGAGCGCATGGATGGCATCCCCACTCCAGCCGATGGTGTAACCCCTATAGATAGCAGCGAAGTCTAGGTCCATGTGGTGCATCGCCACTGAAGTCAGCACCCCTGATGTCCTGTAGAACATCCCGCCGGAGATAAGTGCCCGGACCTCATTTGGGACATCCGCCAGCTAGATGGTGGATGTGCTGGTGCTCGGCACTAACCCGAACACCTCCGCAGCAACAACCTGGGCGATGTTGTGGATCTAGTCGAGCTCCCCCTCGAGAGCACATCGCTCTCCAAGGGAATTGGGTAGCGCTTCTGTGCTCTGACCAATCACCGCCTTGGCCGTCTCTAGCTCCTGCTCCAGAGACCCAATCCTTCCACCTAATTCTGGAAGAAGGACGACAAGCTCAGAAGCAAGGGAAAGGAAAAACCAAGACATCAACCAAAGGTGGAATAGATACATACCGAGGTGGGTGCCTTGAAGGTTGGAGAGCCCTTCCTCTTGCTGGGTGACCTTCTCGAGCAGTCGAGCGTTCGACTCTTCCACCCCAAGCACCTACCCCCAGAGCGCAAGCACTACCTAGTCAACCTTCAACCGGGCCTTCCGCTCCGTCTCCAAAGTCTCCAAGGACTTTTGGAGCGCCACCTTGGTCTCCGCTAGGTGGACCTTCACTACGTCGAGTCCCCGCTCGGCAGCAGTCGCCCATTCTGTCGTGAACTTCACCCGTTCTGTCGCAAGTAGTTCCACCATCCGCGCCCCCGTCGCCTCAGTCACCTAGTCTTGGGACTCGTGGCGGGTGGACTCCAGCTGGCGCTCAAGCTCGGCGACCCGCCGCGACATCGTGGCCTCTCGCTCCATCCGATCGTGCTCCTCCTAGAGGAAATAGGACTTGCGGATCGACTTCGCCTCTAACTCCTATAAAGCGAGAAGCAAGCACGCTGACACAACCAGCGGAAGACCAAAGAGTTGGGGATGAACACTAAAAGCACAGAAGACTTACCTCGATGACACACGGCAGGTCGACTGAGACCTCCTTGAGCTTCGCCTTGGTTTGGGCGAGGTCGGACTCCATCGATAGTCCCCTCTCCTCTAGGAAGGGCCAGAGCACCACCTCCTTGTCATCACGAAGGACGAACTGAGCCTTCCTCGGGTCGCCGAGGTAGGGCCACACAAGCTCACGGGTCGCCCCCAACCTGCTGGAAGATCCAGCCGCCACAACATCATATGACGACTGGACCACCGCCAGCTCCTGCGATGGCGGAATGGCCGGTAGCTCGACCCTGGCGCCTACCTCGCCGGGGGAGGGGATCTCCACTATCTCAACTCTGTGGCCCACCGACGGATGTTCTCCCACTGGCCTAACCCATCTAGCTCCGACCAGGAGGGCGAGCCGTGTGTTCCTCTGCCGGGCAAGGCAGCGAGCCCGGTCTCCCTCCTCTCTTCCGCCGTGGTTGTTAGGGGAGGGACTGCAAGGGTCACCTCCGACCCAACCTCTGCCATCGCCACGGCAATCACCGTCATCATTGCCACCGCCACTACCGCTGTACTCACGATCGGCCGGGAGGACGCAACCCCCGGAAGGGAAGGTTGCACCGCCACCAGTCTGCTTTCCCCGCCACTCGTCGCAGCTCGCTGTAGGTTGGGTCTCCACTCCTCCCGTATGGGAGCCGGGCCAATGCTTAGTCTCATCAGTCACTGGCCATTATCTAGAAAGTATAGGTCAGCCATGCTCAAAAAACATACATGTGAGACCAATAAAGAACGCAGACGCATACCTGGACGAAAACAGCAGGGCCCCGAAGCCCTGACCCACTGGCGACGAGCCCGCCAGACAAGGACCGCTCTTGGGTCATGACCTATGCCCCCTCACATCGACCGAGGGAGGTGCCAACCCGGTCGGTTCCTGATTGGTCGGTGAATCGCCGTGACCGCCGGCTCATGGCGCACCCACTGGGGGAACCGACAGGGCCTCTCCCTGTTGTGGGTCGCGTGCGCACACCAACCCCGAAGATGCAGGGGTACAAGCACGCTCCTCCAACTAGCCGACGTGCCTCTCCATGCTTGGAGCAGGGGCGGGTGAAGCCAGTGATGCCTCCGAAGGCCACGACGACCGCGTCCACTTCGCCTCTTGCTCGACGGTGGCGTCTGAGCTTGCAGCGCACTTCCTTGACACGGGAACATCTCCATGCCTCTTCGTATCCCGCCCACCGTAGGTGCATGACGCTCCACCGAGGTCGTAGCAATGCCCTAGTCTCTATCATCCTTGGAGGTGCTTGTGTTGCCCACCATCTCTGTGGGCTCCTTCGACTCGAGCTCTGCCTCCATGTTGCTCCGATTTTCACCAGCCCGCACCCGCCGGGCGATCTCCTTCTCCTTCTCGTGCCTCCTTTGAGCCTTCTTAGATCTCTTCTTCTTCTTGGCATCTACTGCCTCCTTTAGGATAGCTTGTCGAGCCACGCCCTCCAACCCCTTTAGAAGATGCGGCCAGGACTTGTAACCCGCGAGTCCCTATGAAACAGATGACTTGAAGTCAAGATACAGGAGAGCAAAAAAGGGAAAAGGACATGGAATAAGGAAAGGGGAGCGTACCAGATTGGATAGCTTCATAGCATGAAGAGGTCTGGGCTTTCCTTCGAGGGACACTTTGGCCCTTAGTAGTAGCACCTGGTCGAGTCGGCTCTAGACTTCGTCCTTCGCCAACTCCTCCGACAGCGGTGCGACCCAATAGCAGAAGAAGGTGTGGAACACCCGCAACCCATCGAGGCCATGCTGCACCAGCTTCTAGAACTCCACCTCGATGACCTCTAGCTTATTCTACCGACTGGCCTTCTTTCGGTGAATGGTGGGAACCGCGCCTCTGCTGGGTTGCTAATGTAGAACCACTCCCCATGCCACCCACGATTGGAGTCGTAGGGGGAGTATGTGGGGTAGGGGCCTGACAGCCTTGGCTTCTTCTGCAACACGAAGCCCCCAGCCAGCGCGATCCTAGGTGGCTTCCCCTCCGACAAGGCTCGCCTAGTGAAGATCCACTGGAAGAAGTCCACGTGCGGCTCCATCCAGAAGAAGGCCTCATAGACGGTGACAAAGCCAACAATGTGTAGCACCCCAGACGGATTGAGGTGTTGTAGCTCTAGGCCCCACTCATTGAGGAGCCTGTGCAAGAACCAGTGCATGCGATATCCTAACCCGTGCTTGTGGAAGGCGAGGAAGGAGACAACCTGATCGGCCCAAGGTCACAGAGCAGCCTCCCTCGGCGCAGGAGCCCTCTAGCGTGCCACCTCCTTTGGCGGAAGTAGCCCCTTCTTGACAAAGGTGGCCAGCACTGACTCATCTATGTTGGACGGCCTCCTATTCGAAATTATGCTCCGGGTTCATGAATAGATCTGTGAGTTCTTGTCTCCCTCGCTTTACCCTCTTTCTCCTAGGAACTACCATGGCATACGAACACGCTTGGCAAAAAAGGAAGTAGGAGGAGAGGTAGCGGTTGAAGAATAGGCGACAGAATGGGATGAAAACCCTCTCCGTTCTCCTATTTAAGGAGGAAAGGATATAGCTAGAGAAAGGCAAAGGGATGGGGCGAAAACCCTCTCTCTTCCCCCTATTTAATGCGGACGGGCATGTGGGGAGACGCGTCCTAACTAATGGGACTTGCCCTGCCCAACAAAGCGACCTGACCGATGGGAGTCACCCTACACAATGGAGCGACACCTGATTAAATGGGACGTGGCCTGGGCATGGCCCACCACTACCGCAACCGGGCATAGGAAACGAGGCGCAACTGCATGCAACTGGCCCTCCACCTTCCTAGGCAGGGCTTCGAAGGGCGCAACAACAGGATATCCATCAAGCAGAGACCGACTGGCTACCTGTGTCGATTGGATGGCTCGGGCGACTATCGAGAGACAGGTAAGGAGCAGAGGGATGCCCCAGGCGGGCTATGCCGTCTTCGTCAAAGAATGATGGACACAGATCCCATTCGGACATATCCGATAAGAGCTCCTAAAACCCATCACTCGAGTCATCAAGGTAACATTACCAAACCTTCTTTATTGTATTTTATTTTATTTTCTGATGCATGATCATTCATTCATGTTTTCATACACACATTCATCCACAGAGTCATTCATTCATCTTTTCTCATACGCGCATTCACACATTCATCCATACAATCATTCATTCATCCCATACATCCAAAGCATTGCATATGTAATTGATGCATCACAACGCTTCGTGCTGCGTCATGAAGTAGTAGTCGGCTCATTTGACATGAGCGATGACCGACCGGGGTTCGAAGGCTGACCCACAAAGGGCTCGAGGATGCCTCACATCAAACAGAGCCAGGGGAGAAAAACTTAGATGAGACCTAGCGACCCTCGCCCGGTCTACTTAGAAGCAGACAGGGTCATCTCAATCTTCTCGTTCGATCCAAACCTCGAGGCGTGCCCACATAATCTCCATCGAGAGGAGGCCAGCGGGCCACCTGAGTTGGTCTCCTGAATGGCTTAGGCATCTGTCGGGAGGCGGGTAAAGGAGCAGTGGAATGCCACATGAGGGCAATGCCAACCCCATTATGAACAATGGACCCAGATTCCACTCGGACATACCCTTTAGAGAGCTCACCGAGCGCGTCGCTCGAGCCATCAAGGCAAGCGACGTTAGCTCAGCCCCTCCAGTCGTGGAAACCACGGATGGGGTAATGCACGCTACTAGACCAAGCCCTTGGTTGTGCCCGATGCCTGGGTCCATGACTCCGACTCGCCCAACCTCTCGGTGCACCCGATGCCTTGGTTGGCGACTCCGACTCGCCCGATCCGTCAGCGCGCTCGACGCCTTGGTTGAACCCCTCGGCATGCCCGATGCCTTAGTTGGTGACTCTAACTCGCCTGACCCCTCACCGTGCCCGACGCCTTGGTCCGTGACTCCAACTCGCCCAACCCCTTGGTGCGCCCAATGCCTTGGTTGGTGACTCCAACTCACCCGATCCCTCGGCGTGCCCGACGCCTTGATTGGCGACTCTGACTCTCCCAATCCCTCGGCCGTGCCCGACGCCTGGGTCCACGACTCCGACTCACCCGGTCTCTCAGCCGCACCCAAAAGCCTGGGTCATGCTCCTAGAAACAATGGCTCAGAAGCTAGAAAGGGGAGGCTACGTCCACCAAGGTACACTCGCACATGCCTGCTGGCAAAATGCCCCAAGCGATTCTACCTAAATTGCCCTGGGGCTCAGCGGCTACACCCACCGGGTGCACTCGCGCGCACCCGCTGGCAAGTCAAAAAACCCCCACGCGATTCTACCTAAATCGCCCGAGGGCTCGGGGGTTACACCCACCGGGTGTGCTCACGCGCACCCGCTGGCAAGTTGAAAAATCCCACAGGTGATTCTACCTTAATCGTACGGGGGCTCGGGGGCTTCACCCACCGGGTGCGCTTGCGCACACCCACTGTCAAGTTGAAAATCCCCCAAGCGATTTAACCTAAATCGCCCGGGGCTCGGGGGCTACACCCACCGGGTGCGCTCACGCGCACCCACTGGCAAAACGAAAAAAGCCCTAGGTGATTCTACTCAAATCACCTGGGGGCTAGGGGGCTTCTATCTGGTTCACAAACCAAGGGTCCCTAATGGACTTGCTTCCTAGCAAAAGCTCGGCCCAGCAGACGATGTTGCGAATGATGCGCAACTCCTGGGCCAACCCATATCCTAAATGATAGGTCGAAAGAGCGATCCAGTCTCCGACCGGAAGGCCTAAACAAGGAGGGGATAATGCTCGCTTCTAACTCTGACCTGCGTCTCCAACCGGAAGGCCTAGCCAAGGAGGGGGTGACCCTCACTTCCAACTCCGACCCGCTTCTCTGACCAGAAGGCATGGCCAAGGAGGGGGCGACCCTTGCTTCCGACTCCGTCCCGCTTCTCTGACTGGGAATACACCGAACCTCTGCTTACAGCTCTTCTCCGACCGGTGCAGTCGGAGCCGATTGGGAACGACTGACCAGGGACTCCCGCTCAGTGAGGACCCAGGAAATGGGCGGAGCAAGTAAAGCAGGGCGCTCAAGTCAACCGCAATACTGAGGACCGTACCCTACACACCTGTAGGATAGTACTATTAGGTCATGTCAAAAGGGTACTTTATGACCTTTCAGACATGTCAGAACACAAACAGTGTTGTGGGTGTCGACATTTGTCCTACAGTATGGTAGGCGCCAACATTTGCCGTACCAGAAGAACATGATGAAGTCTACCACATGCATCTGGGCGTCAACAGTATTGTGGGCGCCGACAAACCATCTTGTACCCAACGGTGTGGGCAACAAGACTAGGTAGCTCACACACTCTCTCTGTCTCACTTGTAAGGCCATCCCCTTCATCTATAAAAGGGGATGGGCCCTCTCCCAACAGAGGAGGACATATAGAACAACATACGATAGATAGATCATTCTGACTCTTTCTCTGCTAGCTCTAGAACTCTAAACCTACACAGAGCATATGTTCCAACACTTAGCACATGTACGAGCTCCTGTCACTCTTGACCCTTCGGTCCAGAGTCCGACCAGACCTCTGACACCCCCATCTTATTCCCACTCATTTGTAACCCCACACCAAACTTCAAGCACCTGGGCTCAGGAATAAAGTCACCGATCGACTCAAACTAGACGTAGGGCACTGTCGGGGACCGATTACTGGGATACCCAAAGAGGTGGAACTAATAACCATCAAACGTTGATGGTTTCGAACAGGAAAGAACGCAACTACACTTCTTGCCCATACAACCGAAGGTTGGCTATGCCTCGCTCGGCCCCGAAGGGTTGGCTCCACCTCGCCTGACCCCCGACGGCTGGCTCCGCCTTGCCCAATGGCTGAGGGCTGGTGAAAGCTCTAGTTTGGTTTTGGTGAATTGATGAAACCCTAAGTCCTAACCTAGTTTATCAAGTGCTCATAAGATAGGTAGCACATTCCAAGTGGTGAAGCAAATGAAGATCATGACATGATGATGGTGATGCCATGGTGATGATCAAGTGCTTGGATTTGAAAAGAAGAAAGAGAAAAACAAAAGACTCAAGGCAAAGGTATAAATGATAGGAGCCATTTTATTTTGGTGATCGAGACACTTAGTGAGTGTGATCACATTTAGGATCGATAGCTGTACTATTAAGAGGGGTGAAACTCGTATCAAAATGCGGTTATCAAAGTGCCACTAGATGCTCTAACTCATTGCATATGCATTTAGGATCTAGTGGAGTGCTAACACCGTTCAAAATGTTTGTGAAAAGTATGCTAACACATGTGCACAAGGTGATACACTTGGTGGTTGGCACATTTGAGCAAGGGTTAGGAACTTCACCGGTGGAGTGTCCGCCCGTAGAGTGCGGACAGTCCGATGGTGCCACCGGCGCCGTACATAGAAAAGATGAAGGTCACTGTGAGTGACTGGATCCTGGTCTCGATTGGACCGGCACGTCTGGTCAGTGACAGCAGAGGGCATGCAGTTCTGGTCTCATGACCGGACGCTAGCGCGAAAACTGACCGGACGCTCAGGGCCTGAGTTCGGTCAGTTTGACGTATGATGACATATAGTGACCGGACACCGGGTGTGTCCGGTAGAGCATGACCGAACGCGTCCGGTTGTGATTTCTCGCTTCTGGATGCTTACTGGAAACGACTGGACGCTGAGGTCCAGCGTCCGATGACTTCACAGCAGCGCGTCCGGTCATCACTTGACCGTTGAGATCAGACAATTAGTGTTTGAGGCAAGGGGACATGTGGCACACATCACGTGACCGGACGCTGAGGTCCAGCGTCCGGTCAACATGACCGGCGCGTCCGATCAGCCCGTGTTGTGCCCAGTGAAGGGGTACAATGGCTCTATTTCATGGGGCTTCTATTTGAGCCCCATGGCCGGCTCAAGCTCACTCTCTTGGCCATTTGCATTGACATAGCAACCTTGTGAGCTTAGCCAAAGCTCTCCCACTCATCTCCATCATTGATTCATCATCTTTGTGAGATTGGGAGAGAATCCAAGTGCATTGCTTGAGTGTTTGCATCTAGAGGCACTTGGTGTTCGTGTTTCACTACGGGATTCGCTTGTTACTCTTGGTGGTTGCCACCACTTAGACAGTTTGGAGCAGCAAGGATCGTCGAGCGGAGGTCAGTGATTGTCTCCGGCTCCGATCATGGTGCTTGTGAGGGGTTCTTGACCTTTCCCCGATGGAGAGCCAAAAGGTACTCTAGTGGATTGCTCGTGGCTTGTGTGATCCTCATCTTGTGTTGGTTGTGCAGCACCCTATTGAGGGTTTGGCATGTAATGCCAATTAGCGCTTGAACCTCCAAGTGAGTGAATCACCACAACGAGGACTAGCTTGCCGGCAAGCAAGTGAACCTCGGTAAAAAATCATTGTGACATCATTTGATTTCGAGGTCATTGGTCTTCATTGGTATTCATTCTTGTGATTGATTGGCTCCTTCCTCGACACGGTGGTATAACCATCTTGCTCACTCTCTTTACATTACCGCAAACTAGTTGTCAAGCTCTTAAGTGTAGCTAGTTGTGAGAGCTTGTGAGTTTGGTTAGTGTGGCTCCTTAGTTAGCATTTGAGAGCACACTAACTTGGTGTAGTGACATAGCTATTATGTGGATAGAAACTATATAAACTAAAATTGTGGTAGGTGGCTTGCAATTTTAGTAGGCTAGCGCAACACTTGCTTTGCCTCATAATTGTCTAACCGGTTTGCTAAGTGTTGTTGTAGAGATTTTTAATAGGCTATTCACCCCCCTCTAGCCATTAGGACCTTTCAGCTGGCTCTGCCTCGCCCAACGACCGAGGGCAGGCTCTGCCTCGCCCAACATCTGGGGGCAGACTCTGCCTCGCCCGACGACTGAGGGCTGGCTCTACCTCGCCCGGCGATCGAGGACTGGCTCTGCCTCGCCCGATGGCTGAGGGCTGGCTTTGCCTCGCCTGACGTCTGAGAGCAGGGTCCACCTCACTCGATGGCTAAGGGCAGGCTCTGCCTCACCCGATGTCTGAGGGCAGGCTCCTCCTCGCCCGATGTCCCAGGGCAAGCTCTGCCTCGCCCGACGTTTCGGGGATGGCTCCGCCTCACCCAACGTCTGCACCCTGCCCTTTCATAATGACAAGCACAGGGTAATATAGGACACTCAGGTCAACCGCAATACCGAGGACCATGCCCTACATGCCTATAGGAAAGTACCATCAGGATATGATGGGACAGGCGCTTTAAGCCATCCTAGGCATAAACAGAGCCTGAACAGTGTTGTAGGCGCTGACTTTTGTCTTATAGTGTTGTGGGCACCGCCATAAGCCCTCGGACGTGGATCCTAACACAAGCATATGACAACCACTACAATCCAGGGGGGAACTCACATCGTCTACAGTAGCAGACGTGTGGTCACTTCCCCATCTACCCCCCGTAGGGTCATGGCTCAGAACCCTGGTACACCGCACCGTCCGTCGGAGTAGGATGGGACGTGACCACTTGCTGAACGAAGCCAAAGCATGGCCCTATCAGGTTCAGCGAATGTACTATCCCTAGCATTGCCTGCCTTGTCAGCAGGGTAGGCTCAAGGGAAAAGGAAGACCCAGCACCTTCGAAGGACTTTCTCTGCCCCTGCTTTTTACTCTTTCTCCCATCTGTAATCCCTGCACCCCCTTGGTCTATAAAAGGGAGGGCAGGGCACCTCACTAAGGGGACATATCATTTTCACACACAACACATCACACAACACATAGCCAAGTAGCAACCGAGCTCTTGGCATCCTTTTGACCTTTCCATTAGAGACTTGGGACCTGTCCATCTCTCGACCGTTTGTACCCCTACTACGAACCTTTTTTGGTGCTAATAACATGAGCAACAGCAGACTAGACATAGGGACATTCAACCTGAACTAGTATAAACCTTGTGTCCTTTAGCACACCATCCGGGCCTAATGTGCAACAAATATAAATTTACTAGTTGGTGTTTACTCGAAACACCGACAGTTGGCGCGCCAGGTAGGGGACCTTTGCGTATTCCGACTATAAACATCAGGCCACAGATGGTTCGCCATGGCATCTACTGGGTTCCAGGCGCACACGTGTGCTTCGGGAGCCTAGACTTCATCATCACAGTGGGAGGAGAGTTGGCATTGGCTCATGCCGCCATCTAATCTCTCCCCTCCGTCGGCCTCAACCACGAGAGGCTTGAGCGCCAGCTCGGTGTCTCCCTTGGACCCTAGTAGTCCAGGGAGGACTAGTGCCATCTCACCTTTCCAATGCCAATGACATGGCGCGGTCCTCCGGAGGAGGTTCCCTCTCCAGAACACCACATACAGAGCGCCTCGACAGCGTTTTTGTTCGGTCTCCGTAATGTTGTGGTGACCGTTAGCCACCTTGTGGCACAATGCATGGTTCTACCACCCGCGAACAACGAGTTCATGGGGGTGATCAAACATGTCATGGGATCTCTCCACAACCTCCTCATAGAAGGGCCGGGTCATCCTCTGGCTTTGACTCCAGCAGGGGGAGCCATCATCCATCCCAGGAATGCTTCATGACAGGTACCCCCGAGGGACACGTCGAAAGCATCTCCGTGGAGGAGGCTACCCCGGCGGGCAACCTCGGTGACAAAACCAAAGGGGAGACAATGGCTCTACCTCACATGGGGGTGGAGCAGTTGAAAGCCTGAAAGCAAGAGATCGAGGAAGCCAGAATCCATCTTGTGCAAGAATGCACGGAGCTCGATCGGGAGATCGAGCGCTGCGGAGATGGTGAGTGCACACGCGCCATGGCCCGTGATGTAAACTGAAGGATCATCGCCGATGATGAAGCCCTTCCTTGCTTCGCCCAGGCAAGCCAGAACATCGCTACCGCAATGGCCTTGCTCCACGGCCTTCCAGAGGCCACGACGCCTAAGGATCGTGAGGCCCACCATGAGATTTGCACGCTACTTGACGCCAGCCAGTGCACAACCTCGGTGTGCCCCACCAGGGATGCGTCGGTCCACCAGACACCACCGGGCGGTAGGC
Organism: Miscanthus floridulus; assembly: GCF_019320115.1. Classification (NCBI taxonomy): domain Eukaryota; kingdom Viridiplantae; phylum Streptophyta; class Magnoliopsida; order Poales; family Poaceae; genus Miscanthus; species Miscanthus floridulus. The sequence continues at coordinate 134,563,298 of NC_089589.1, forward strand.
AATGCGTCGCTGTCCCGGTGCATCAGCGTCTCGGCCGCAACCGCGACGCACACAGCACCCTCGACGCCCACAGAATCACCTACGGTGACCCGAGAGAAGGAGCCTACCACGACTATCATCCTTGTCACGGTGGACACTACGATAGCGGCGAGGACCGAAGCCCGAGTCCCAGCCTACCGAGCCCTTAGGCCTTCGGCCAGCACATCCTCAATGCTGCTTTCCCGCCAAGGTACCGACTACCTACCAATATCTCAAAATACTCTGGGAGACAAACCCAAGACTTTGGGTCGAAGACTATTGGCTTGCCTACTAAGCCGATGGTGCGGATAATGATGACTTCATTATCCATAACCTTCCACTATTCTTAGCCTATTCGACATGGGCGTGGTTGGAACACCTGCCGTCCAACGCGATCCAGAGTTGGGAGGATCTGAAGGAGATCTTTGTGGGGAACTTCCAGGGCACATACAAGCACCCTAGGAACCCATGGGACCTCAAGAACTACCGTTAGAAGGCTGGTGAGACCCTCCGTGGGTACGTCCGGCACTTCTCCCGGCAGTGCAATGAGCTCCCTAACATCGCTGACACCGATGTGATTGGAGCCTTCCTGTCCGAGACTACCAGCGAGTCTTTAGTTCATAAGCTAGGACGCAAGGGCCTGCAAACCACCAAGGAACTCCTGGATATCACCACCAGCCACGCCTTAGGAGAAGAGGTGGTCGGAGCGATCTTCGATCGCCTCGAGGGCAAGGCAAGGCAAGACGAGGGTGCCAACGAAGGCACCTCCAATCGTTCTACCAAAAGGAAGAACAAGAAGCAACAGTGCGAGGAATCGCTCGTGGCCGCTGCTAACCACAAGGGTGGTCAGAAGCCCATGGAGGGCACTCTGAACCACTTCTAGAAACTACTCGAGGGGCCATGCCCGAACCATGCCTTCCCGGTTAAACATCTGCTCAAGGACTACAGCCTCATGCGGTGGTTCTTGTCTGGAGGTTCCAACAAAGGGGACCAAGGAAAGGACACCACCCCACCACGGACGACGCTAATGAGAAGGACGGCGGCTTTCTAACACCAAACATCTGCCTTATGATCTCTAGAGGATCAGCGGCCTACGACTCCAAACGCCGCCAGAAGGTCGCGCGCCACGAGGTCTATATGACCGAATCGGCCACGCTTGCCTTCCTCCAATGGTCAGAGTCCGCCATAACCTTCGATCGGACTGACCATCCAGATAGCGTCCCACACTCGGGGAGATATCCGCTCATAGTCAACCCGATCGTTGGCCTGAAGCGACTGACCAATATACAAATGGATGGGGGCAGCGGCCTCAACGTCATGTACACCAAGACACTCGACGAGATGGACGTCGACTGGACATGCCTCTGCCCAACCCGAGCACCTTTCCATGGCATCATGCCCAGGAAGCAGGCCATGCCACTTGGGCAGATCGATCTGCCGTTACCTTCGCGGATCAGTTCAATTATAGGACTGAAACCCTCACCTTCAAGGTGGTTGGGATTCCTGAAACCTTCCATGCGATCCTAGGACGTCCATGCTACGCGAAGTTCATGACCATTCCCAACTATACATACCTCAAGCTAAAGATGCCGGGCCCCTGTGGGGTCATCACCATCGGCACCTCCTTCCAGCGCGCCTACGAGTGTGAGGTCGAGTGCTACGGTCACACTGCAGCAATCATTGCCTATGGAGAGCTCACCGCCCTCAGGGAGGAGGTCACCGAAGAGGCGCCCGCCACCAAGAAATCGACCGGGTCGTTCGAGTCGGTAGAGGGCTCTAAAGAAGTCCTCGTAGACCCTAGGAGCGCTGAGGGTAAAACGGTACACATTGGAACCATGCTTTCCAATGAATAGGAAGGCGTGCTCATCGGCTTCCTCCGCACTAACAGAGACATCTTTGCATGGAAATCCTCAGATATGCTAGCCAAGCATGGAAGGTTCCAAGCTGGTGAAGCAACGCCCGCGTCGCTTCGATGAGGAGAAACGCAGGGCCATCAGTGAAGAAATAGCAAAACTGTCGGCCGCTGGATTCATCAAGGAAGTATACCACCCAGAGTGGTTAGCCAATCCCGTTCTTGTATGAAAGAAGAGTGGGAAATGGAGGATGTGTGTAGACTATACGGGTCTCAACAAGGTGTGCCCAAAGGATCTGTTTCCTTTGCCACACATAGACCAAATAGTCGACTCTACCTCGGGGTGCAAAACCCTCTACTTCCTTGATGCGTACTCTGGGTACCATCAAATCATGATGAAAGAGTCTGACCAACTCACGACATCTTTCAATACCCCCTTTGGATCGTTCTGCTATGTTTCAATGCCGTTCGGTCTGAAGAACGCTGGGCCACGTACCAGCATTGTATGCTCAAATGCTTTGGGGACCTCATCAGGCGGACCGTTAAGGCCTACGTTGACAACATCGTAGTTAAGTCCAAACGGGCTGACCACCTCGTTGCCAATCTTGAGCAGACCTTTGCAAAACTACAAATGAATGGCATCAAACTCAATCCCGAGAAATGTGTTTTTGGGGTCCCGAGGGGCATGCTGCTCGGCTTCATCGTCTCCGAGCGTGGCATCGAAGCCAACCCAGAGAAAATCTCAGCCATCACAAGGATGGGCCTGATTCAAAACATAAAGGGGATTCAACGAGTCACAGGGTGCCTCGCCACACTTAGCCGATTCATCTCATGCCTCGGCAAATGAGGTCTCCCCCTTTATCGCCTCCTAAAGAAAGCTGACCGCTTCGAGTGGACATCCGAGGCCTAGGAGGCACTTGACATGGTCAAACTGCTTTTGACGAAGGCCCCGATCCTGGTTCCTCCAACCGATGGAGAATCCCTCCTGCAAGTAGTTGAGTGGGAAGAAGAGGGACACGACCTCAAGGTGTAATGCCCTGTGTACTTCATCAGCGAGGTACTATCTTACTCTATGACCCGCTACTCCCAAATCCAGAAGCTCCTATACACAGTCCTCATCACCAAGAGGAAGCTACGCCACTACTTCAAGTCACACCCCATGACGGTCATGACGTCGTTCCCCCTCAGCGAGGTCATCCAAAGCTAGGATGCCAAGGGAAGAACTGCAAAGTGGGCCCTCAAGTTGATGGATCAGGGCATTACATATGCCACCCGAATAGCGATCAAGTCCCAGGTCTTGGCCGACTTCATCGCGGAATGGACCGAGGTCCAAACACCACCGGCGGCCGTCGATCAAGAGTATTGGACGATGTACTTTGATGGATCACTGATGAAGAAGGGTGCTGGCATGGGATTAGTCTTCATATCACCCCTTGGGGTTAGCATGAGGTACATGGTTCGTCTCCATTTCCCGTCATCCAATAATGTGGCTAAGTATGAAGCGCTCATCAATGGCCTATGCATTGCCATCGAGTTGGGCATCCGACGCCTCGACATTAGAGGTGACTCCCAGCTAGTTGTCAACCAAGTCATGAAGGAGTCAAGCTATCATGACGCCAAGATGGCTGCATACTGCCAAGAAGTCCGATGGCTGGAGGACAAATTCAACGGCCTTGAACGCAATCACATCCTAAGGCGCCTCAACGAGGCAGCCGACGCGCTTGTGAAGGTGGCATCCGGCCGAGAGCTGGTACTAATAGGTGTCTTCGCCAGCGACCAACACAAGCCCTCAGTGTGCTACTAAGGGTTGGAGTAGGCCAACGACGGTCCATCCGATCCAGCCTCGGGGGCTAACCAACCGATGACTCCGTCCAGCCCTGAGGTCATGGAGCTTGAAGATAATCCAGCGATAGAGCCCAACCCTCTGGTTGATTGGAGAACACTCTACCTCGACTACCTGCTCTGTTGCATGTTGCCGACGGACAAGATAGAAGCTTGACAACTCGTGCATCATGCCAAGTCCTTTGTTCTTGTCGAGGGCAAACTCTACAAATGAAGCCACACTAGGATCCTGCAGCTCTGCATCCCCATCGATCAGGGGAAGCATTTGCTAGGCGATATCCATGGTGGGGTCTGTGGTCACCACGCCGCGCCTAGAACCTTGGTTGGAAACGCATTCCGATAGGGATTCTACTAGCCCACTGCAGTAGCCGACGCCGAGCGGATCGTGTGCACTTGCGAAGGGTGCCAGTACTATGCTGGGCAAACTCACCTCCCGGTCCTGGCACTCCAGATGATCCCCATCACATGGCCCTTCGCGGTCTAGGGGATTGATCTGGTTGGGCCTCTCAAAAAGGCACCCGGAGGCTACACCCACTTGCTTGTCACCATAGACAAGTTCACAAAATGGCCGCCATGGCAACCCTAACAAAGGCACCTAGACGGGGGGCGCTGCCCACCGGAGAATGGCTGCCATGGTTGATGGATGTTTCTGACATCTCATCAAGCTTCATGAACTAGCCGATCTGAGCGGCTGCAAGGGCAAAACCCCCCATCAACACAGTCCTAGGCGGTTCCCCCACCAACAAGGCTCATTCGGAGAAGATTCGCTGGAAGAGGTCCCCGTACGGCTCCATCCTGATGAAGGCCTCGCGGACGATGATAGAGTCGATGATGCTCAGCACCCTCCAGTGTGCCTCCTCCTTCGACAGAAGCTGCCCCTTCTCGACAAAGACGGCTAGCACCATCTCATCTATGTTGGATGACCTCCAACTCGACATCACGCCCCAGATTCACGAACAGATCTGTGAGTTCTCCCCTCCCTCGCAATACCCTCTCTCACTTAAGAACCGCTGCGACATGTGAATGCGCTCGGCGAAAAGGAGAAAGGAGGAGAGGTAGCAGCTCAAGAATAGGCAAAGGAATGGGGACGATAACCCCCTCCCTCCCCCTATTTAAGGAGGAGATGCAGCAACTGAAGAAAGGTGAAAGGTTGGGATGAAAAACCCTCTCCCTTCCCCTATTCAATGCAGATGGGAAATCGATGCTGACGGGAATTCAAGGGGACGCGTCTAGACCGACGGGACGCGCTCTGATAGACGAGATGTCGCCTGGTCAAACGGGACATAGCCTGGGCATGGCCCACCACTACCATGCACCGGGCGCGAGAATCAGGGCGCACCCACATGCAGGTGACTCTCCACTTCCCCAGGCAGGACCTAGAACAACCCAACGATGGAACCTCTATCAAGGGGAGCCCAACGGGCCTCCTAGGTCGATCGGACTACCCAGGCGGACGTCGAACGAATGGCCACTGAAAGATAAGCACCTTTGTTTATTTACTTTGCATGTCAATTTTACTACTGAGCCTTCAACCCTAGCAACGGTGGGGGCACGGACATCGCTCCGGGGCTACCGAGGGTGTCTACTCATTTAGACATTCTCTTCGCCTGACCCCTCCTTACGTTAAAAAACCGGAGGCACCGGTCGTGAGCGAGTTGGTCCCCTCCGCCTGCACCACCTGTAGGTCAACACAGACTACGCTAAGGGCAACCTTTAGGAGATTGAGCTTGTCACTCTCCACCGAAAGAAGACTCCTCGCCTTGGTGAGATCTGTGGCCAGTCCGGCAGTGGCACCCTCGGCCTCTAGCTTCTGGGCTCTCGTGGTCTCTAGCTTGGCCTAGAGGGAGTGGATCCTCTGTTGTGCTTCGTCATGCTCTCGGATGGCCCAGTCGTGCTGCCCGTAGGCCGTGCCGTGCTTCGAGTGGAGCCTCTCCATAGTATGGCATAGCTCGCCCCGCTCCTCGCGCAGCCGGGCGACCAGCTCGGTGTCTAGTTTTGACCTCTGCTTTAGGGCCGCGGACCTCTCCTCGGCCACCAGCCTAAGATCCCGCACCTTCTTGGCCTCGGCTTGGAGGTCAATGATCCCCTGGTGGGTCTCGGCATCCCACTGGAGCAGCTCATCCCACTCCTTCTGCACCCTGGCGGCCTCCTCCTAATCCTGCCGTGCCCTCTTCGATAGTTCATTGAAAGACTTCTTGGCGAGATGCGCATCCTGGCGGGCCTCGGCCTCCCGCCATCGAAGATTGTCCACCTCCGCGACAAGGGGAGTCAGCTCGGCCATCCTCTAGCGGAGCTGGGTGGTCGTGTCCCTGTGCAGCCATGCCTCATCAATGAGGCAGTCCCAATGCTCCTTATTCTCATGGAGGAACCAGGATTTCTCCCGGCTATGGGCAATAAGCGACTGAAAGAAGACGGTGGTCAGAAAACAAAAATAGATGAAGAAAAAAAGAAATCGGGAGGCACGACCATGTGAATACCTAGTCGGTGGGAATGATGATGTCTCGAAGGGCACCACTGGCCTAGTTTAGAGCCTCCAGCACAGTCGTGAACCCCTCATGGAGCTTCTCCCACTCTATGCCCTCGGCGGCATCATCGAGGGTGAAGGGTTCCAACGACGAGTCCCATGGACTCACCCATTGGAGCAAAGGCTCATCCCACACGGGCGGGTGGTGTCCCACCAATGTTAGGGCCAAGGACAACTCCCTGCCGGTCTCCTCAGCAATCGCCGCAACATTCGAGGTTCCCTCGGCCATGACCCCCTCTGTCCCGCCCACGGCGGGCGTCGTCTTTGGGGCCATCGATGGCATGGCACTCGCCGCTGCCTCAGGCGCCGCCACCACAGCTTCTAGATGTGACCTAGCCATTAGAGCCACCATCACCTCCACCTCCATCGGTGGTACCTCATTCGGCTGCGCCAAACCTGCCGTGGTCGATGCAATGGGTGCGGCTGACGTCTCTGCCCGCCCCGACGTTGGAAGCGATGTCACTTCCATCGCTAGTTGCGCAGCAACCTCCAAGCGTGCCCCCTTGGCCTCGCCAACCGCTTGACCCACCGAGCGCACGGGCACCACCACGGACAGTGCCAGACCAGTCGACAAGGCTGTGACACCGGCTCCGCTCTCGCCCGAAATGGGAGCGATGTCTGGTGATGGCCCCGCCTTGCCTGAAGGGCCACAGTCTTCTTGGGCACCAGCGCTATGGTAGTGCCCCATCCGACCCACCTCCTGATGCTACAGAAGAAACAAAAGGCGTGGGTCACTAATAAAAATAGAGAAAAATAGAGAAATCGGTGACTTACATCGATGTTGGTGGGCGGTGGAGACGTTTGGGGGACGAACCCCCAGTTCCCTGCTCCCCCTCGTCAGGGCGGGACCATTTTGAGCCCATCCCCGGCTCCCCGGCTGGGGGGCTCGCCTCCCTCGTATCTGAGGGCACAGCGGTACAGCCACCCCCCTCTCTCGACACCATGGACACGGCAGTGGATCCACCAGCTCCCGCCGGTGCCTCGGGCGCGGCAGAGGATCCGCTCGCCTCCACCGGCTCTTGGGGCACGACAATAGGTACGACCGCTCCCACTATCACCTCAGGCACAGCGGTAGATCTGCCCACCCCTAACGCTGCTAAGAACGGGCTGATGGTCTGGCCTGTCTCCTCCTCCAGCCTCACGGCCTCACCTTCCCTTACGTGGAACAGGAAGGGTCCCTGCATTGACGAGTGGGTACCTATCAGCGCATCCTCGCCTCCTAGATCACCCCACTCGATGTCTACGACTACCTCGTCATCTTCCTCATCATCGTCGTCATCATCATCATCAGCATTGTCTATCTCTTCACCTTGCTCCCGTGCCTGTTGCTTCTATAGCTTCTTTTTCCTCTTGAACTCCTTCGTCTTCCTCTCCCACTTCACCGCGGTATGATTCGCTGCCGCCATGAGTGGGTCCTTCGGTAGCGGAGTCGAGCTATCCATAAAGACAAGCCTCTTCGGCTGGTCCCACTATCCCAATGTCAGCATCAAGGGGGCAGAAGTTCAACTTAAAAAAGAGGCACGGGGAATGAGAACTTACGAAATCAATATACCCTAGTTCTGGCCGCATTGGAGGATGCCCCGGCACTGGATACATGAAATCAAGGATGATGCTGGCATCATCCTTTGAAGGCTTCGTCACCTCCTTGATGCGCTACGCCACTTCGGAGGGGGAGCGCTTCATTGGCAAGTGTCATCCCATCGAGTGACGCTTCGAGCGCCATCAGGTACAGGGGAAGCGCGTGGCTCATCAGCAGCGCCACCCTCTATGAATGGTAGGCGCCGATGATCCCTGACCCCTTCATGCCCCTCTCCTTCAGAATTTGGAGGGCGGTGAGATGGTCCTGGATTTTATTCTTGTCTTTATCTAGGACCCCCACTTCCACGGGTCTAGGACCTCTTTGATAATGCACCCAGAGAATGCTGGCAAGGGGGCGGCTGCGTCGTCCTTGATGTAAAACCAATGTGAATGCCACCCCTTGTTGGAGGTCGACAAATGCATTGACGAGTATTCATTTACCTGATTGTTGCGGAGATGAATGCCGGCACATCCCACCGGCACGCTCAGCTGTTACCTCTTCTCCCGCTTCTTCAAGAGGTTGACGGCGAAGAAATACCGCCATAGGTCGAAGTGGGGACTAATCCCCAAGAACCTCTCACACAGGGCGACGAATGCCGCAATGTGCTGGACCCCATTGGGAGTGAGGTGCTGCAGCTCCACCTTGTAGTAATGCAATAGCCCCCGGAGGAACTTGTGGGCGGGGATGGCGAATCCCCACTCGTGAAAACAAGCGAAGGACACCATGTAGCCTTCGTGCGGTGATGGTGCATCCTCATTGCTGGGCAGCCGCCACTCCTCAGCGGCGGTCCGTGGGCAAAGGAGGCCACAGCGAACGAGGCCCTCTAGGCACTGAAGGGTGATATCGGATCTGCACCATGGCTCCATTGAACAATTGGGAGGAGGGTAGATGCAAGCTTGATGATGGCTGTGATGCGGGTGCAGGAGGCTTAGGCGATTGGCGATGGAGGTTGTAGATGCAAAGGCGAGGAGGCAAAGTACGAAACCCTGGGGGCGAACCCCTTGGTTTTATAGGGGTGATGAATGCGAGAAGGGTAACCGTCCTCCTAGATCTCCGTGCCAACCATGATACACCACCACGTCACATCGCGGGATATGCGCTCTCAATCCCTATCCTTTCCCACCAAAGTCGCGCCGGACGTTTCAACTTCCCGGGTAGACTAGGACTCTTTTCCTGCAAAGGGGATACGGGTCAAGAAGCATTTCTCCAACCCACCTAGGCCCAGGAGTTTGAGGGCTAGCCCAATAGTTTTGACAGCCGTCCCAACGAGGGATGGGTCCACGAGCGGCCAAAACTCAGGCGCACGAGCCTCAAGGGAGTCTCGATCCATGATCAAATCCCAACCAGGCTGACCCCGGACGAATCCCTGAGAATGGGATACCGGGGTTCCCTTTAAAACTACCTAGTTTTCAAAACACCAAATCTCACAGCCATACCCGCGAAGGGTCCAAATTACCCCCTGGTCGATTCTATCCGAATCACCCAGGGGCTACACCCATCGGGTGCGCTCGCGCGCACCCTCTAGCGAATCGAAATACCCCCCGGGTGACTCTATCCGAATCACCTGGGGGCTTGGGGGCTACACCCATCGGGTGCGCTCGTGCGCACCCTCTAGCAAGTCAAATCACCCCCTGGGCGATTCTATCTAAATCATCCGGGGGCTCGGGGGCTACTGTCGGAGACCGATTACTAGGGTACCCAAAGAGGTGGAACTAATAACCGTCAAATGCTGATGGTTTCGAACAGGCAAGAATGCAACTACACTTCTTGCACATACGACCGAAGGTTAGCTGTGCCTCGCACGGCCCTGACAGGTTGGCTCCTCCTCACCTGAACCTCCAGGGCTGGCTCCGCCTCGCCCGATCGATGAGGGCTGGCTCTGCCTCACGCAACGACCAAGGGCAGGCTCCGCCTCGCCCGATGTCTAGGGCAAACTCTGCCTCGCCCGACGATTAAGGGCTGGCTCCACCTCGCCCGATGACCAAGGGCTAGCTCCGCCTCGCCCGATGACCAGGGACTGGCTCTGCCTCGCTCGACGGCTGAGGGTTGGCTTCACCTCGCCCGACGTCTGAGGGCAGGGTCCACCTCGCCTGATGTTTGAGGGCAGGCTCCGCCTCGCCTGACGTCCTAGGGCTAGCTCCGCCTCACCCAACATCTACACCCTACCCCTTCATAATGATGAGCACAGGGTAAGACAGGACACTTAGGTCAACCGCAATACCGAGGACCATGCCCTGCACGCCTGTAGGAAAGTACCGTGTGGATATGACGGCACAGGCACTTTAAGCCCTCCCAGGCATAAATAGAGCCCGAACAGTGTTGCAGGCGTCGACTTTTGTCTTACAGTGTTGTGGGCGCCGCCGTAAGCCCTCGGACGTGGATCTTGATGCAAGCATATGACAACCACTATAATCTAGGGTGGAACTCACATTGTCTACAGTAGCAAACATGTGGTCACTTCCCCGTCTGCCCCCCGTAGGGTCATAGCTTGGAACCCTGGTACACCGCACCATCCGCCGAAGTAGGATGGGACACGACCACTTGCTGAACGAAGCTAGAGCATGGCCCTATCAAGTTCAGCGAACGTACTATCCCTAGCACCATCTACCTTGTCAGCAGGGCAGGCTCAAGGGAAAAGGAAAACTCGGCACCTTCGAAGGACTTTCTCTACCCCTGGTTTTCCCTCTTTCTCCCATATGTAATCCTTGCAACCCTTGGTCTATAAAAGGGAGGGCAGGGCACCCCACTAAGGGGATGGATCATTTTCACACACAACACATCACACAACACACAACCAAGCAGCAACCGAGCTCTTTGCATCCTTTCGACCTTTCCATCAGAGACTTGGGACCTATCCCTCTCTCGACCATTTATACCCCTACTACGAACCTTTTTCTATGCTAATAACACGAGCAGCAGTAGACTGGACGTAGGGACATTTAGCCCAAACTAGTATAAACCTTGTGTCCTTTAGCACACCATCCGGGTCAAACGTGCAACAAATATAAATTTACTAGTTGGTGTTTACTCGAAACACCGACAGGCACATTGCCGGAACTAGTATAAACCCTATCTCATTGAGTGCTAGGCCACATCCGATCACAACGCACGACAAAACTATAAATATTTACTTGTTGGTCACTTTTCGCATTGACAGTAGGTTCTTGTGGTGTCCAAATTGTGTGGACGAGGTTCGTGCAACACCTCTTAGCTGCCGAACCACCAAGAGTTGGTCGACACAATGGGGATGTAGCGTGTTCGCAAGCACGTGAACTTCGGGAGAAAATTGGTTGTCTCTTGTCCTTTTGTATTCTCTTGGTGATTGATTAAGTATTCATCTTGTGATTGGTTCACTCCTCTACGCGGCGGTATAATCACCTCACTTACTCATTTACATTCCCTTGAACAAGCTATAGCAAGCTCTTTAGTGTAGCTAGAATTGAGAGCTTGCTTTGTAGCTTAAGTTCATCTAGTGGAGCTCTTTATTGTAGCAATTGTGAGCGCTCCTAGTGAGTAGTGACTTAGTGGATTGTGTGCCTAGTGATCATAACAACTAGAATTGTTGGATATGTGGCTTGCAACCCTTGTAGAGCTAGAGCAAATTTGCTTTTCGCTATTTGTCATACTAATCAAATTGCTCTGGTTGGTTTGTAGATTTTTAAATAGGCTATTCACCCCCCCCTCTAGCCATATTAGGAACTTTCAAGTGGTATCCGAGCCGTGGTCACCATTTGATTGAAGGCTTAACAACCTCAGTGTCAAATTATGGCTCAAGTTGTGTTCAACCATGTGGGGGGCAAACCACCATTCTTTGATGGCACAAGCTATGATTATTGAAAAAGAAAGATGAGGATGTATCTTGGTTCAATAAATGATCAAGTATGGGTTGTGACCGAGAATGACTATGCTATCATTGATCCCGACAATCTCACCAACCAAGACAAGACCAACAAGCATTGCAATACAATGGCTCTCAATACCATATAGAATGCCATTGATTCCAAGGTGTTTGAACAAATCAAGGATTGTGAGAGAGCTAATGAGGTGTGGAAGAGATTGGAGGAAACATATGAGGGCACACCGGCGGTGAAGAGTGCCAAGTTGTATATTCTCAAGGACAAGTTGACAAGCTTAAAGATGAAAGAAGATGAGAGCATTCCAGAGATGTTCCATCGATTGCAAGTAATTGTCAATGATTTGAAGGCATTGAGAGAGAAGATCAATGATGATGATGTCTCTCATCGGTTCTTGATGTGCTTACCTCCAAGATTTGAGATGTTGAGATTGGTTATTATAAGAGGAGGATTGAAGGAGATTACCCCTAACCAAGTACTAGGTGATGTCATGACATAAGAGACATACCATGTGGAAAGGGAAGGGGTTGACAAGGATGACAAGAAGGAAGAAGAAGACAAGAGGAAAAAGAGTGTATCATTCAAGGCTAGCTCATCATCCAAGAACAAGGGCAAGTTCAAGAAAGAATCAAGTGATGATGAGGATCTTAGTGACATTGATGATGAGGCCATGGCTCTATTTGTGTGCAAGATGGGCAAATTCATGAAGAAGAAGGGCTATGGTGCAAGAAGGAGAAGAGATCACACCAAAAGCAAAGAATATGTGAGAAGGTGCTACAATTGCAAGAGCTCCCGATCATGTTGTAGAGGATTGTCCCTACAATAGTGACAATCTTGAGCAATCACTTGTTGAGCTCAATGCCACTCATGAGAGGCTAATGGAAGCCCATGAGAAGCTTGGCAAAGCTCACTCTAAGCTTGAAAAGGATTACTCCTCTCTCATTGAGCAAGTCAAAGTGGAGGAAGCCAAGAAGGAGCAAGTGATTGTTTCTTGTGATGTGGGACTAACATGTGATATTTTTTATGAATCTTTTTATAAGCCCAATGTTGTTGCTCCCACTAACCCTTCTTGTAGCACTTCTACTTCAACTTCACCTTTGAGTGATGGTTTCACTTGTGATGCCTCACTAATGGTGGAAAATGAGACCCTCAAGAAGGAGGTGAATGAACTCACTCGTGCCTTAGGCAATGCATATGGTGGAGATGCCCGCTTGCTAAAGTGCTTGGGTAGCCAAAGGTTTTCTCTCAACAAAGAGGGATCAGGCTATACCCCCAAGAAAGGTAAGGCTGTCTTTGTCACTCCTAAAGCTAGCTTTACGAAGGGCAATGGTCGGTTCTACAATAGATGCAAGCAAGTTGGGCATATAGAGCAATATTGCAAGACTAACAAGAACAAGCAACCTAATGTATCCTCAATTAAATTTGATTCTTGTTACATGCTTGTTAAGGGTACCAATGGTGTGAAGGTTAAGTTCATTGGTACACCAATTGTGGGCCCAAAGAAGAAGACCATTTGGGTACCAAAGACCTTGGTAACTAACCTTCAAGGACCCAAGCAAGTTTGGGTACCTAAAAGGAATTGATCTTCTTTTGTAGGTCAATTATAAAGCCGGAGGGAGGCATTGGGTGCTTGATAGTGGGTGCACACAACACATGACTGGTGATCCAAGAATGTTCAATTCAATCAATGAAAATAAGAGCAGTGGGATTGATAGTATCACATTTGGTGATAATGGCAAAGGCAAGGTCAAAGGTATTGGTAAGATTGCAATATCCAATGACATGAGCATATCCAATGTGTTGCTAGTAGAGAGCTTGAACTTCAACCTATTATCGGTAGCTCAATTGTGTGATCTTGGTTTCAAGTGCATATTTGGTGTGGATGATGTAGAGATCATAAGTGTAGATGGCTCTAACTTGATATTCAAAGGATTTAGATATGAGAATCTATACTTGGTTGATTTCAATGCTAGAGAAGCTCAGTTGTCAACATGTTTGCTCACTAAGTCTAGCATGGGTTGGTTATGACATAGAAGGCTTGGTCATGTTGGAATGAAATAAAATTGAACAAGTTGATCAAGCATGACTTAGTTAGAGGCTTGAAAGATATCACATTTGAGAAGGATAAGCTATATAGTGCATGTCAAGCAGGAAACCAAGTTGGTAACACACATCCTAAAAAGAGCATGATGAGCACATCCAAGGCATTTGAGTTGGTGCCATCGACACCCTGTAAAGAAAAGACAGGGTTTCACAGAGTGCACCGGACGCTGGTCACGCAGTGACCGGACGCTGGGGTCCTACGTCCGGTCAGTGGCGCGCAGTGAAGGCCATCCTCGGTCTCTTGACCAGACGCAGGCTATCGGACTCTGGCTGAACACTGTTCAGCATCCGGTCATGATGATGTGGAAGCACACAGAAAAGTGGGCGAGTGATCGGACGCTGGGCGAGTCCGGTCAGGCATGACCGGACGTGTCCAGTCGCGAGTGGAACCTTACTGGAAATGACCGAAAGCTGTTGTTGGTGAGTCCGGTCACTTCGAGCAGCGCGTCCGGTCACAACTTAAATGCACTGATGACCATTGAGATCGGGCAATCAGCATTTGAAGCAGGGGACACATGGCGAAGATCTAAGGACCGGACGCTGGGGTCCTGGGTCTGGTCTATACGACCGACGCGTCCAGTCGCCCCAATTTTTAGTGGACTGAGGAGCCAACGGCTCTATTTTGTGGGGGCTTCTATTTAAGCCCCATGGCCGGCTCAAGCTCACTCTCTTGGCCATTTGCATTGACATAGCAACCTTGTGAGCTTAGCCAAAGCCCTCCCACTCATCTCCATCATTGATTCATCATCTTTGAGAGATTGGGAGAGAAACCAAATGCATTGCTTGAGTGATTGCATCTAGAGGCACTTGGTGTTCGTGTTTCGCTGCAGGATTCGCTTGTTACTCTTGGTGGTTGCCACCACCTAGACGGCTTGGTGCAGTGGAGGAGGATTGGCATGAGTTGGTGATTATTCGTGGCCATCTCCGGTGATTGTGAGGGGACTTGTGCCTTCCCCGGTGGAGCGCCAAAAGGTAACCCTAGTGGATTTCTCGTGTCATTGAGATACCTCACTTACGGGTAGGTTCTTGCAGTGTCCAAATTGTGTGGATGAAGTTCGTGCAACACCTCTTAGCCACCGAACCACCAAGTGTTGGTCGACACAACGGGGACATAGTGTGTTGGCAAGCACGTGAACCTCGGGAGAAAATTGGTTGTCTCTTGCCCTTTGGTATTCTCTCTATGATTGATTAAGTATTCATCTTGTGATTGGTTCACTCCTCTATATGGCAGTATAATCACCTCACTTACTCATTTGCATTCCCGCAAACTAGCTATAGCAAGCTCTTTAGTGTAGCTAGAATTGAGAGCTTGCTTTGTAGCTTAAGTTCATCTAGTGGAGCTCTTTACTGTAGCAATTGTGAGAGCTCCTAGTGAGTAGTGACTTAGTGGATTGTGTGCCTAGTGATCACAACAACTAGAATTGTTGGATAGGTGGTTTGCAACCCTTGTAGAGCTAGAGCAAATTTGATTTTCGCTATTTGTCATACTAATCAAATTGCTCTAGTTGGTTTGTAGATTTTTAAATAGGCTATTCACCCCCCTCCCCCCTAGCCATATTAGGACCTTTCACCAGGGTGAAGTTTGGATTCCCTTGGATAGTGGAGATCTTGAATCTATAGTTCTTTGCACTAGCGGCAAGTTGAAAGGTGTGTCGAAGGTTGGTTAGGCGGCCATACCTGGCGAAGGGTTAGGCTGGCTTTGATTTGCTGAGTGGAGATGGTTGGATGTGTTGGGTTGGGGCTGACTTTGCTGCATGCTTTGTATCTCTGCCCCGTAGGATTGCCAACTGTTGCCAGATGTCTGCTGCCTATAATGATGTCTGGGCTGCCCTTTGGTTTGCAGCGAAAGTTGCCGCCAACCTATCTGTTTCTTGTTGTGTGCTTTGTAGTTGAGCTTGAAGTTGTTGGAGCATTTGCTCGGGAGTGGGGTCTGAGGCTGGCTAATCTTCGCCTGTCGGAGGCTGATCTTCGACCGTGGGCTCTTCTTCAACTTTGTCTTCTAGGACGCTAGTGTAAGCACTACAGACGCTATGCCTGGGTCATCCCCTCATCGAGGGCTCTGCGGGAGTTCTAGCGGAGGCTGCTCTCTTTCTTGCCATCATGGTTTTGCTCGGCCAATATGCGGTGGGCGCCAATGTTGGAAAAAGGGATTTCCAGCAGGTGGGACAAGGAAGGACTAATGGAGGCCTTCGCCTGGCCGAGTGCCCTGGGCGAAGGCGTGAAGTGTGGAGAGTGGCCCCAAGCCTAATTAGGGTTTCATAAATATATTCAACCACCACCCTTTGTATAGAGTTTGATTCCCCTTTTATAGGGCACTGCTAAGGCTACTCTTTACAATTCTTCCCCTTGTCGGTTACAGTACATCCTCGGAATATTCCTATACTAATACAAACTGCTAGGGGTACTTTGGGTGCCTTCTTCTTCAACCGCCTTTGCTTGATGGGCCGCTACCATGAGTCTGTTTACGGCCCATGTCTCGGCACCGCCGCCCTATAGGAAGTCCCTCGGCTCCTAGAACCTTCGCCTGTTGTCAACGAAATATGGTTGGCAGTCTACCTAGGGGTATGCCCAAGGTAGTAGATTGTCGGCAGACAGATGCACAAGCTACAAACAAGATGGTAACACAAGGCAGACACAAGGTTTTATCCAGGTTCAGCCGCCGTGAGGGCGTAATACCTACGTCCTGCGTCTGATTGTATTGCTATATGTCAATGAGAGATGTTTTTTAGAGGGGTCCCCTGCCCGCCTTATATAGTCTGGAGGGCAGGGTTACAGATCTGGAAACTAATCCTAGCCAGTTACAATTGCCATAGGTGGCCAGATAAGGATTCCTATTCTAACCGACCAGGATCTCGCTTGATCTCCAAGTCCGTCTTGATTCCTTGCGCGGGACTTCGAGCAGATCGAATAGGCCACGCGTCATCTCCTGTTGGGCCAGACCTCCTGGTCCGAGCCAGCCCAAGCCTAGCCATAAGGGTATAGGGGTTAATACCCCCACAGCTAGTCCCCGAGCTCCATGTATTCTGACGCGACACGCCTTACTAACCTCCTCCGAACAGTGAGGTTTGAGTTCTTGACACCTCCGACCACCGTTGCCGCTGGAGAAGTAGGTTGTCCGAAGAATGTATGGTGCTCTTTAAAAAGAAAGAAAAAGATTTCCATCCTAGGAAGTTTGCCCACTTGTATTTTTGAAAAGAAATGTAAGTGCGACTTGAAGCATAGCGTCCTTGACCATCAAAGGCGTAGGGGTCGAAAAACAAACACATTCACCGCAAGGTGAAGTGTGCCCACTTAGTCCCCGAGCCTGGTAGTAGGTGACATAGGCACATGGTACCAGGTCTAAAAAGAATTCCCAGTTAAGTTGAGAATCCAATCGTCGTACAAGCGATACAAGATGCACCGGCAGGTGCATCGTACCGATGTAGTCCCCGAGCTTGCTGGAAGGCAAAGCATAAGCCTTGTAGCAAGGTCTAAATAAATGTCTCTCAACTGTATGTGAGTACAGATCACATGTAGCCGAGGAGAGTAGTCTCCGAGCAGTGGTCGGTGCAGTCCCCGAGCACGGCAGTAATCCTGATAAGCAGTCAAAGCATAAGAGTCGTTTTAACAAACACATTCACCGCAAGGTGAAGTGTGCCCACTTAATCCCCGAGCCTGGTGGTAGGTGACACAGGCACGTGGTACCAGGGTCTAAAAAGAATTCCCAGTTAAGTTGAGAAACCAATCGTCGTACAGGCGATACAAGATGCACCGGCAGGTGCATCGTACCGATGTAGTCCCCGAGCTTACTGGAAGGCAAAGCATAAGCCTTGTAGCAAGGTCTAAATAAATGTCTCTCAACTGTATGTGAGTACAGATCACATGTAGCCGAGGAGAGCAGTCTCCTAGCAGTGGTCGGTGCAGTCCCCGAGCATGGCAGTGGTCGGAACAGTCCCCGAGTACGGTAATGGTCGAGGCAGTCCTCGAGCATGGCAGTGGTCGAGGCAGTCCCCGAGCACGGTAGTGGTCGAGGCAGTCCCTGAGCACAGTAGTGGTCCAGGCAGTCCCCAAGCACAGTAGTGGTCGAGGCAATCCCCGAGCACAGTAGTGGCCGAGGCAGTCCCCGAGCACAGTGGTGATCGAGCAGTCCCCGAGCTCGGCAGTGGTCGGAGCAGTCCCCGAGCACGAGATATGTAGCGAAGAATCGAATACCTCTTGTACTATTTATTTGGTATATATATTTTTTATCTTCTTACTCTGTCAAGTCCAATCTAACACGTATGGTCAAAAAGCAGATGGGTATAGTATGTCATACTGCCTTCTTGTCCTTTCGAGGAAACAGCCGCCTGGCACCTATAAGGAGGTGCATCAGTGTGGGCCCTCTCACACTAGCAACGAAGAGGCGCGTACACCGGTAACGAAGAGGCGTGTTTATTGGCGTAGATCTCGAGGTTGCGGAAACAACCATCTGCGGCGCGTGCGCACGTCTCCCAAGAATCTTGGGCGGACGAAACGACGGAACTCTTGGTTATTTATAATATAGAACTGGTAAGTTACTTTTTACCGATCCCCATTACCATTCGCCGCCGTAGCCTTCTTCTTTCTCTTGCCAACCCTAATACCTCCGGAATCACCACCAATCACCCCTCCACCTCCATCAACGAGGGCGGATTCATGGCGAAGAGTGACGCCCAGAAGAAAACCGGAGTCATGGCGAAGGAGTGGTGGAAGTCAAGAAGCAACGAGCAGACCATCGAAGACCTCGTCACCATGGGAGTACTCGACAACAAAGCACTCGCGGGATGGCGCGCGCCGAAAGGAGAAGGGTACCCTGATCCACAGCTAGGTGAAATTGTGGTTTTTGAAGATTTTTTCAAGCGGGGTTTTGGGGTTCTAGTGCACCCTTTCCTTCAGGGGCTCTGTTTGCATTACAAGATTGGGATTTGCAATCTGCATCCCAACTCGATTCTTCTTGTTTCCACCTTCATTCATCTTTGCGAAGCATATGGTGGCTTCCAGCCCCATTTCGACTTCTTTCGCCATCTTTTCTGTCTGCGGAAGAAAGGGAGCGGCGGCTCAAAGATAGCCGGAGGTGTGTACCTCAATCTGCGTGACGGGATGAAGGACCGGTACTTACACTGCCTCTGGAACACATCGTTGGTCAACTAGTACAAGAGGTGGTTCTACATCCGCGAAGAGCCAAACACAATCACATTGTGCGACGTGGGGTTGATTCTGGAGAAGAAGAACAGCTGGTCGGAGAAACCCGAGCACTTGGAACAGATCTCAGCACTTCTTGAGATGATTCCATGGACGAAACTGGATGGTCCAAGCATGGTCGGGAACTTCATCAGCCAGAGGATCTAGCCTTGCCAGAGGAGGATACATCCCGGCTACGAGTACCAAGGAAGCGCAGACCCAACTCGGACCAGGCAGGAGACGCTTGACAAGATAGAAGTCAAAGCCAGGATTGGAGAGCTATTCAACTTAGCCGATCCAAATTACGTTAGGTTGAGCGACATCGAGCACGCTTTCAAGCTGGCCCGACCTCCCCCAAAGGTAAATTATGCTGCCTTGTACCCGTAGAGTTATATTGTAACATAAACTTACTGTGTTGTCCCCTTTACGTTTCCCAGATTAATGGTCATGACAGAGCAGTAGTGTTTGTGTCTCCACCCCCTGGTGTGGATTGGCCTCATGTTGCTGACCCAACCATCCAGACCAGCGCCAGGATTGAGGACATCGACTGGGCCGTACTCGGGGAGGAGGCAACGGCCATAGCTGCTGGCAAGCGGCCAGCGACCAGCAAGCGTCGTCGGGCCATCTTTGCACTGTCAGATGATGAAGCAGAGGATACAGACATCTTCTGACTTGTCCCTCGAAAGAGGAGGAGACAACTGGAGTCGACAGAGCAGGGTGGCTCCTCCGTACCAGTGGGGCACGCCTCACCGACCACGGCAATGGAGAGGACAAGCGGCATAAGGGTCGAGCGTCAAGCCCCGGTGCCGGTACTGGTCATGGAAAGAGACCCGCTGGCACCCATAGAGCACATGGAGCAATCACGAACGAAGAGACGCCCCTTCGCCACAGCATTTTGTGGTTCCAAGCTGTAAGTATCTGTAACCTTGATGTAAGCTTACAATTCATATTGAATATTGTTGTCTTCTGAACTTATCTCTAATATATTAGGTCGGCATCCAACGAGAATCTCGACCAACTAGCCGGTTGCAGCATGGCTCCACCAGTGGTGGCGGAGAAAACTGCACAGCAGCCGGCTACGGAGGAACCTGCAGCAAAAAGTCCATCGGAGCCTCAGCAGACGAGCTGCCAGACTACAATCCCCGAGCAGTTGGTCGAGGGGAGAGCCGAGCCAAGTACAAATGCTCCGAGCACCAACCCTGCTGAGGAGGACACTTCGACGCCAAGGGTATCCGACCAAACCGAGGAGCAGCAGCCGGAAGTGGCACAGAACACGCTTGCCGATGCTACGGCTCATGGGAAAGTCATAGTAATCGCAGAGACTTCAAACTCCAGACCTGCGCCACTGCCCGAACAACAGGCCGAAGAGGACGAAGTAGAAGAGGTCCTAGGCCGTCCCCAGGACAAACGACAACATGTATACGTGTCACGCTGGCGAAACGACCAGTGGGTTGTTCACGAAGAAATCCCAGAGGTCGAAGAGACGGCGAAAGTTGAACGGGCCGCAAAATGTCTGGTGACGGAAGTCTAGGTATGTTTATCTTTACCAATTGATCCTACTGTCCAGTCAAACTGTCAGACTTAGCTTGTTTACGTGCAGGATTTGATGAAGACCGCAAAGTACCGGAAAAAGTGCTTTGACCAGATTGAGGGGATCACAGCAAGCAATAGAAAACTGACGGCCGAGGTGGAAAGCTTGCACCTCCAATTTGAAGCTGCCGACCAGGATAGGACAGAGCTAGAGGCGCAGAAACAAAACCTGGTCGTCCAGCTCAATAACAAAGAGCAGGAAAAACGAGTAAGTTGTTACTTCATCACAGCAAGTACATGAGGCGTGATTTTGCATTGTTGGTAGTAACAACTATAGTGCAGGCTTGGAAGCCAAAATAGTCCGTCTCCAAGAGGAGAATAGCCGTGTGGCCGTAGAGTGTGGTCGCCTGACGGAGGAGAACAAGAAACTGGCACACAACCAGTCGCAACTCCAAGACCACACAACCAAAATGAAGGAAGAGCTGAAAAGTAAGTATTCCAGATCACCTTGCTCATTCTGTTGCCCACGTTACCTTGTCGTGGCGTGACATTTTAATATCTTGTGTGGTTTGCAGTTTTGAAAGTCAATGCCAAAAAGCATCTGGAAGCCGTGATAAAAGATCGTGACGGCTGGAAGGCACAATGCCTAAAGATCACCGAGGATCGGGACACATGGAAGGAACGGTGCCAGGAAGTGGCAACTGGCATTTTGCCGTCCTCAACCTTATCGATCGAGCGCTTACAGAAGAAACACCAAGGATGCCGCAGCTCGGACTGGTCGAGAGATGCCGAAAAGCATGGGAGTGGTTCCAAGAGTTCGTGAAGGAGGCAGGTGAGTACACAGGCGCACATGTGCTAAGCATGGTGCGTGCCCACTACCCCTTGATCGATCTCAAACGCCTAGAAGCTGGGTATCCAAAGGAGGTAAATCCGGACAAGGCTGAGGAGCTTCGAATGGCCCAGCTGAACCTGTCTTCGAAGATAATTGGCGATATTAACCTGTGTGGAGGTGGGACAGCACCTGTACAGGGGACGCCATCAACAAGCCAGCTGGAAATGCCCTCAGCTGTGAGCCAACCGGCGAAGCCCACGATCTCGACCAGCCAGGCATCGACAGGGCCATCCTCTTCAGCTCGACCAATACAAGAGTCCCCAGGACTCGAGCAGGATGTCAGAAATAGCGAGCCGCAGGTGCCGCGTGCCCCGACCAGCCAATAGGATAGGCTAGAGCTGTGGAAGAAGGATGTAGTTGTGTTATTGTAAACTTGTACCTCTTCAGGCAAGCTTGTAATAACGTAACTGTATAAGCTTATTTGTTTTGTATAAAACGTACTTAAGCTTGAAACTTATGTTGGCGTAACTAAGTGAGAACATGCTAGCGTTCTGTTTAGTTGTACCAGTTTACTCGACACGTTATCCTGAAAAGTTTGTACGGCCCTAATTTGGCATGTGGTCGGAGTGTGAGGTGCATGACCTGTGCACACGTAGACGCGGACAAGTCAAACCAGGGGGGACCTGCCGATCTCCCATAGCGTAGAGAGCGGATCTCATGCACGCGTTGAGAGGAACCGGAGATAGGGCCTACTCCAAAAAACCCGTAAAGGAATAGTGGTCGGCTTTGACTGGCTAAGTTAGAATAGCCGCAAAATTCGAAGTGACACAATCATAGTGGTCGAAGAAATCATAATAATTTTATTGAATTAAATCGAAAGTACAAAAGGAGTACATATCTCAGTGGTTAAGCATAAAAATGCCTAAGCTTGTCGATGTGCCATGAATTTGGTATGTCCGTACCATCCAGGTGAGCTAACCTGTAAGATGTTGGTCGTGTGACCTCCTTGATCATGAAAGGCCCCTCCCATGGAGTTGCAAGTTTATGGACACCAGCCTGATTCGTCTTCCACTTCAGGACCAGGTCCCCGACCACGAAGAAACGCTCCTTAACGTTCTTGTTGTAGTACCTGCGCAAAACAGCAAGGTATTTGGCTGTACGTATGCAAGAATCGAGCCACTTCTCTTCTGCACTATTTACTTCTAGCTCCCATACTTCGTTGGCCCTGCCTTCGTCGAAAGTTCTCTACCCGTGCTGATCTAAAAGCTTATATTCTGCTGGGAGGACTGCCTCAGCGCCGTAAACCATAAAGTATGGTGAGACGCCGGTGTTACGACAGGGCTGAGTTCTGAGGCCCCAGACCATGGCATGGTAACTCTTTGAGCCATCTTTCGGGAGCTTTGTCATTTTCTCTATACATCCTCTTCTTCAACGTGTCCAAGATCATACCGTTTGCCTGCTCGACCTGTCCATTAGCTCTTGGGTGCGCCACCGAGACGTATTTTACTACTATGCTCCTTTCATCGCAGAAGTCCCAAAAAGCGTTCCCGGTGAACTGGAGTACCCAGATCAGTGATGATGCTGTTGGGTATGCCTGAAACGGTGGATGACCTGGTCGAGGAATGCAACAGCCTTTTCTGAGGATGCCTGTACCAGAGGCATGTACTCTATCCACTTAGGAAAATTTGTCGATCAGCACAAAGACACATGTAAATTTCCCAGGAGCCGGTCTACAGGGCCCAATCATATCCAGTCCCCAGCATGCGAAGGGCCAAGAGGCTGGTATCGTCTAGATCTCATGTGCTGGTACATGGATTCTCTTGGCGAAGAACTGACAACCCTCACAGTGTCGGACTAGCTTCTCTGCATCAGCTACCGCTGACGGCCAATAGAACCCTGCTCGGAAAGCCTTGCCGACCAACGTTCTCGAGGCTGCGTGGTTACCACAGGAGCCGGAGTGGATTTGGTCCAGAAGAAGTTCCCCATCCTCCCGGGTTATACACTTCATCAAGATTTCCTCCTTTGCGTTCTTGCGCCACAACTTGCCATCGACGAGCAGATACTGCTTGCTGTGACGCATCAGGCGCTCGTTTTCTATCCGGTCAGTGTAACCACTGCCATCTGTCAGGTACTTTTTGAAAGGCTCTCTCCAGTCAGGCTCATGCGTGGTCGAAGGTAGCTCAGTGGTGCTCGACGCCGGAACCGTGGCCACTAATTGCTTGTCTAGAGGCTTGTCGACCGTGGGATCCCCCTCCTTGATGGAAGGCGTGAGCAGGTCTTGGACGAATACGCCATGTGGGACTTTGGCTGGGGATGATCCTAACTTTGACAGCGCATCTGCTGCTTGATTTTTGTCCCGGACCATGTGTGTGTACTCGATGCCATAAAACCTGCCTTCTAGCTTTCTAATTGATTTGCAGTACGCATCCATCTTTTCACTAGTCGTGTCCCAGTCCTTGTTGAGTTGGTTGATTACCATAGCCGAGTCTCCATAGACATAGAGACATTTAACACCGAGCTCGACCGCAATGCGCAAACCATGTAGGCATGCTTCGTATTCGGCGACATTATTAGATGCTGGGAAATAAATCCTAAGGACGTACCGAAGCTGCTCTCCGGATGGTGACATGAAAAGGACTCCTGCTCCTGCGCCGTCAATGTTGAGAGAACCGTCAAAGTACATCTTCCAATACTCGTCGGGCCCCTGAGAGGTAGGCGTGCTTAAGTCTGTCCACTCGATGATGAAATCGACGAGTGCCTGAGACTTGATTGTAGTACGGCTTGCGAATTCCAAGGAGAAGGGGCATAGCTCCATTGCCCACTTTACGATGCGCCCGTTTGCATCCTTGTTGCTAATGATATCTCGCAGAGGGTACTCGGTCATGACCACCACACGATATCCGTCGAAGTAATGTCTTAACTTTCGAGATGTTATCAGTATGGCGTAGATCAATTTCTGGATTTGTGGGTACCTTGTCTTGGATTCATTGAGCACCTCACTGATGAAATAGATTGGTCGCTGTACCTTGTAGACGTGGCCGGGCTCGTCGCGCTCGACCACCATGGCAGTGGAGACCACTCGATTAGTTGCCGCAATGTAAAGCAGGAGTGTTTCGTCTTCCCTGGGAGCAGTGAGGACCGGAGGTGACGTAAGGTATTGTTTCAGCTGTGTGAAGGCAGCGTCCGCTTCCTCCGACCACTCAAACTTCTTGGATGCTTTGAGCAGTTTAAAGAATGGTAGTCCCTTTTCGCCTAATCTTGATATGAAACGGCTGAGAGCGGCCATGCATCCAGTAAGCTTCTGAACATCCTTCACCTTTTTGGGCGGCTTCATGTCCAAGACAACCTTGACTTTCTTCGGGTTAGGGCGTATGCCGTCGTGACTGACGACGTTGCCAAGTAGTATGCCAGAAGGAACACCAAAGATACACTTCTTTGGGTTTAGTTTCCATCGAAATGTGTTGAGGGCTGTAAAGGTGCATTGTAGGTTGTCAACAAGGGTATGTGCTTCCTTGGTTTTGACAACTACATCATCAACATAAGCCTCGATGAGGTCGTCTTTTATCTCGTCTTTGAGGCAAGCCTGTATAGCGCGTTGGTATGTAGCCCCGGCGTTCTTGAGCCCGAACGACATGGTCGTGTAACAGTAGGCGCCGAAAGGCGTGATGAAAGACGTCTTGATCTGGTTGTCCTTTTTTAGAGCGATCTGGTGATAACCAGAGTAGCAATCGAGAAAGGAAAGCAGCTCGCAACCGGCGGTTGAGTCTACGACCTCGTCTATGCGAGGTAAACCGAAGGGGTCCTTAGGGCAGTGTTTGTGGAGATCAGTGTAATCAACGCACATTCTCCATTCATTATTCTTTTTGCGTACAAGAACCGGGTTGGCTAACCACTCCGGATGATACACTTCTTTAATAAATCCGGCTGCCAAAAGCCGTGTAACTTCTACCCTAATCGCCTCCTTTTTGTCACGAGCGAACCGTCGTAGCTTCTGCTTGATAGGTTTGGCCTTGCCGTTGACATTCAAGGAGTGCTCGATCAGGTTCCGAGGTACACCGGGCATGTCGGCAGGTTTCCATGCAAACACATCCACGTTGCTCCTCAAGAACCTAACGAGCGCGTCTTCCTATTTGGGATCCAGGTTGGCCCCGATAAGGGCCGTTTTGCTGGGATCACTGTCGACCAGCTGGATCGCCTTGTGCTCCTTGGACTTGACGTTTTTGCGTGGAGGCTCGAGCTCTGGGATCTCTAGGTGGTCTGCGGAGGTCTTCTTGGCGTCAAGGATGGTCTCGGCCATGCGAATAGAGAGGTCGTGGGCCTCTGCTATTTTAAAGCTATCGTCTTCACAGGTATAAGCTGCGTACACGTTACCCCTGAGTGTTAGAACTCCTTTCTCGGTAGGCATCTTGAGCACCAGATACCTGTAATGAGGTATAGCCATGAACTTGGTGAGCGACGGTCGACCAAGGATAGCATGGTAGGTGCCGTCGAAATCAGCGACCACGAAGTTGACATAGTCGGTGCGGAAGTGGTCTGGGGTCCCAAACTGCACAGGTAACGTGATCTGCCCGAGAGGTGTAGAGCTCTGTCCGGGGAGAACACCCCAAAACTGTGCCTCGTATGGCTTGAGATCAGCTTGAGTTATCTTCAGGGCTGGCAAACTGTTCTTGAATAGTATATCAATGGAACTGCCACCGTCAATCAGCACCCTGTCGAACTGAACCTTGTTTATACAAGGATCGAGAACCAGAGGAAAACACCCTGGCTCAGGTATTGTAGCCCATTGGTCCTTTCTGCTGAAGGAAATCTCGCGGTGAGACCAAGGAGGAAGCCGTGGATCGGTGAGGAGGCTGTCGATGTTGGCCACGTTTAAATAAGCACGGGCGAGCAGCTTGCGTTCTCGTTTGGTCTCAATGGATACTTTGCCTCCAATGATGGTGTGCACACGGTCGGTTGGCTTGACATACTTGTGGCGAGGGTCTGCATCATCATCGTCGTTGTCCTCATTGCGCTGTTCCCCTACGTCGTTAGGCTTGTCGGACGTATCCAAAGCCTGCGTGTAGATAGACTTGAGAACGCGGCAATTCTCCATGGTGTGATTTGACTTGGGATGGAGCTGGCAGGGCCCTTTTAATGCTTTGGTATAGTCTCCTTCATAGTTACGACGTCCGCCACCTTTTTGACGGTGTTGACCTCAGCGTCGTCTTCTCGAGCACGCTTGCCCCTGTAATCGTCACGGCGGTTACGCCGCTGATTACGTTGGTCACGGTGGTCGCGAGAGTCATTGCGCTGGTTGCGGTGGTCAAAGTTGTCGCCCCGACCACGGTTGTCGCGGTAGTCATCGCGGTGCCGGGGGTGGTCGGAGCGTGGAACCCTTGCTGCTTCTTCGACAATTATCTTTTTAGCGTCGTCGGCGTCTGCATATTTCTTAGCAGTGGCCAGGAGCGCTGTAACTGATTCTGGTCTCTTGCGGAGGAGCTTGTCCCTTAGGGCATCGTGGAAGTGGAGACCGGTGACGAAAGCCTCGATTGCCTCGTTATCGTAGATTGACGGGACTTTGATGCGCATGTCCGAGAAACATCGGACGTATTCGCGCAGTGGCTCATCTTTGCGGTCTCGAATCCGCTGCAGGTCATACTTGTTGCCGGGTTGTTCGCAAGTAGCAATGAAGTTGTCGATGAACGCTTGCTTGAGCTCTTGCCAAGAATCAAAGTAGTTCACCGGTAAACTGACCAGCCATTGGTGGCCCGCATGGCCGACGGCGACTGGGAAGTAGTTAGACATGACGTGCTTGTCCGCCATGGCTGATCTGCACGCGGTTTCGTAGACATGACCCATAATTCGGGATTCTCCTTGCCGTCATACTTCTGAAGTTTTTCAAGCTTAAAGTTCTTGGGCCATATGACTTGGCGAAGGTGTGGAGTAAACTGCTTCAAACCCGGAGGACCGTGGGTAGTATCATATTCCATGCGACGATAGCTCTCGTGGGATGCACGATCGTTGGCTCTTCGGTTGATGCGATCGCGGAGATCGTGTTCTCCGAGGGAATGGCGGAGGTCGTTATTGTCGTCACGGCGACCTCGATTGCCACCTTGGTTAACCCTACGGCGATTGTCGCGATTGTCTCGGCGGTTGTCGTCTCGACCACCATCGTGACCATCGTGTTCGCCTTGACGGTTGTCTGATGGGTCGTTGTTGCGCGAGCCACGTTGGTTGGGTGGCCATGAGTGGCTTGAGTACTGGCGGCTGTGGCTTGATTCGACTGAGACAGATGGAGCCCGGACTTGATTTACAATCTCTGCTATCTGAGCCATAGCAGCCGTCAGGTAAGCTTGTATATCATCACGAACTGCCTGAACTTCCGGCGTATTGGGTAGTCGTTGCATCGTTGCCATAGCAACAGCCACGTTGGCGCTTGGAGTCCTGAAGACCTTCTTGTCCCCTACCCTGTCAAAGGCGTTGTTAAGGTCACGTGGCTGGACCCTTATGCGTCGTGCTTCCTCTTCTGCCACGGC
This sequence comes from Miscanthus floridulus, assembly GCF_019320115.1. Classification (NCBI taxonomy): domain Eukaryota; kingdom Viridiplantae; phylum Streptophyta; class Magnoliopsida; order Poales; family Poaceae; genus Miscanthus; species Miscanthus floridulus. Next base: position 134,591,125 of record NC_089589.1, read on the forward strand.
TTCGATCTGTCGGCGATTAAACCGATCAATATTGCGTTCTTCGCGTGCCAGCCTTTCTTGTTCTGTTTCGCCAACTGCCGGCGGCTCATCGTTACTGACAACATGGATCAAGTCTCCTCGCCTTGGTGGGAAGGACGGGAATCGCGAAAAAATCGGAGCGTGGTCTGGGATATCCAGATCGTATTCAACGCCCTCATCGTCATGATGCTGGAGCTCGGTGTGGACGGAGGCATCGGATGCGGCGCCAGACGTGGAGCTTGAGCCACCCTCTCGAACAGTGTGGATCGATCCTTCTTGATACTCGTCAACCCGGACCATGTTGACAAAGTCATGTGTCTTTGGCCGAGGTCGATGCACGAGATGCGGATCCAAGCGGCGTCGTATATTGTACGCGTAGCTGGAAGCAGTGTTCCGCAGGCCGTAAGGCTGAGCCTGGTGATTCTCCGTCGAGGCTTTATACTCGGAGAGCCGAAGACCTGTCGCGGGGGCTGGCTGGCGTCGAACGGAGCGCCCCTCAGGAGTAGATGTGACCACGAGATCCGTACCGAGACGTGCAGGACGACTGGCCCGTGCTGGTCGGGTAGATCTATTGTGGGTAGTGGCTACCTGCTCATTAGGTTGATTTTGAATTGAACTTACCAGAGCTAGGGTTTTAGAGAGTTTGGTGCTGACCCGATCGATGGAGTCGAGCAGGTCGGTGTTGTCGATCTGCCTCCCTTTGTGGCGTGGAAGCAGACGACGAGTTATCGGTGTAGTTAGAGCCGGATCCGTAGTGCTCGGAGCCTGATCCGTCTTGGTCAGAACCGGATCCACCGTGGTCGGAGCCGCAACTGATGTAGATGAAGAAGTAGTCGACGCAGATTGGATCCGCGCCTTCTCCGTGGTCGTGGCGACGAAGTCATCGGAGCCAGTGGTCCAGGTGATCTGGCCGATGGTGAACGTGAGGTCGCTCGGCGTAGCCACGGAACCGGGGATGATGACCATCTTGCTTGTCTGGAGAGCTGTATGCACACCCCCTACCTGGCGCGCCACTGTCGACGAAATATGGTCGGCAGTCTACCTAGGGGTATGCCCAAGGTAGTAGATTGTCGGCAGACAGATGCACAAGCTACAAACAAGATGGTAACACAAGGCAGACACAAGGTTTTATCCAGGTTCGGCCGCCGTGAGGGCGTAATACCTACGTCCTGCGTCTGATTGTATTGCTGTATGTCAATGAGAGATGTTTTTTAGAGGGGTCCCCTGCCCGCCTTATATAGTCTGGAGGGCAGGGTTACAGATTTGGAAACTAATCCTAGCCAGTTACAATTGCCATAGGTGGCCAGATAAGGATTCCTATTCTAACCGACCAGGATCTCGCTTGATCTCCAAGTCCGTCTTGATTCCTTGCGCGGGACTTCGAGCAGATCGAACAGGCCGCGCGTCATCTCCTGTTGGGCCAGACCTCCTGGTCCGGGCCGGCCCAAGCCTAGCCGTAAGGGTATAGGGGTTAATACCCCCACACCCGTACCTTTGCGCCAACTCATGTAGCCTCCGCGGGTGTCGCCTGAACCTTCACCTTCGGCTGCATCCGGGCGCCTTCGCCGTAGCTTCCGTACCTTCGCTCAGGGCGTCCGACCAGGCGGAGGTTCGGTCCTTCTTTTCCTGCACAATGCTCACAGAACATGGTTAATCGTTAGTTCTTAGCGCCACTGCGATCCTTGAAGCCTCCGCAACTCGTAACCGTGTCCCAACAATTACGATTTAGACTTGTTTACTACTGGGATAGGATCACCGTACCCCCTTTATATAAACGAGAGGATCACGACCGATTGACGATTCCAACTTCCAATCGTGAAAAACAAACCAACACCCCATTTTGCCCTAACATTCTCTCTACCTTGTTGTTCATCACATCTCTCGACGAGATTTGGCGACGTTCTAGGTGACCATGCTGATCCTACGATAGCCTCTATGTGCTCCTCCCTGAGGGGTCTTTCTGGGAGGCATTCAAGAGTCTACCGGGCGAAGGACAGGCTTCAAATCAGCCTAACCGGCTTCTCGGTTGGGTTCATCGATTCACTGTGTTCTTGCTGCGATTAAAGTCGTGTGCGATTGTGTGCTAGCCTTTGCTTATGTGTGACACAATAAGCCATAAGCCATGAAGCCTTGGCTCTCTCGCGAGTAATGGTAGTATATTCTAGTAGTAGAGGTTACTGACATACGCGTGCACACACCAGAGAAAGAGAGGGTGACCGTGGTTTCTAGATCCACAATGAGCTTGTCCCAGAGCCGGCAATTAGACATCTTTCTTAGGATAACTAGGACCGATGCAAGGCGTAGGTATTTGGTTTTCCCCTCCTAAAATTTTGCCTGTCACGCCGGATGCTTGACACTAATTAGAAATATTAAACAGACTAATTATAAAATTAATTGCATGGATTGAGACTAATTTGCGAGACGGATCTATTAAACCTAATTAGTCTATGATTTGACAATGTAGTGCTACAGTAACCATGTGCTAATGATGGCTTAATAGATTTATCTCGCGAATTAGTCACGGCTTCTATAATTAGTTTTATAATTAGTATCGAACATGCGATGTGACACCCGATGTGACATCTCATAAACTTTAGTCCCTAGATCCAAACACCGACCATGTAGGTTGTTGGGGTTTAGTCCCACATCGTGTAGCGATGGTGGGGGAGCACAACATATAAGGCGGGAGAACCCTCACCTATCAGGCTAGTCTTTTGGGTTGAGTAAGGCCCAAGGCCTTATATTTTGTAGCTCCGGTGGACCTGTGACCTGTGGGAGCGCAGGCTCGTGGTAACGAGCCGGGCCGGCTGTAAGCCAGCTCCAAGATCGAGAACTCGGTGGTCACCACCGGTTCCAACAATTGTTGATGTGTGACTAAGGGGGAGATTGTTGGGGTTTAGTCCCACATCGTGTAGCGATAATTGTTGATGTGTGACTAAGGGGGAGATTGTTGGGGTTTAGTCCCACATCGTGTAGCGATGGTGTGGAAGAACCATCACCTATAAGGCTAGTCTTTTGGGTTGAGTAAGGCCCAAAAGCCTTATATGTTGTCAGCTCTGGTGGACCTGGGACCTGTGGGAGCGCAGGCTCGTGGTAACGAGCCGGGCCGGCTGTAAGCCCGCTCCAAGATCGAGAACTCGGTGGTCATCACCGGTTCCAACAATTGGTATCAGAGCCGGTACCCGTGGTCTGAAAAGCTAAACCCGATAAAAAATCTCGAGCGTTTTGTTGGGGTTTAGTCCCACATCGTGTAGCGATGGTGGGGGAGCACAACGTATAAGGCGGGAGAACCCCCACTTATCAGGCTAGTCTTTTGGGTTGGAAAGGCCCAAGGCCTTATATGCTGTAGCTACGGTGGACCTGGGACCTGTGGGAGCGCAGGCTCGTGGTAACGAGCCGGGCCGGCTGCAAGCCAGCTCCAAGATCGTGAACTCGGTGGTCACCACCGATTCCATAGGCTGCATCTGAGTCCGGCCAAATAAGGCCTTGTTTAGTTCTTCCCCAAAAGTTTACATCATATCCCATCGAATATTTGGACACATGCATGGAGTATTAAATATAGACTAAAAAAATAAGTAATTGCACAGATTACGACTACTTTGCTAGATGAATTTTTTAAGCCTAAGTAGTTCATGATTTGACAATGTGGTGCTACAGTAAAATAATGTGATAATGATGGATTAATTAGGCTTAATAAATTCGTCTCGCGGTTTACTGACGAATTCTGTAATTTGTTTTTTATTAGTATCCGAACACCCCATGCTACAACCCCATGTAACACCCGATGTGATACCTAGTCCTAGATTTAAACAAGGCCCAGTGTGGATGTAGATCCTTTCGTGTATAAATAGTGTTCAGTCACTGTCAGACATGCAATCCATCCATCCATGTGGTATCATCTTATTGTACAGGACTGTAGTACTATCAACATTACAGAAACCGTTACAGAGTAGCTACAACCAAGCTGTGAGTCAGATGCAATCCAATCGTTATCTAGTAATAATGGCACAAGAATGTTTTTGTAGCTGCCTGAACCTTTTTTCATTTTTAAAGAAGAAGAGCTGCCTGAACCTGCACCTGCAACCACAAGTCCACGAACTGACAGTCATATGGCAGAGGTTTCTTCAACAACCAGTGCAGTACAGTGACTGCAGTTCATGTTCATCTGGCTAGGTGCTGGAAAATAGGAGCATAAACAGAGTTCTTTTGTTAGCAGAACAGAAGGCAACAGCACAATGCTCGAAAATCAGATGATTTATTTTCATTCATCATCTGCTATTCTGCTGGTGCTGGGCGTAGTTAGACTATTAGAGAAGTTTGACTTAGACAAAGCTAAAACAAACTACAATTTGAAACACATGGAGTATACAGTAAAGATTAAGAGGCCATGGGCGCATGCAGAAGGCTGGCTGGGCAGGAAGGTGTTGTCCATCTTCTCTTCAGTCTTCTCGTCCTGCTCATTCATTGTTCACCAGAAGCACGGGCCTCCCCTCTGCAAGTGAACCAACAAAATCAACATTAGAAGAAGCGAAGACAGGTCAGTGTTGCTTGTTGCTGGTGAAGAGGCAGGAACCTTATCACCAGCATTCAGCAACAGGGGACATTAGAAGGCATGTATATACCACCATACCCTTTGCACTGAGGAACTTCTCCATGGCGGCGATGACGTGCCTGCCATGTGGGTATCTCTTCAGGTTGTCTGGATTGTTCCTGGCCACGTCCAACAGCAGACCCACCTGCTGTTCCTCGGCCGTCACCACCATCTTCTGGATGACAAAGTTTGCGTATCGACTGATCATCATGTCCTGCACACACACACATATTTTCTGAATCATATTCTCTGTATTTCCTGTATAGTAACAAGTAGGAAAATCTGCCACAGGTAACCAACCACGAGATGGTCGACGTGCTGGCTGCCGGCGGCGCCGAGGATCTCATTTATGATGAGCTGCCGGTCCTCCTGGCTCCCAAACACAAGGCACTTCTCCAACACATTGGACGCGAACTTGTGATAACACATGCTCACCACGCGCCTGTCAAATTTCCTCACTATCATGGATCGCTGCGCCTGGCCTCCATGCTCCAGCAGGTGCTGCACCACGTAGTTTCCGAATGCGTCTGATGACAGCTTGTTAGCAAACTCGATAATCTCTGCTGTCAGCGTGTGGTACACCTCAGCGTTGTCACAATGGGCCAGCACTTTCTGGGAACAGCAAGCAGATGGGGAAAAGAACTGAATCAGATCAGATGATGATAAGGTGAGTTGAATTAGATGCATGATGGCACACACAACACTGAAAACACAAATGATCGATGAGCAACCATACCTGAATCACACGGCTTCCATAGGGATGGATGGATAGTGCCTTGGCCTTTCCGCATAAGCTTCGGAACATAAATTGGATATGCTTCGGTGGCAAGCACTCTGCACATTTCTGAATCACATGGCTGGCGAACTGGTCGCGAACACATTTGAGCACTTTGGTTTTAAGCTCTTTCGCTATCACGATCTTCTGATTGTGCTCCCCTAAATCCAAAGCCTGAAACAAAGACAACAAGCAGAGGTCATAAAAAACATGAGTGCAGCCTTACAAGTTACAGAAATACTCCATATGTTACATATACAAGGCTATATAGTAAAAATCATTTCTGAAATTATATAATATTGGCTAGCTCACCTTCTGGATGACTCGGCAACCATACATATCACGGCTAAGGGGAAGCACATGGCCAATCAGACGACTGATGAGCTCACGTTTGCTGGACTGTAGTCCATGCTCTAGAATCTGAAGGTGAAACAAAGATATTGAGTGAGAAATTTAATTTCTACAGGAGTTCATGCTCAACTTATGTCCTTGTGCATGTGCTTCATAAATTTTAGTAAAAAAGAAACAATGCCAGCATACATAATATATTGCATCAAGTTGGAGAAACTTAAACCTTCTGGACGGCATGATTTCCAAACACATCAACACCAACCGTACGGACACAAGGCATGATTTCCTCATAAACCATAACGATCTGTTGCGGAGTTGCCACCTCGATCGCCTGCTGTACAAAGCAGCTCCCAGTTACCTTGTGTGAACACACAAGGGAAGGCGGCGCCGAAAAGGCCCCCTGCTGTGATACTGTAGCCGTTGCAGGTGCAGGCGCAGCACGGCTCACCAGCAGCACTATAGGAACATGCAGTGGCCGGCGTAGAGTCTGTCCTGTCAGTGTTATCTAGTTACTGTTACAGCATGTGGGCTGTACTAGGACTAGATAGATAGAGTTGTATAAATAGACATATACGGCAACTCAGTAAACAGAGTTCAGATTTGTCATCTCACAGACAGGGCTTCGGCCAACGCTGGTGTCTTGTATTGTGCGTGCTTGCTCTGTTCTCCCTTCTTTTTCTAGCTCCAGCCATAGTGTGTGGGACGGACAATGCTTTTTCGTGGTCGGCACGGCTAGTGGGTGCTCGACAACACTAGCGGGTGCTCGGTAAGACCGGCGAGTGGTTCACTCGCCTAAGCCGGTGATCCTGTGGGCCAACAAGTGGTATCAGAGCTGTACAAACGCTGTCGCCAGTCTAACCAATGGCGATGACGGGCGGTTCAGAGATGGACGACAGCAGTGAAACTGCTGTGGCTGCCCAGCCACGAGAGGAGGTCGTTGTTCGCATGGTGCGGGAGATCAGTGGCACCAATTGGCCGACGCTGACTCGCACCAACTATGGAGAGTGGTCGGTGACCATAAAGGTCAAGCTCAGAGCCTGACGACTCTGGAATGATGTTGACAAGGGCACCGACAATGAGAAGGATGACATGTCAGCATTGGAGGCTATCCTCGCTGCTGTACCGGTGGAGTACAGGGAGCCGTTGGGGACGAAGAACTCGGCTAAGGAGGCGTGGAAGGCTATTGCGGCGATGCGCGTCGGTTCCGACCACGCAAAGAAGGTGACGGCCCAGCTTCTAAAGCAGGAGTACGCTATCCTCAAGTTCAAGGATGGTGAAACTGTGGATGACTTCTCCCTCCGCCTGCAGAGGCTCATCAGCAAGCTAAAGAGCCACGGCGTCACCATCGACGAAGAGGAGGAGGTCTCCAAGTACCTCCACTCCATACCGGCAAAGTACATCCAGATCGCTCTCTCCATAGAGACGATGCTGAACTTGTCCACCCTCACCATTGAGGATGTGACAGGACGTCTGCGGGTGGTGGACGAGCGCCTGGAGCAGGCGACAGTAACGAAGGACAGCGGGAAACTCCTGCTGGCGGAAGAGGAGTGGGCTGCTCGGAGGAACTCCAGGAAGGCAGCCTCCTCCAGTCGCGGTGGCAAGGGCAAGCACCACGGCAGGGCTTCTTCGGAGAAGAAGCAAATCGACCCCAACGTCTGTCGGTGTTGCGGGAAGATGGGCCATTGGCACGGGAGTGCCCAAACCGCAAGCAGGAAAAGAAGGCTCAGGCTCACCTGGCGCAAGCCGATGATGAGGATGAGGCCACTATCCTAATGGCGACGTTCTGTGCAATGCACGACGTCGAGGCCGAGGAGAAGGAAGAGGCGACGATGGTGGAAGGACCTGGGAAGGCCCTGAAGACCGTCAACCTCGACGAACCGTGCGCCCAAGTTCACCTCGGGCGTGTGGGCGCCGACCAGGAGCAGCGGTGGTATCTGGACTCTGGTGCCAGCAACCACATGACGGGCTCCAAGGAATCCTTCTCCGAGCTCGACAGCGATGTTACTGGTACGGTGAAGTTTGGTGACGGCTCAAGGGTGGCTATCCAAGGGCGCGGCACCATCATCTCAGGTGCCAGAACGGGGAGCACCGTGCGCTAACGGATGTATACTACGTCCCGCAGCTGCGTTCCAGCATCATCAGCATTGGTCAGCTGGATGAGCACGGTAGCGAGGTACTAATCAAGGACGGCGTCCTTAGGATCAGGGACCGGGAGCAGCGACTTCTTGCCAAGGTGAAGAGGTTCCTGAATCGGTTGTACCTGCTCGACCTGAAGGTAGAGCAGCCGGTGTGCCTGGCTGCAAGGCACTCCAAGGAATCGTGGATGTGGCATGCCTAGTTCGGACATCTCAGCTTTGATGTGCTTGGTCAGCTGGAGAAGATGGTCCAAGGGCTACCCCACATCAAGCACCGAGGCGAGCTGTGTGACAGTTGCTTGGCCGGGAAGCAAAGGAGGCTACCTTTCCCAAAGGCGGCCAAGTATCGCGTGAAGGAAGCTCTTGAGCTCGTCCACGGCGACCTCTGTGGGCTGATCACGCCTGCTACATGCGGTGGTCGGTGGTACTTCCTCCTACTGGTGGACGATTGCAATCGCTACATGTGGCTACAGCTCCTGACGAGCAAGGACGAAGCGGCGGCGGCGATCAAGAAGTTCAAGACGCGCACGGAGGCCGAGAGCGGCAAGAAGCTCCACGTGCTGAGGACTGATCATGGTGACTTCGGTGGAGTTTGCTGCGTACTGCGTGGATCAGGGTGTGGGGCAACACCACACCGCGCCATACTCGCCACAACAGAATGGCGTGGTGGAGCAACGGAACCAGATGGTGGTCGGCATGGCTCGATCCATGATGAAGGCCAAAGGCATGACGGCGAGGTTCTAGGGAGAGGCGGTGACCATGGTGGCGTTCATCCTCAACCACGCTTCGACCAAGGCCCTGACGGGCAAGACGCCATTCGAAGCTTGGTATGGGTGCAAGCCGAACATGTCATTCCTCCGAACATTTGGTTGCATCGGCAACGTCAGGAAGATGAAGCCGAACCTCACCAAGCTGGAGGACTAGAGCACACCGATGGTGTTCCTGGGCTACGCGGAGGGTACCAAGGCGTACCGGCTCTACGACCCACGTAGAGACAAAGTGCTTGTCTCGCGCGACGTCGTGTTCGACGAGAAGGCGGCTTGGGACTGGAGCAGTCCGAGCATGGGGGAACCTGGCGGCTTCACCAACACCTTCGTCGTCGAGCACTTGGTCATCCACGGAGGTGGAGATGCTGGGGAATAGGTGCCGAGCACTCTGGGAGGGGGCCGAGCACTCTGGCGGTAGAGTCGAGCACTCCTGGGGCAGTGTCGAGCACTTCGGGAGGGATGCCGAGCACTCCGGGAGGAGTGTCATGCACTTCTGGAGGGATGCCGAGCACGCCAGGAGTGGTGCTGGGAGGTTCTGCAGTGGTGGCGACCACTTCAGGATGGGTGCCGAGCACTCCCGTGGCGGAGCCAAGACGTCTTGCAGTGGTGCCAACCACTCCAAGACTGAGGCTGGGCACTCCTACAGTGTGGCCGAACACTGCAGGAGTTATGACAAGCTATCCAGAAGCAGTGCCGAGCACTTCAGGTGCTATGCCGGGCACTCTGGCGGAACAGGGAACTCCATCGATGCCGATCGAGTTCGCCTCACCTCCAAGTGACATCATTGAGTTCGTGGACGCCTACTACGAAGGTGAGGATGTGCGGTTCCGCAGGCTGGACGACATCATCGGCGGCACAGGTCCCTCAGCACTGGCGGGTTGGCTTCTCAATGACACAGAGCTGCTACTCGTCAGTGCAGAGGAACCACCCACGTTCACGCTAGCCGAGCGCGATGGAAATTGGCGACGGGCGATGCTGGAGGAGATGAAGGCGATTGAGGAAAACAAGACTTGGCAGCTCGTCGATCTACCTCTAGGATGTCGTCCGATCAGCCTAATGTGGGTGTACAAGGTCAAAAGGTACGAGCTCAGTGCCATTGTCAAGCACAAGGCGCGCCTCATCGTCCAAGGCTTTGTTCAGCATGAGGGCATCGACTTCGAGGAGGTCTTTGCACCAGTAGCGCGCATGGAGTCGGTTCGTTTGCTACTAGCCTTGGCAGCAGCAAAGGACTGGCGCGTCCATCATTTGGACGTTAAATCGGCCTTCCTCAATGACGAGCTGGCGGAAATGGTCTTCGTCAGGCAACCTCTAGGGTTCGCCGTCAAGGGAGAGGAGCGGCATGGTGGAGTGCAAGCCATGCCTGACTCCAATGGAGGAGCGGCTGAAACTGACGAAGGCTAGTACCGTGGCGAAGGTAGATGCAACACTCTACCGGAGCATCGTCGGCGGCTTGCGCTACCTAGTCCACACGAGGCCGGACATTGCGTTCGCCGTGGGCTACGTCAGTCGCTTCATGGAGGATCCCAGAGAGGATCACTGGGCTGCGGTGAAGTGGCTACTGCGCTACGTCAAGGGGACAGTGAATCATGGGATCCTCTTCCCAAAGACCAGCGGAAGTAGGCTGTAGCTCACTGTGTTCAGCGATGCAGACATGGTAGGGGACATCGATGGACGACGGAGCACCTCTGGTGTGCTCATCTTCCTCGGGTCGGCCCCAATTTCATGGCTGTCGCTGAAACAAAAGGTGGTGGCGCTATCTACGTGCGAGGCAGAGTACGTAGCGGCGGCCACAGCGGCATGCCAAGTTGTGTGGCTACGCCAGCTGCTGGACGAGCTGACCGGCGTGGAAGCTCACCCACCAGCACTGATGGTGGACAACCAGCCCGCCATCACCCTCGCGAAAGAATCTGGTTCTGCACGACCGGAGTAAACACATCGATGTGAAGTTCCACTTCCTCAGGGACTATGTCGATGGTGGGCAGATCGTCATCGAGTTCGTCGAAACTGGTCGGCAACTCGCGGACGTCCTCACCAAGCCGCTCTGATGACTTCGACTCACGGAGCTGAAGGAGATGATCGGCATGGAGGGGGTACAAGGGTTAGCAGTAGGATTAGAGGAAGATTGTTAGCTAATCTACTGTTACCTTGTGTGAACACAGCAAGGGAAGGCGGTGCCGAAAAGGCCCCTACTATGATAATATAGCCGCTGCAGGTGCAGCCGCCGCACGGCTCACCTGCAGCACTATAGGAACATGTAGTGGCCGGCGCAGAGTCAGCTCTGTCAGTGTTATCTAGTTACTGTTACAGCATGTGGGTTGTACTAGGATTAGATAGATAGAGTTATATAAATAGACATACACGACAACTCAGTAAACAGAATTCAGATTTGCCATCTCACAGATAGGACTTCGGTCAATGCTGGTGTCTTGTATTGTGCGTGCTTGCTCTGTTCTCCATTCTTCTTCTAGCTCCAGCCATAGTGTGTAGGACGGACAACGCTTTTTCGTGGTCGACACGGCTAGTGGGTGCTCGGCAACACTAGCGGGTGCTCGGCAAGACCGACGAGTGGTTCACTCGCCTGAGCCGGTGATCCTGTGGGCCAACACTGCATGCAAAAGTTGATTAAAGCTAGGAATTGAAGGTAAATCTTATATAGTGCAATATTGGAAGGCTGAAACTAATTAAATATTTATGCACACCAGGAAGCTGCTACTTGGCCCTTGATGTGCATGAGCCTCAAGGAAGGGTTCGTCACCGGAGCCACCATTTGCTCCTGGTGAATAGAAGGGATCGTATTGTTCAATCTACTAGCTCCATAATGCTGCTGGACATGAGAGGAGCCAGCATAAGGAACTCTTTGTTGTTGAACAACCGTAGTACTGGTATCTGCCTCCACTAGATTGTCCCCATGATTTGACACCTGCGCATCATAAGCACGGTGGGTGTTCTGCTCCTGGACAACCAGCTGGGGGAGGCTCCTAGAAGTGGTCATGTAAGGGACATTGCAAGCACGAAAATATGCTGCATGGACCCCAATCAAATGTTCATATATATTCATGGCATCCTCGCTCAACGGTGTAGCTTCTTCATGGTCTTCCTCAACATTCCCTGGGGCACCTAAATTCTTACCACCAAAGACAGAAGCAGGAGCAGCAATAGCCACAGGGTTTTCAGTAGTTCGCTTCACATTGTTATCCTGCGCACACATTCCTTGTGAAGAAGAGGAATGGATGCCTCCAGGAAACAATGTTGGTAGTTGCCTCCTGGCCTGTATATGGAGACACGGTTGCAGTGTTGTGATCGCCTTTGAATCAACCTGACGAGGAAATTAACAACATTGGTTCAGATGCTCAGTACCAGATATAGTGAGAAACTGAATCTTGATGGCGAGAACAAGTTCTAGCGTGCATACTTGCTATGTGTTACCATGAATGTAACCATGCACACCACATAATGATTCATATCCAGTATAGAATCAAAGAAAAAGAAAAATCTCCTATAGTAGATGAACAGTTCCCATAATAAAAAAGAATAAATCCCAGCCTCTTATTACCATAATAGAAATAAATCTCGAAAAGCAAAAAAATAGGTAGGATAACCTATTTTCCAAAAAAGTATTTTTTCAAGGGACAATATCACTGTTTGTAAGCACAAAGCGTTTTTAGAGTAAATACCTGCATGTAAACACTCCATATAGACAACGAAGGTCACCTATTAGGCAACCTTAGAAGAATGACTTGTGATGAATCCACATTGGATTGCGCAAATAGATAACCCCGCTGTCCCCACCGCTCAACCCCCACGCCATCAGGATGGATTAGATCTAAAATAATCAGAGCAAGGAGACTTCTATGGTCCATAGGATCTATACATCTTCGATCGATGTGGCCAGTTCCCGCAAAAAAAAATAGATCGATGTGGCTAGTAGGACAGTTACCACATCCTCTCATTTGTCAGATCCAAGATACACATGGTAGGAAAACATTAAGTGTTATAGTGAACCCAAATCATAAACCGCTCTTGCTTATGTGATTCGATTGCCTCATCTACTACTTGGTTAGATATAGAATCCCCATGGCTACGAAAACTATAGGGGTACATCAAACTCAGATATAAGATCACAAAGGTATATTTTGAGATACACCAGGCCTCAATCTTAGATCTTTGATCACCAACAGGGTCTTAGGAAAACTATTTGTTACCAACAAGAAAAAATCACAGGTGAACACTCTTATAGTGATTTAAAAATCCTCATCTTCCAAGGCCCCAACTTTGAGAAGGTGGTGTAACATATAGTGATTTACCTTCTGGTGGCCTTAAAGGTGCCATGTTGTTAAGAAAAATAAAAGAATGTAAAGATAGTCCACGCTATAGATCTGGTTGGGGAGGTGCTAGCAGGGCAACAAGGAATACTCCGGGAGTATGTGTGTTATGGCGGCGGGATTGGGGGGAGGTGTGATTTAGGAATGGGAAATGGGAAACTTTATATAGCATAACCCTAGTTATGATGGTGCATCGTAGCAGGCCGAGCTTATTGACAATGATCAGCTTGGGCTAAAGTTTCTTCTAGTTGGGCCTACCATATACTAAAGCAATGTAAACCCAAAACCAAATTTGCCTTTGAAACTAACTGGGCCAGATATTGTAGAATCATTACGTTGATGGTCCAAGGGACATTAGAAAATTTTGGATAATGAGCCAAATGGCATACATCAATCAAAATCCCATCTCTTCTTTCAGATAAACATCCTCAGTGCCCTACAATGTTGACCTCTAGTGATGTGCCCATTCAACCAAGGTTGCCATATATTTTGGGAAGAATCCTTTATCCTAGTAGGAATCAGAATAGTCAACCACCTCCAAATGAGCACATAAATGTACAAGCCTAAAGTGATTGTAGGACCAATGTATGTCTTCTCGGTTTTAACCAAACCCTATGACATCTTTAATGTGTGATGTATGCTTTAATTATGAAAAGCCCACCAAATAGCTTTCACTAGCATAGGCATGACCCTCTATCATACATCCTAGTCAACATTTGATTTGGTCAAATGCCACCTTGTAATCCTTTACTTGCTATTATTTTCCAAATTTGTCACGTGTTTGGAGCGAGCAAAAAGCTTGCTTTGCTAGGCAATTTGCTTATCTCAACAAGGATTTCTTTGTCCACTAGGACCAGCGAAGCAAGCACTTGTATGCAGGTAATCTTTGGTGCAATTACCAAGTCTATGAGTCAAAGGTGGATGGCCACAATGAGTTCGACAACACAAAAAATCATCGTGCACTAGTTCCACTGGTCCCCTTGTTGGATCAAGTTAGCATGGTGAGCTTCATAACTAGGATTGTAGTACTTGTGTCTTGAATGATGGTCCAAGATGCTATGGTTAAGCTTCTCTGGGTGGGATTGACAAAATACTAGTGATGCCAAAAATGAACTCTTTTGGCTCCTCAAGATAGTCTACATCCTGTGATGCTAGTTGAGTTATCGACCACCAAACAAACCAGACAGTGGCCTCTATTTTCTACAAGCTTGGCACTACGATTACCAATGGAAGGTGTGCTCATAAAATTTTACTTTACACAAGTGAGAACGATAAAGAATATGATGTGGTTCATTAAAGTAGACATTGGGTGGAGGATTGGATTGTGCTCCTCCTAACGCAATCTAGTGATCAACAACTAAGTTGTGGTCCTTACTTCTAGAATTGAGAAAACCTCTGCCAGCATGGAGGTACTACCATATGAGTCACTTGGTAGGGCGTTGGAGGAGGAGCAAAAGCATCGGCGAGGAAACCAAATAAGTACACACTAAAGCATGCTTTGCTTTGCTATGCAACTATAAGGTAATCTTGATTTGCCAGGCAAGCTGAGTAAAGGTTCCAAACATACACCTATGTATTTTTCTAGGGTATTCTTGATTGGTGAAATGTTTAGTGTTTTTGAGATAGCATGAGTTAAACCCAAGGTATTATCAAATACTCCCTCCGTCCATAAAAGAATACAATTATGGGATATGTGCCAGCCAAACTAGCTTAACTTTAATCAAGTTTGTAGTGAATAGTATAAACATTTATGTCTCCAACTAGGTTTACTATGAAAAGATATTTCAGAAGTAATTTAATGGTATTTATTTGCTAGCATAAATGTTGGTACATTTTTATATAGCTGTGGTCAAACTTTAAATAGTTCGATTGCTTGAAAAGTGAGAGTTGCATTCTTTTGTAGACTGAGGGAGTAGTTCATCTTGTATTCAATGAATATCTATATTATGGTAATGTGTTGAATATAGGGGTTTAGGTCTTGGGCCACGTAGAATAGTTCAGCTAGCCTATAGTACTCTGCTTTGTATCTTTTTACTCCGGCTATGGTAGCATGGATGACATAATGAACGGTCTCTACCTCTATTTTTGCAATTGGTGTGTGTCTTGATGTTTCCCTTTTGGTAGGGTAGGCCTTGCATACAGCAACAACAGATGTCAGGTGGGAATAATCATGAACAATGAGTGGTATGAGTGTGCATAGTGTATAAGATATTTGGTACATTAATCGGGACAACCAAATGGTCGTCTTCCAATGGTTGTCTCAGAGGGTCACCTCAATCACCACCTCCCTGGTCCTCGTCTGAAGCTTCCACCACCATTTGCGGCCATCATTCATTTGACTTCCTCATTATAGTACCAACTCACTACACTACTATTGCAATAGTTTTTGGAGGCGACCATTTTGGCTTTACTGAGGAGGGCAAGGAAACCGCCTCCAGCAAAAGTGTCATAGTTCATCAGCCTTTTCAGAAGCAGTCGGCTTAAGGCAACCACCTTTGTTAATGAGATTAATAGAGACGGACATCGTAATTCACATCTCCGTTAGTATATTAATAGAGACGGTTGTACTAAGGCGCCCACCTATGTTAATATATTAATAGAGGTAGTTGTGACTGCCTCCATCAATGTATTAACAAAGGCATCATGAGAATGAGGGATGGTAGCTGATGAAGATGGAGGCTTATGTAGACATCGCATGATAGTGAACAACAAAAGGAATTTCTAGCTGACATTATCTCTCTTGTGGTGCTCACATTCGTTCTAGGACTTCAGGGGTAGAGTGTCCAGGTACAAGCTAGGTCGACACCACCACTGGCATTGGTGATGCCTTTGTTAGTTCCCTCCTCTCCACGTTGGCAAGGAAGACTCCATCTTCCATGTAAGATCTATCGATCTTGATTTATCATGAATGGAAAATCTATTTGTTTTGCATGTGTTGTTAATCATGCCAGATTCATTTCTTCCTATAGAACGAGGAGAAGCTTCGTGAGGTGCTCGAGTTCTCCAACATGTTGCTAATCACGGCCTTGTCATGAAGCACAGAGAAGAAGCACGCAAAGGCGTATTGCATCTTGTTCAGCTAGTGGAAGAAACAATCGTCCGAAGAATGCAATTGGACTGGTGCGTGTGGATGTGTAGTGACGTCGCCGTTGCTGCTTTTTTTGGAAGGGAGTTCCACATGTAGGTGACTTAATCACCCATCTATGGAAATAGCTTTTTGGATAAGGAGGACTACAACAACTCTACAAAGTCCTCGTTTACATAGACCATGCATCTTTTAGAGGTGGTCTGTTCAACTACCTTAGCACCCTATGGAAATAGAGATTATAGTTGTGCCACCCTTTTCTGGACACTGGTTACCACCACATCGCCATATTGCCCTATCATCCACTCCCTACCTCCTTAACCCTACCCCCACCTGACCTCGCCATCATGGTGCCCCCAACCTTAGTTCCCTTCCGCACGGTCTTTGGGGTGGGGTGGGGAAGAGGGGAGCAGCTGTCAAACACTTGACTTAGTGGCTCCTCTTCATCTTCTCCTACGATCAACGACTCAATGTATGTCATCATGCTGCGGTTAACATACACGGTCATGCATTAAGCTTTTCTTTATAATTTTCTTGAAGCAACATATACGACATAAATTGAATGACCAAGAGATGTGTCGGCACCCACACACAGGCGACTCAAGAGGCCTAACTCTAACTGGCCCTCTCACGTCTTGTCAACTCCAGAGCAGGCCGCCAGCAGGGCCATGCGACTAGCTGGGATGGCAGCAGTGGGGCCTCTCCTTGTATTTTGGCGGCCTAGCGGCACAGGCTGTGGTGGGCTGGCTGGGCATGACCTTGCTCAAGCCATATGGGGCTCAGCGGGGCCGCCTGGTCATGGCTCCAGCAGCGCTGGCCAAAGCCCGCCCAGGTGCAAAGTGGTGATGGTGTCGGGATCTCCTTATTATTCCCCTCCGCCATCTCCTTCCTCCTCGTAAAGAAGCATCGGCGGCACCGGCCTAGGCTGCTGAAGGGTCTGGGCAACCGAATCTAGAGCCCTGGCAGCTAGATCCGACGCCCTAGGGTGGGGGGGCACCGGTGCTGGTGGCCATGGTGGAGGCGGTGGTACTAGCTTGGGCCACTGGGTGCTCTACCCTACTGGCTAGATCTGGTGCCCCTTGGGCTAGGGTGGCTCGCATGGTGGTGGTGGCACGCACACCCGACGATGACTGGTGGTGGCTCTGGCAACGTTAGCTACTGGTGCTAGAGCCAGCGACAACGGCCGGCAACGGCTTCGGTGTATGGCAGTGTGACGCGTGCGGTAGGGTAAGCCTGATTTTGTGTTGCCTGGTCAAAGGGGATGGTAGGTGACATAGGCTAGGGTCTGGGGTCTTCGTCGATGCCCCTTTAGATGGGTTTCTGTGGGATAGTAGGGAAGCGACGACGACGGTGACAGTAGGCTAGGGTCTGGGGTCTTGGCCATACATTTGTGTTGGGGATCCTTTGGGCGAATGCCTTAGTGACGGTGACGCCCGTGGGCACGCTCTCCCTGTTCAGGGCGTCGTGTTCCCCTAGCACTATCTTCCTTGTGTGAAAGCCTGGTCCATCTTGGACGAGCTACGTTGGCGTTCTCGCCGTCATGCCCTTCCTGAAGGCGTCACTTTTGGAATTCGTCTTGGCCACGATCGCCTTTGGATGATGCTCTTCGCTTCTCAGTGCCCATTTTACGTGTGGAGGGGGGACTTGATGCATGAAGTCAGAGCTGCTGCGTCAGGGGATGTGGCTTGGCAACGATGACACGAGGCGAGCCACCCCTTCTTCATCGACCGGGATGCTTCAAAGGTCTGGCAAACGACGAGGGCTGGGCAGAGGATCAAGATAGGAAGTCGGAGCTACTCTTTGGTTTGAGCTTGACAACGATGACCTGTTGTGGTCTCTCGCTTCGAGCCGCCTGTCTATGTTCATTAGGTTCGTCTGGGGTCTGCCATGGGAAGTTGGAGCTACTGGCTGCTTTGCAACCACGCTCGGCAACTATGACTCATGGCAGTTTTGTTCACTTCGCGTCTCGTGGGTGGGTCAGCCCTTCGCGTGTCCTGTGTTGACACCGCGTTTGGTTACTGGCTACCCTTCTTGCTCTTGCCTTTATCTCAAAAAAAATGACCAAGAGATATCAGGCAAGCACGCTAGAGTAATCGCACAGAGGTGTGCCAACTTACCGGCTGTCAGGAACAGAGAAAAAGAAAAGAACCAATTTCAATTTGATCAAAACAGAAAACGTTACTCAATAAGGCTGTCTAGCAGAAAATTTTGTATCATGGCATTAATACATTAGCAGATAATCAAGAAGTAGGAACGTAGATGACAATATATACAATCAGCAGGGAAAGTAATTAATAAGTAACAGCTAGCGCTAGCAGGACATAAATGAAATCAAAGTACATATGGAGTATATATCTAATAGATCTGGCAAAGAATTAAATCAAATCAAAGATGACAATAAATATAATAGCTAGTAGCATTACAGCAGTAGGGATATATACACACAAAGGAAAGGAATTAATTAAAAATGAAGAAGGATATACCTCCAGCGGCTTTGGCTGCTGGCCATCCGCAGAGAATAACTCATGGAGCTGGAGGCTGCCACTGTTACGGCCTGTCTCCTCCGGAAACAGGCAGTAGGAAGGAGCTTCCGCCATTGCGCCTACAGCTGATTGCTCGTGCATAACCTCCTTGTGCCTGTTATCACGTCCAGCACCAGTGGTGCTCCTCCTTGATGAACTTCCTTGGCATGGATCCATGGATCACTTCACTATAATAAGAAGAAAATCATGCATATCTGTTTAATAAACGCACATACTGCAGACAGGGTAGGAGCATATATACAACCAAGGATGGAAAACAGATGTATATATGTTGGCATGAAACTAACAGTTGCAGAGAGAGAGAGAGAGAGAGCACCTGATTAGTTACAATTTATAAAGAACACGCGATCTGATTAGTTAATACAAAAAATATATAGCTAGGAGGACAAGTATATATTATCAATCGTGGGTCATGCTGAGATTGTAACTACCTGTACTACCACCTACATAGTAGATCTAGAACAGAGAAATCGAAACAATAGTACCAGCGCGCTCTTTATTTATACAGAAGGAGCACAAACCTCTCAGAACAGGAAACAGATCTGAAATTCTGGACAAAAAGAAGAACCGGAACACAGTGCGCTCTATATTTATACAGAAGGAGCACAGACCTCTCAGAACAGGAAACAGAGCTGAAATTCTTGACAGAAAGTGCCAATGATAAATCGCAAATAAGAGGATATACATATAAATACGCACACATCGAATATATGGATTAACATGATTTGAAGATGACTCACCTCTCGATCTGTTCGAGACTAAGAAAAAACCTGCTAGATCGGAATTTAAGAAGTGAATAGCTAGAATAGAATAGGCTCTAGCTTTCCTGGGTACTGCTGATTTATTCTGCTGCTAGCCTGCTACTACTGGTTAATAAAGGTAGAGTAAAGTTCATGGCCGGTCATCGAACTTATAAGTGTGTGTCATCCCAGTCCTCGAACTCAGAAAGTATGTAATTTCAGTCCTTCAACTTTGTTTGGGTCTCGTATTCATCCAAAAGGGTATGGATTCGAGGAACAGCCATGAACTTTACTCTTTGTACTATGGAAAACAATAATAGTAATTAAAGCAGTAGCACTATATGACATAATCTGGTAGTTGTGGCTTGGATTTCATCATCAAAAGAGAGAAATGTGCAAGTAACAAGCACACCATGCGTGACAGATCAGTTACTAGTGGAGGCTCAGCCTGGGCGTTCGGTACTACCGAACCGAACCGAACCGAATTTTTGGTTCCTCGGTTCTTCGGTTCCCAGGAAAGTCGGTACCGATCGGTTCTTCCAAAAAATCGGTACCGACGAAGTTCGGCTTCGGTTAGTTCGGTTCGGTTCCGGTTCCGAACCGAACTAACCGAACAACTCCGGCTTCGGTCGGTAACATGGTTCGGTCGCGGGAGGTTGCCGGAGTTTCGGTTAGTTCGGTCGCGGGAGGTCGGCCGTCGCAGGGGGGTGCCGGGACTCCAGGTCTCCGGGAGACGGTAGTTCGGTTCCTCGGGTAGTTCGGTTAACCGAGAGAAGGAACCGAATTAACCGAACAAAGTTCGGTTCTCAGGAAATGGGAACCGAACAGGGAACCGAGATTTCGGTTCTCGGTAAATTCGGTTCGGTTCCTCGGTTCTTCCGTTCGGTTCTCGGTTCTCGGTAAAATTTGCCCCCACTGAGTGGAGGCGACGACCAGAGAAGAGAGCAGAGACCCTGCATGCATGGCTGCAGGTTTTCGTAGTAGTAACGGATATGGCTAGTGGCAGAGACCACTGTCAAGGCGACCTGCCATAGCCACAGTAGGCTACAAGATTTTGGCCGAAATTCACTTATTTCAGTGTTTCCAGACTTGCAAATATAATGTGTGTTACGGTTCAATATTTCATTTTTATATGCAAGTTTTAAAGAACCCAAGAATCAGTTCCAATGTCTAATATAGTTGAAAGCAAATTCTTTGTGCAACATGAGCGTCAACAAATTGATTTCTAGTTGCTGATACCCTTGTCATATATTTTATCTATGAGATTATTACTAGTAGGCCCCACCACTTGTGTTCTTTTTTTTGTCATATTTTTCTGTGACTTTACATGGTTGGTATTTGAAAATTATTTGTGGTAACTGATAACTGGAAAATCTAAAATATCAAAAATCTATCAACGATAGAAAAAAATAGTAAGCCAAATCTAAAAGGATCGTGGTATAAAAAATATTTTTCTATGATTATTAGCAGGGGCTCTACTTCTACAAGAAATCAAACTTGCAACCTATATAATGTGTGTACCCTTTTAAAGCATCATGGTAGATGACTTTTTTTAAGATTATATCTATATCTATATCTATATATATATATATATATATATATATCTATATCTATATCTATATCTATATCTATCTATATTCTTATCTGTATCTGTATCCGTATCTGCATCTGTATCTCTATCTCTACCTCTATCTCTATCTCTATCTTTATCTCTATCTATATCTATAGTATTAAAGAATGTTATTTGTGTTGTTCATCCGTCACCCTCATTCCCCTCCTGGTTCTAGCTATCGGTGAGCCCTGACCTCGCGTCGTGTGCCACCGAGATTCGGCTATAGGGATGCAAAAGGATTGGACACGAACCGATATTGTTGATATCATATTTGTTTTCATATTTTTCCTCGAATTCAGCGTCAGACACGAATAGCTAACAACTACGACGATTTGTCTCGGTTATGAATACGAATAATATATGTCGAATACGGGATGAGTTCGACACGGATACTGTCAGCTATGAATATTTCTCTGGATATTGAGTAAAATCGCATCCATATATATAAGATTTGCTGCAGTCATTTGACCACTCTATGAGTCCTAATTATAACCAGATTATATGTGTAGAAGCAAATTATCAATAGTTCATATACAAGTCGCATTGTCATGTTTTTTGAAAGTTGTGTTGCATTATTGTCATAGCTTACATAATGTATGCATACCTAAGCCGATATCTTTTGTGTAGTTGAGTACATATACAAAAATCATACAAAAAATAAGAAAAAGAAAATGAGCTGGCACATACAAA
The DNA here is from genome assembly GCF_019320115.1 of Miscanthus floridulus. NCBI lineage: Eukaryota > Viridiplantae > Streptophyta > Magnoliopsida > Poales > Poaceae > Miscanthus > Miscanthus floridulus. Next base: position 134,612,754 of record NC_089589.1, read on the forward strand.
CTAATTAGACTTGACCAAGCAGGCTGTGGTGTTGTGTGCTTCATGGGCTTGGGCCAACACATCCTGCTAGTCGTGTTGGGCCTGTGCCGTGCGGATGCGAGCAGTCAAGTCTCAAGACTAAGCAGCGTGCGAGTATGCTAGTTTTAGTGCCACCTCGATGCCCCAGCTAGCGTTATGGGAGCAAGCTTCCTATATGACTATGACGCCACACTGCTGGGCCACCCTCAGGTTCAAAGGATGGATAATAATATTGTATTATTATGTTAACACATTTGCACATTTATATTTTTATTTATTTATTTATTTATGTTTATATTTATATATTTATTTCAAATTTGAATTTGAAAATTGTTTAAAATAAAAACTTTAATGTATATATATATTTAAGAGTTTAAATTTATATATGGATATCTTTTTGGATATCAGTCAGATATCTGATATCCTGCAGATATTGATGAGATTGTATTTGCATTCATTATCAGTGTAAAGAATTCTAATTTGTATTCGATATATGAGAAGTCATCTGTACCTCTGACAAAAAAAATCTGTAAAAATCTGTATCAGCATGTCAATCGCTTAGGACAGAAACAGAAGGACGATTGGATAATATTTGTACCATTTGCATAATATTTGTACCGTTTGCACCCCTAATCGGCGAAGTGCCGAACCGAAAGGAGCACTATTCCTTTGGATACACACATCACCCCTCTTATCACTATCCAAGGGCCAATTGAGCTCGCAGCATTTAAATATAACGGGGAGCTTATTCCTAAGCTATCCTTTTCCTCATATAATGGGGAGTAGATACCTAATCATTTTTAGGAACATTGGTGTTGTTATACTATGTACTCGGGTAGCGCCGTCTTTATTAAGCAAAAAGGCCCAACCCAACCAAGATGAAGTGGGCCAGGGGAGCTATACAGGAGGCCCAAATTGGATAGGATACTTCGTTTACGTGGTGGACAAGGCATACCAAGGTATACTTAGCAACCAATTCTATCGAACTAGACCTTCTTATAACAAGCTAGGTGTGGCACAACCTCTCAAGTTATGTTGATTTATGTGCAGTGTCATTGTCTTGGAGACTTCTGACCAATATGCTTCGGACTCAGACAACTCCAGTAGTATGTATGGTGTCCTCGAGGGATCCCGAAACATCAACTTTGTTCAACTGTTGAGGATCATTATAGATAAGCATTGCAGTATTACAACAGTTGATATAAATATTTTACATCAGAGTAAATGTGCGGAAGTATTACAAACCATTTATTTAAGTCTTACAAACCATAAGTTTTTTACTTATCAGATATAGTAGGGTAGCATGTACTAACATAATATACAACACACAACAAAAGATCATCCTGCCCATGTATGAGAGGTAAAGCACAACACTTACTGCTGGCTATCTTCTTCCAGAACCGTCATACAGCATGGGCAAAAACCACTTGCTGCTGAGGTTCACCTGTAGCAGGGGTTAACAAACCTGAGTACTAAATTGTATTCTGCAAGACATAACCGGAAAAAAGAAAAAACTCGAAGGGTATGAAAAGATTTAAGGGATACAAGATGGTCCATAGCAAGTATCAAAAGTAACTTTGCATAAAAGCTTACTATTGATGGATCCTTATTTTCAAGTTTTAGCTCAAATTAAGTCATTATCAGTAATCCAGGTTTGCACTATACTAATTCAAACACTTCATTACGTCTCACATCTCATGTTCATAAGTATCCTTCCCATTAATTAAGTATGATGATGGTGCGAGGATCAAAGGTACTTCTTATCTAGGAAGAGACCGTGATTTAAATCGATTGCAACCGGCTGGGTGAATCTAACCACACGATATATGCAGTTCCAAAACCTACATATATCAACCATTCTCTCGCATCCTCCAAAACACCGAGAGCATAGTACTCCACCACCCAGGTTCCATCCCAGGTGGTGGGCTAGTAGTCGTGTGTACAAGGTACTCTCGCCATTTCTCCACATCCAATGTGCGGTTATTATCAAAAAAGACATCGAGTGAGAATATTCTAAGAAAAAAGCTACAACTGCACCAGCTTTGCCGCGTGTCCACTATGTGGAAACCTCAGAATAGTCACCATTCGAGGAATGCCTTGGCTTGGCTTTTCTCGGTTTTTTTATCAGGTTCAGGACGTTGAGATCATGATCAAGCGTAGTATTAAATTAATTTCATTTGTCCTGAACGTATGGATTAAGTCACCGTACATTGACGAGCACGTATAGAAAGCGCAGTCAGTCAATCTATACACACACATGGACAAGTTAATTATGGCGCCGGGTTGCTCATGGATTGCTCACAAGGCGGCAGCATCGTCGGCGGCAGGAGGAGCGAGCGAGGCGCGGCAGAGCGGGCAGGTATCATGCGCGCGCAGCCACTCGCTGACGCAGGCGGCGTGGAAGTAGTGCATGCACACCGGCAGCACCCTGAGGGCGTCGCCGTCGGCCAGCTCAGCCAGGCACACCGCGCACGCTGCCTCCGCCGGCCACCCGTCCGCTCTCAGGTACGTGCAAACCAGCGGGCCCATCGCCCGCACCATCTCCACGGCCACCGCCGCCGGCGCCGGCGGCTGCTGACGTGGCGCTACTACACCGTCCCCGCTTCCGATGCCGACCGTGCGCACACGGCGGCGTTCGGCGTCGCTCGGTGCTCGTCGTCCACTACTGTCGTCGGCTGCGCGTCCTTGAGAGAGCGGAGCCAGAAGTGGAACAGCTTGGCGAGCAGGGCGATGAGGCCCAGGGTGACCACGGCGGCGGCGGCCACCTTGTAGAACGGCGACATGTGGTGCGATGGCCGCTGCTGCGTGTTGGAGTACGGGTTGCCGCCGGTGCTGGTGGCCATGGACGGATTGATTCGGCACTCAGGAGTGACGAAACTGCAATCCTGCTGATGAGTTGTGGAATCAAGGAGGGCCAGGCAGTCGTCCTTTTTGTTTGTTTATATAGGGAACCTGAGCTAGCTAACGGCAAAACGACGACACCGACGTGGCTTGGTGCTGAAGCGAGAAAGCCTGGATCTCTCCGATTCCTAGAATCCCACGATCGTGCCGCCCGGCCGGAGCGATCTTTGTGATCACTAATTAACTACACACATTTTTACTCCGGACAAATATGTGCTGGAAACCACCGTGCAAACATGAAAACCATTTTTAAAAATGTGTCTTAGTAGTTCCAATATTTTTTAAATTTGATATATCCATAGCGCATACAAATATGTACTTATGTGAAAAAAAGTTGGGATAGTGGCAACCAAGCATAATCTTCCTAATAAGCCTTCATGATTTAGCCCAAAAACATGCTATAGTTTTAAAAGCAAGAATCTATAAAACGAATTTGACATCAAGAGAAATAAAAATATCTGAAACTAATTTAAAAATCTTCCTGTCCTATGTCCAAAAATGCAAGAAATCCCCGCCATGCGCCATTACTCTGCTTCCATGCAAACAAACGAAGCAGAGCAACCAGCACTCTGCTTCGCCTTCCTCCTCCTTTCGTTGCTCTGTTCCTCGCTACGCTTCCAGCGACTGGAGCGGCGCGCTGCAGCCGCAGCCGCAGCCAACGCCGTCGGTGCTCCAAGGAGATGGTCCGAGCGCTGCTACACCCTGACGAGGATCTCCTCGAGCGAGACGGAGAGCTCGAGGTGGTGGCGCACGGACGCCGAGCTAGGTGTTGGCGTGGGCGACGGCGTGGGCGTTGTCTCGGCGCGGCACATCGGGCAGCTGGTGCTCCCGCGCAGCCAGGTGTCGATGCACTCGGCGTGGAAGTAGTGCATGCACTCCGGCAGCACCCGCACGGCCTCGCCGTCGTCGAAGTCCGCCAGGCACACCGGGCACGTCGTCTCCTTCCAGGCCTCCTCCTTGCGGTACCGGGACACGACCGCCGCGGCGACGAGGTGCGTGCGCGACGTCGCGCTCACCTCCACGCTGACGCTCGCCTCCTCCTCGGCGTCGTTGTCCTGCTGGTGCCGCTGCGCGTCGGCCGAGGTCGTGGTGACCACGCCGACGACGCGGCGGTGGTGGTGCTGCCTGCGGCGCCGCCGGTCGGCGTCGTGGCAGCAGTTGACGAGGGCGCAGTGGTACAGCAGCAGCACGGCGGCCACGCACAGCGCGCTCACCAGGGCGATGAACGCCGGCGACCTGTACGCGTCGCTGCTCGTCAACCACGACAACGACATGGTGGCGGTGCCGACGGATCTAGGAGAGGCCCTGCAGCTGAGGCAGCGGCGCCATGGCGCATGGTCGATTTGACAGGGCGTGATCGGAGCGCCCCCCCGTGCAGTGCCTTATGAGCGGCAGGGCAAGCGGCCAAGCCTCGCAGCGATGGTTACGAAGGATCTCTCAGCTGTTGTTGTCTTGCCGTCGGATGCCATTGATGGAATCGTCTATGGCCGTGTCCTTGTGCCTTCGTGTCTCCTTGTGCTTGGAACTTAACAGCTCGGTCTTCTTCTACTCATCAGTGGCCAGGCCAACATACTTAAAAGATCGATCGATACATGATCCACTGTGTTGGGTCACTAATGACACGACTAGAGAATCAGGACCAAGCTAATACAACTGCTACAGTAACAGCTGTCACGACTAATTGCAGCCCTAAGCACTCTGCTTATTCTCTGACCATAAGTGCAGGTCACGTGGCATGGAGGATGCATCTGGCCGTAGACGAGACGACCCAAGAGGCAGCCAAGGCGACGGACGCTAGAGGTGGCCGGCGAGGACGCTGTCGGGCTTGGGGCAGAAGACGACCTTGATCTCTCCGGGGTCGACGCAGTCCTGGGGCGTGACCTCGACGTCCGTAGCGTTAGTCCTCGTATCAGGGCACAGGTGTTTGAACAGCGCCGCCTGGGTCGCGCCGGCGCCGCACCCTCCCCCTGGCGCCCGTGCCGCAACAGGGCACTCGGCGGCGAGGTCCACGGCGCATCCCAGCGTGGGGCACCGCCGCCCGCGCCGGGCGCCCTCCGGCGGCGGCATCCCGTGCGGCGTCACCACGACGGCCACGTTGAATCCGTCCACCAGGCTCACGCTGTACGCCGCGGCGCCGCCCGGCCCGCCCACGCTCACCTGCGCCACCGTCACCGGCGGCGCGTCGCCCGTGGCGCACCGGAACGGGGCTGGCGGGACCGTGTTGCCGTACGCGTCGACCTCCTCGTCGTCGTCCCCGCCGGCGCACCCCGTCCGCGCCACCACGCGGCCTGACCACACGCCCGGCGGGAACGCTAGCGTCGCTAGGCCGTCGCCGTTGCCGTCCAGCCGCCCCGCCGGCTCGCCGTCGGCGTCGGTGGGGATCGAGGGCACGCCCGTGTTGGGGGTCACCAGCGGCCAGACTGGGTACGGGCAAAGGTTGTGGAGGGTCAGGTTGGTGGTGGTGGTGGTGGGCACTCCCGGCGACGGCGGCTGACGGGCAGCGACGGCGACAGTGGCGAGAACCAAGGTCATCATCAGCGCTCCTATCGTCTTGGAGGACGGCGACATGATGGCCATGGCTGCTGGTGGAGCTCGATGGAACTGTACGTCGGCGTCGCAGTGACGGATGGTATAAAAGAGGGAGGAGGTGGATCGGGAACGGTGGTGGTTAAGTCGCAGTAAACGCATGCATTTGCATTTCGTCGGCACGCATGGCGCCGCCAACTTTCATCACTCATGCACTTCTTCACTTTGCATTGGCAGGAATTGCGTGTGCAAACGACATGACACCGGGCCCACCCGTCAGGGTCTCGGGGACATAGTGGCACAAGGGCTTATTTCAGGCCTCAGAAATCTGCAGAAAGCCTTTCATCTTCCACCAGCGTGCATGGGCCCATATGTTTGTCTTCTGGGCTTGATTCACGAGCTGCAACAGTCTCTGTCAAAAATGATTAGGCCCATTCGTGACAGGACAGACAGGACACAACGTTGGGGGATGGATATCAAGTGAGGCCGGCCCATTACCTCCCACCAGCGCGCCAGTCACTAAGCCACCCCAGCCCAACAATGTACTAGTAGGCTTGTAGTCACTACAATATAGTGTTTGGGCCATGTTTGGTTTCAACTTTGCAGAATCATGGTACTGGTCGTAGTTGGTTGGGTTCTCTAGGGTGCACCTGGGTTCAAAGTCCTTAACTTCACATGGGTACTCGTATTTTTCTGAATTTATTCCAGGATTTAACGACGCTCTGCTTTATTTAGTTTGTTTTTCTTAATGAAATTGAAATTACGTCACTATCGACATCGAGTCATCCATGGTGACTTCATGAATTTTAAGATCGGCCGACTCAGTCTTTCGAAGGTGCTCATAGGGATAGGGTTTTCGTACGCGTGTTCGTAGGGTTGAGTGCGCGTGCATGTTGTAGACCTCTATGTTGTACTGTATAATTCTAAAAAAATCCATTGCAATAAAGCAGAACAAGCTAGTTCAAAATAAAAAGAAAGACAAAAAGAACAACAAGCTTAATTAAACGATTTCTCCGAAAAAAACAAGCTTAATTAAACGGTTTCTATGAGGTAACATAAAAAATGGTAAATAAGTTTTGGGAACTTGACGTTGTACTGTGTAATTGTCAGGTTCATAAACCTGGGGTCCCCAATGGACCCGCTTCCCTACAAAAACTCGGCCCAGCAGACGGCATAGCGACAACACGTACCTCCCGGGCCGGCCCAGATACATAATGACAGGCCGGGACAACGATCCGGTTCCCGACCGAAAGGCATGGCCAAGGTGTGGACACAGTCCGATTCCGACCTCCTTTTCCGACCGGAGATACGCTGGACCTCTGCTCGCGACTCTTCTCCGACCGATACGGTCGGGGCCAACTGGGAACGACCGACCGGGGATGCTCGCTCGGTGTGGGCCCGGGGATCAGGCGGAGCAGATAAGGTAAGGCGCTCAAGTCAACCGCAATACCGAGGACTATACCCTGCCATACCCTACGCACCTGCAGGACGGTGCCACCAGGCCATGCTAGATGGTCACTATGCAACCTTCTAGGCATGTCAGAGCACAAACAATATTGTAGGCGCCGACATTTGCCATACCAGGCGAACACGGTAGAGCCCGCCACATGCATCTGGACATAAACAGTATTGTGGGCGCCGACGACCGTCTCGTACCGGATAGCATGGGCAACAAGACTAGATAGCACACATATTTATTATCTCTCTTTCTCTGACTTGTAAGGCCATCCCTTTCGACTATAAAAGGGGATGGGCTCTCTCCTAAAAAGCTCTCTAGCTCTCCTCCGAAAAGAGAAGCTAGAAAATTCGAGGACTCGATGAACTGAGGACACGAATAACTCAATAGCTCTAAAACTCTAAAGCCACACAGAGCATACGCACCAATACTTAGCGCACGTTAGAGCACCCGTCACTCTCTTCTATTCGGTTCAGAGTCCGACCAGGTCTTTAACACCCCCCCTTGTGGGGGTATGGCCCCTAAGACATGGGCCGCACCATCGGAGGTGGCCCAGCCCACAAGATCAAGGCGTGTACGGCGCTGCTCGGCGTGCACCGCAAGATATTGTATAGTACCAAATAGGCTACTTTACTTGTAACCCTACCCCTCTAGAGTATATAAGGAGAGGCAGGGGTCCTCTACTCGACATCATGTATTCAATACAATACACCAAAGACACATGACATAGGGTATTACGTCGATCAGACGGCCCAAACCTGTCTAAATCGCTGTCTCTACGCCTTGTGTCACCATCTGGTTCCTGATTACGCGCATCCCCACCGGCAAATCTACCATCGCGGGATACCCCTCGGTGGACTGCCGAGTATATTCTGTCGACAGTTGGCACGCCAGGCAGGGGATCCTGTTCACTTTTGTGGAGATCCATGCCGGTCCACGACAACGATTCATCGCTGCTACACCAGCCCCTGCGACAGCAGATCCGATCTCGGAACCACCTCCGAGGTCGTCTTCACCAACAACTCACCGCCCGCCAGGTGTTCGCCGTCAATGCCAACCAGATAGCACCATACATCGCCGACTAGACACTCCGTCCAAAGCTAAGTCACGCTTTAATATTTTCCTAAATATTCTCCAATCTCCGTATATCGCCATGATGTTTCTCTAAACTGTTTTCTCCATGTTTGCTCTCCAAACGATTTTCCGAACCCCTGAACAGTCATATTGATGCTCGGACGCCTCCAAAGACGGCCCTATCTCCGGCTCCTCCCTACACGTGCTACGGGCTCCACGCTCTGCATTATGGGTGGTCGGCAGCGGCTCCTTGGTCACGCCTATTCCTCCTACATGTGCACGGGCTCTACGCTTGATGTTATGGACTATGGGCTAGCTAGGGTTGGAGACTCAGCTATACACTAACTGTTCGGGCGGTTTATATTAAACATAAATATATTTTCACGCCAACTGATCGTCGAACTGCATATGTCGTTTCATCACCATTGCTGCTTTTTCTCCGGAGTTTATTTATTTGTGCATCATGTACTACCCGTTCTACATGTTTGTATTACAGGATCATCGTCCAGGTGATCGGACCACCTGGTGCTCGGACTTCTCCACCGATCAACTGGTTGGACAGCTTGGTTCATGGACTCCATCGCCGATCAGTTGATCGGACTGTTCGCCAGTTGTTTCTACTCAATGTTCACTTCATCGCTGACCAGTTGACTAGACTGTTCGCCGCTCGTGCTTCATCGCCAGCTACGCCGGTTACTCCTCCGCGCTCGGATTCTTCGTGCTCGTGGACTAAGTGGGCACACTTCACCGCACGGACGTCGTCAGCTATGTCGGTGCTCGGACATCGCCGCCTACGCCGAGGACTCCTCAGTGCTCGGACGTTGCCACCTACGCTAGGGACTCCTCGATGCTCGGTCATTGCCAGTGACGCCGGGGACTCCTCGCTCCTCGGTGCTCGGACATCGCTGCCTACGCCGGGGACTCCTCGGTGCTCGGACGTTGCCACCTACGCCGGGGACTCCTCGCTCCTTGGTGCTCGGACATCGCCGCCTACGCCGGGGACTCCTCGTTCCTCGGTGCTCGGACATCACTGGCTTCGCCGGGGACTCCTCGGTGCTCGGACATCGCTGCCTACGCCGGGGACTCCTCGGTGCTCGGTCATCGTCAACGACTCCGGGGACTTCTCGCTCCTCGGTGCTCGGACCTCACCGCCTACGCCGGGGACTCCTCGCTCCTCGGTGCTCGGTCATCGCCAGCGACACCAGGGACTCCTCGCTCCTCGGTGCTCGGTCATCGCCAGCGACGCCGAGGACTCCTCGCTCCTCAGTGCTCGGTCATCGCCAGCGACGCCGAGGACTCCTCGCTCCTCGGTGCTCGGACATCGCCGCCTACGCCGGGGACTCCTCGGTGCTCGGACATTGCCGCCTACGCCGGGGACTCCTCGCTCCTCGGTGCTCAGACATCGCCGCCTATGCTAGAGACTCCTCGTTCCTCGATGCTCGGACATCACCAGCAACGCCGGGGACTCCTCGCTCCTCGATGCTCGACTCCTCGCCGCTTGGTCATCGCCAGCGACACCGGAGAGTCCTCGCTCCTCGGTGCTCTATCATCGCCAGCGACGTCGGGGACTCCTTGCTCCTCGGTGCTCGAACATCGCCGCCTACGCCAGGGACTCCTCGGTGCTCGGACGTCGCCGCCTATGCTGGGACTCCTCGCTCCTCGGTGCTCGGTCATCGCCCACGACACCGGGGACTCCTCACTCCTCGGTGCTCGAACATCGCCACCTACGCCGGGGACTCCTCGTTCCTCGGTGCTCGGACATCACCAGCGATGCTGGGGACTCCTCGCTCCTCAGTGCTCGGTCATCGCCAGCGACGCTGGGGACTCCTCGCTCCTCGGTGCTCGGACATCGCCAGCTTCGCCGGGGACTCCTCTGTGCTCGAACATCGCCGCCTACGCTGGGGACTCCTCGGTGCTCGGTCATCGTCAGCGACTCCGAGGACTCCTCGCTCCTCGGTGCTCGGACCGCACCGCCTACACCAGGGACTCCTCGCTCCTCGGTGCTCAGTCATCGCCAGCGACACCGGGGACTCCTCGCTCCTCAGTGCTCGGTCATCGCCAGCGACGCCGGGGACTCCTCGCTCCTCAGTGCTCGGTCATCGCCAGCGACGCCGGGGACTCCTCGCTCCTTGGTGCTCGGACATCGCCGCCTACGCTGGGGACTCCTCGCTCCTCGGTGCTCGGTCATCACCAGCGACGCCGGGGACTCCTCGCTCCTCGGTGCTCAGACATCGCCGGCTACACCGGGGACTCCTTGGTGCTCGGATCTTGCTACGTCTCGTCGGTGTGCTATCAAGCTGTTCCATGCTGTTCGGATTAGGGTGCTGATCTTGGGCAGCACGTCTGGGTCTTGATACGCGCATGCCAGATGACATCGGCAAGCTTTCATACTTCTTTGACCCTGCTACAAGATTCATTCTTTATCTTCCAGTAGGCTCGGGGACTAAGTGGGCACACTTCACCTTGTGGTGAATGTGCTTGTTCTCATCTCGAGGCTACGCCCGAGGACTGGTTGCCTGCTCGGCTGGTTTTCTACTTTATGACCCTAGCACCACGTGACTACGTCACCTACTGTCAGGCTTGGGGACTAGCTATGGGGGTATGGCCCCCAAGACATGGGCCGCACCATCGGAGGTGGCCCAGCCCACAAGATCAAGGCGTGTACGGTGCTGCTCGGCGTGCACCGCAAGACATTGTATAGTACCAAATAGGCTACTTTACTTGTAACCCTACCCCTCCAGAGTATATAAGGAGAGGTAGGGGTCCTCTACTTGGCATCATGTATTCAATACAATATACCAAAGACACAGGACGTAGGGTATTACGTCGATCAGACGGCCCAAACCTGTCTAAATCGCTGTCTCTGCGCCTTGTGTCACCATCTGGTTCCTGATTACGTGCATCCCCACCGACAAATCTACCATCGTGAGATACCCCTCGGTGGACTGCTAAGCATATTCTGTCGACACCCCTTCTCATTCCTACTCGTTTGTAACTGCACAGCAAACTTCGAGCACCTGGGCTCAGGAATAAAGTCACCGACCGACTAAAACTGGCCATAGGGCATGTTGCCTGAACCAGTATAAATCATATGCCATTGAGTGCTAGGCCACATCCGATCACAACGCACGGCAAAACTACAAATATTTACTTGTTGGTCACTTTTCGCACCTACAGTTGGCGCCGTCCGTGGGGAGGACGTCATGCGTTCACGCTTTTGGTCATCTGATGGCCCCACCTTTCCACCATCTTCATCATTGTGGGCTCGAGCGATACGATTCGTTTTAGCTTGTTGGAGTTTCCTGTGCTCCCACCTGTTGGGATGTGGGTTCCTCCTGTCTTCCAGCTGCTCTAGACTTTCCTCTTCGGGAGTCTGGACATCATTGCCAACCGGCTCAGCGTACTATGCCTCTGCGAGGAAGTGCTCGTCCCGGCATCCACTAGAGGAGGAGCGCTCTCCACCAGCCCCGGGCCACTCGACGACCCCAATGTCGAGACACTCGTGCTTCGCCTCAAGCCCATGCTGGGCTCAAACCCCACGGTGAGTGATGTACATTGTGTTCTTTACTCACTGTTTAATACCTTCTGCTGACTCTCCGGAGGGACACCGTTGTCCCCATCACGACCGCCATGCGACCAGTTCCCCTATGGCTTCGCGTCCCCCGCGAACGCGTGCGCGTGGGGTATCCAAAGGATGCTAATGCCGCCCCTCTCACATTTGAGTTCGTGGGGATGGTGGGCTACGCTCCCGCCTCCTTTCACGATCTCCTTGATGATGAGGTCATAGCATCGGTGATGTCATGGCACCTGGCCACCCTCTGTCCTGGGAGTGCGCTATGGCGGACGCCCCAGGACAGCCACCGGTGGTAGCGGAGTCTCTATAGACTCACACCCCTCCGGACCCTCGTGTGAAGGCCCTCACATGTGCGCAGGAGCATGGCGAGGAGTTACGACAAAGGCGACAGCGTCAGCCGCCACCTGTGCTGGTGCGCTCGGCGCAGCACGCTGCGCCACATGCACGTCACCCCACGAGCGACGCTCGGGGCCGTAGCCGTCAGGTCCAGCGTAACATCCTGGACGGAGGGAACGATCCCCCTGAGTTTGCTCGGGCTGGCCAGAACATCGCTGTTGTGGCGATGCTTCTGCGCGGCCTCTCTGAGCCTGTCAACCCCTAGGAATAGGCAATCCCCTAGAACCTCCAGGCACTGGTGGAGACCGATGTCGTTCAACAGGTGAAGAGCTCTGCGTCATGACACTGGCTCGTGGCCTCTTGCCCCACCTGGGGACTGGGGCCGCACCAGTCGAATCGCTCCATCCACTCACCAATATAGTTGCCAGGCGTGGGGCAGGAAGCCGTGGCTACACCACAGCCCAACCCGGTGCCCGCTCCACACTGGCCACCTATGCGCGAACGGCTCGTAGGGTCATCAACAATCGACGACATGCCCGGCACGATGATGACGTCCATCAAGTGGCGGCTAGAGCAGGTGGCACAGGCCCCCACCTGACCATCGAGGGATGTGGGGACACGTACCCTAGGCATGGCGGCTGACCGAACGACCGGAGCCCTAGCCTAGATGGCCCAGGACCACGGGTCTTCGGTCGTTGCATCCAGAGAGCGTCGTTCCCACAGCACTTCCGACCAACCACCAACATCACTAGATACACCGGGGAAACAAACCCCAGTATATGGCTTGAAGACTTCCGGCTCGCTTGCCTAGCTAGAGGAGTGGATGATGACCATTTCATCATCCAGTACCTCCCCATCTGCGTGGGGGAGCATGTTCGAGCATGGCTCGTATTCCTTTCGTCCGACAACATCTACGACTAGGTGGATCTCAAGAGGGTCTTCGTCATGAATTTCCAGGAGACATATGTCCATCCTAGGAATTCCTAGGACCTCAAGAGCTGCTAGCAGGAGCCCAACGAGTCCCTATAGGATTACATCCGCAGGTTCTCAAAGCAGTGCAACTTCCTTCCTGATGTCGTCGACGCGGACATCATCAGCGTGTTCCTCTCTAGGACAACCTACAAGTCCTTGATCCACACGCTCAGCTGTGTGAAGCCCCGTACCACCCGTGACCTGCTTGACATCGCCACGAACCACGCCTCTTGCGAGGAGGCAGTCAGGGTGGTCTTTAGTGCTGGTCGGGACAGAGGCAAGGCCAAGCATGAGGACCAAGGCGAGGGCCTCTCCACACAAAAGGGGAAGAAGAGCAAGAAGGATCGGCGCTGACCGACCAATCCAGCTTTGGTCGCCGCAGCCGATCATGTGGGCAAGTAGCCCCAGCAGGGCTAGCCTGACCGGTTGAAGGACGACAACGGCAACATTCTCACCAACACATGGAACATCGAATAGTTACATCATTTCTTCCCCTAAGGCTTGGTCTTACCTTTTCTTTCCATTCAACGTTTGCTCCTACAGCACCCTAGCCCGAGCACTCTCGGCCGAGGTCACTCGGGGGCTCCACGGGGGTGCGATACCACCCTTCTTTTTTACTATCTTATAGTAATACTTTTCGCCCAAATGAAAGGGCGTCACCCAAATGAAAGGGCATTCTGTTCCCTTTATTACCCTATGTAACTTGTGTTTTAACCTCCCGACCGATCACACCCCGTCACGACCTACGGTTATGAGCAGCTGAGCCTCGTAGGCCATGCCTAGGTTCTTAAGGTTGCAGCCTTTAGGTCAATGGGCAGGTGTGAAAAAGAAAGGACAAAAAACAAAGCTACACAAGGGTAAAAACAAGGGCGAATGGGACCAGCTTCCCCTCATGAGTGATTTCATCACAAAACGGACTCAAAATATTCACGAATGTAAAACTGTTCACACGGGGGCTCCCCCACGAACTCGTCTTTTATATGAACTGACTATTTCTACTTTAAACTCTATTTTGGCCCCCCGGCGGCATCGACTGATGGTACGGTCGATGAGGACGAAGGCGGCTTGCTTCCGGTCGGGACGACTTTCGGCCCTGTTGGGGGCGGGACGACGCTCGCCTCTGACCTGGTCTCCACTCCTTTCATAGGCTGGATGACATCTTCCCGACACACATCTTCAGCCACGCTCGAACGGCGAGCCTCCATCACCCATTGTGCGGTGACCTGCTCGGCGACCATCTGTGCATGTGGCACCAAACTCTCCCCCAGCGTATGGATTTCATCGGCGCTCCACCCATTGGCGTATCCTCTGCAGATGGCCGTGAAGTCCAGATCGGGGTGATGGGTCACTACTAAGGTCAGCACCCCCGACATCCCATAGAACATGCCGTTGGAGATGAGCGCTCGAACTTCATTTGGGACCTCTGCCAGCTGGACAGCGGGTGTAATGGTGCTCGGTCTTGAGTCGAACACCTCGGAGATGACCACCTGCGCGATGTTGCGAATCTGGTCAAGCTCTCCCTCGAGAGTGCATCGCTCCTCAAGGGAGTAGGCTAGCGTCTTCGCGCCATGACCGATCGTCGCTTTGACCCTCTCCAGCTCATAGTCTAGAGAGCTGATCTTTCCACCCAATTCTAGAAAAAGATGACAAATTTAGAAGCAAAGGAAAGGAAAAATCAAGGCATCAACTGAGGGCAGAACATATACATACCAAGGTGGGTGCTTTCAAGAATGGAGAGCCTTCCTCTTGCCGGGTCACCCTCTCGAGCAGTCGAGCATTCAACTCCTCTGCCCCGAGCATCTGCCCTCGGAGCGCAACCACTTCTTATTCAATGTCCGACCAGGCCTTCCGCTCTTCCTCCAGAGCCTCCAAGGACTTCTGAAGCACCACATCGGCCTTCGCCAAGTGGACCTTTGCCACGTCGAGTTCCCACTCGGCAGTAGTCGCCCGCTCAACCACTCGTAGTTCCGCCGCCTATGCACCCGTCGCCTCGACCGCTCGGTATTGGGACTCATGGCGGACGGACTCCAGCTGATGCCTGAGCTCGTTGACCCACCACGACATCATTGCTTCTTGCTCCATCTAACCGTGCTCCTCCTGAAGAAATCGGGACTTACGGATTGACATCATTTCCAGATCCTACGAGACAAGAAGCAGGCATGCTGAGACAATCATTGAAAGGCCAAGGAGTCAAGAACAACACCAAAGACATAGAGAACTTACCTCTATAATGTGTGGTAGGTCAACTATCATGGCCTGATGGACAAGCTCAACCCTCTCCAAGGCCTCCTTGAGCCTCGCCTTGGTAAGGGCGAGATCAGACTCCATCGACAGTCCTCTCTCCCCGAGCAGGTGCTAGAGCTTCACCTCCTCCTCATCATGAAGGATGAACTGGGTCATTCCCAGCTCATTGGGGCAAGGCCACACTAGCTCGCGGGTTGCCCCCGAACCACTGGAAGATCCAGCCATCGCAGTATCATGCAACGACCGGATCATCACCAACTCCTAGGACGGCGGGATGGCCGGTGGCTCCACCCCGGTGTCTTCCTCGCTGGAGAAGGGGATCTCCACCGCAGGGCTCCATGGCCCACCGACGGATGCACTACCTCTGGCCTGGCCACGGTTCCTCCGGACCCCTCCAGCTCTGATCAGGAGGGCGAACCATGCGCTCCTCCGCCAGGCGAGGCAGGGAGCCTGGTTCCCTCCTCTCCTTCTCCATAGCCATTAGGGGAGGGCCTGCGAGAGTCACCTCCGACCTGACATCCACCATCACCACAGGGATCGCTGCCATCACCGCCACTACCGCTGCCATCGTGCTCGCAACCGGCCAGGAAGACGCAACCCCCAGTAAGGAAGGTCGCACTACCGCCAGCCTGCTTCCTTCACCGCTCATCGTGACCCGCTGCAGGCTAGGTCTCCACTCTTCTCGCACGGGAGGTGGGGAGATTCCTAGTTCTACTAGCCCCTGGTTGTTGTCAAACAAGCGCAGGTTAGTCACACTCAAAAACTCAACTATGATAATAAAAGGGAGCATGAATGCATACCTAGACAAAAGCGGCAGAGCCCTAAAGCCCCGACCGACTGACGACAAGCCGACTGTACGTGGACCGCTCGTGGGTTGCGACCCACGCCCCCTTGGCTGAGGGGGGAGCCGACCCGCCCGGTCCCTGATCGACCCGTGAACGGCCACGACCGCCAACTCGTGGCGAAACCACTGGAGCAACTGGTGGGCCATCTCCCCGTTGGGGGTCGCGCACATGCGCCGACCCCAAAGACGTAGGGGAATGATGATGTCCCCCCGACCGACCGACGTGCTCCACCACACTCGGAGCAGGGGGGCCCAAAGCCGACGATGCCTCTGAGGGGCACGGCGACTGCGCCCGCTTTGCATCTCGTTCGAGGGTGGTGTCTTCACTCACGGCACGCTTCCTCGACTCAGAAACATCGCCGCGCGTATCCGCATCATGCCCACCGCCGATGGATGCAGCCATGGGCTCACGGTGCTCCACCGAGGTCACAACAGCGCCCCTGACTCCTTCGTCCTCTGAGGCACTCGTGTCGTCACCCATCTCTGTGGGCTCCTCCGACTCGAGCTCCGCCTCCACGTCGCTCCGGCTCTCACCCCCCAGACTAGCCGGTTGATCTCCTTCTCCTTATTGAACCTCCTCTGGGCCTTCTCGGCTTTCTTCTTCTTCTTGGCAAGCGCAGCCTCCCTCTGGGCAGCTTGTTGAGCTGTGCCCTCTGCCCCCTCGGAAGATGAGGCTAGGATTTATAGCCTACGAGTCCCTTCAAAATGGGCAACTTGAAATCAATCAAAACATCAAAACAAGGATAAGGTCACTAGAAAAAAGCATACCAAATTGGATAGCTTCGCGGCATGAAGAGGTACGGGCATCCCTTCGAGGGAGTCTTTATCCCTCAACTACAGCACCCGATTGCATCAACTCCAGACTTCATCCTTTGGCAACTCCTCCGGCGACGTGCGATCGGGATCCATCGGGCTAGAGTACTCCCACATCGGTCGCGTTCTCTCCGCCAACGGGGCGACCCGATGGCAAAAGAAGGTATGGAATACCCGCAACCCATCGAGGCCATGATGCACAAGCCTCTGAAGCTTCGTCTCAATAACCTCCAACTTGTTCTGCCGACCAGCGGGACCCCATGACCAGCTTTCCCTCCTCTCTGGCCTTTTTCCAGTGAACATCGGGAATGGCGCCTCCACCGGGTTCTTGATGTAGAATCACTCACCATACCACCCCCGGTTGAAGTCACAGGGGGAGTACGCAGGGTAGGGGCTGATGGCTTTGGCTTCTTCTGCAAGGCAAATCCCCCAACCGACGTGATTCTGGGCGGCTTCCCCTCGGACAGGGCTCGTCCACTAAAGATCCACCAGAAGAGGTCCACGTGCGGCTCCATCCTGAGGAAGGTCTCATAGATGGTGACAAAGCCAGCGATGTGCAGTACCCCAGTCGGGTTGAGGTGCTACAACTCCAGGCCCCACTCGTTGAGTAGCCCGCGTAGGAACCAGTGCGTGGGATATCCAAGCCCATGCTCATGGAAGGCAAGGAAGGAGACGACCTCGTCGGCCTAGGGTTGTAGAATAACCTCCCCCGCCGCAGGAGCCCTCCAATGCGTCACCTCCTTCAATGGGAGCAGCCCCTTCTCAGCGAAGGCGGTCAACACCTTCTCATCCATATTGGAAGGCCTCTAGTTCGACATCGCGCCATGGATTTATGAATGAATCTATGAGTTCTCCTCTCCCTCGCTCTACCCTTCTCTCTCCTAGGAACTGCCATGACACACGAACAGACTTGGCGAAAAGAAGGAAGGAGGAACAACAGCGGTTGAAGGAGGGCGAAAGAACGGGAGGAAAATCCTCTCCCTTCCTCCTATTTAATACAGAAAGGCATGTGGCGGGACGTGGCCCCTGGCTGATGGGACGTGCCCTGCCCGATGAAACACCACCTAGTTAACGGGACATGGCCTGGGCAGGGCCCACCACTACCGCAACCCGGGCTCAAGAAGCAAGGCGCAACCAAACGCAAATGACCCTCCGCCTTCCCAGGCAAGGTTTGGAAGGGCCCACTAATAGAATCTCCATCGAGGAGAGGCCAACGGGTCACTCGAGTCGATCGGACGGCTCGGGCGGCTGCCGGGAGACAGGTAAGGAGCAGCGGGATGCCCCATGCGGGTTATGCTGACCCTGTCATGAACGACGGACACGGATCCCATTCGGACATATCCAATAGGAGCTCCCCAGACCCATCACTCGAGCCATCGAGGTAACTTTACCAAACCCCTTTTTTATTTTTCTAGTGCATGATCATTCATTCATCCATTCTCATGCATATATTCATACATTCATCCCATACATCCAAGCATTGCATATGCAACTGTTGCATCATAACGCTTCGTGTTGCATCAAGAAGCGGTAGTCGCCTCATTTGATAGGAGAGACGACCGACTAGGGTTCGAAGGCCGGCCCACAAAGGGCTCGAGGTTGCCTCGCATCAAACAGAGCCAGGGGAGAAAATGTAGATGAGCCCCAGCGGCCCTCGCCCAATCTGCTCAGAAGCGGACAGAGTCATCTCGACCTTCTTGTTCGATCCTTACCTCAAGCCATGCCCACAGAATCTCCATCGAGGGGAGGCCAGCGGGCCACCTGAGTTGGTCTCCGGAACGGCTCGGGCATCTATTGGGAGGTGGGTTAAGGAGTAGTGGAATGCCACATGAGGGCTATACCGACCCCATTATAAACAACGGACCCGGATTCCACTCGAACGTGGTCATTATTAAGCTCACCGAGCGCGTCACTCAAGCCATCGAGGCAAGCGACGTTAGCTTAATCCCTCCGGTGGTGAAAACCATGGACGGGGTAACGCACGAAACTAGATCGACACTTGGGTTGGTGCTCCGTCTGGCCCGACCCCTTGGCCGCACCAGACACTTAGGTTGGTGCCCGACACTTGGGTTGGCGCTCCGTCTCGACCGACCCCTCGGCCGCGCCCGACACTTGGGTTGGCGCTCCGTCTCGCCCGACCCCTCGGCCACGCCCGACGCTTGGGTTGGCGCTCCGTCTCGCCCAACCCCTCAGCCGCGCCCGACCCCTCGGCCGCGCCCGACGCTTGGGTTGACGCCCGACACTTGGGTTGGCGCTCCGCGTCTCGCCCGACCCCTCGGCCGCGCCCGATGCTTGGGTTGGCGCTCCATCTCGCCCAACCCCTCGGCCGCGCCCGACCCCTCGGGCGCACCCGACGCTTGGGTTGGCGCTCCGTCTCGCCCGACCCCTCGGCCGCGCCCGAGCTTGGGTTGGCGCTCCGTCTCGCCCGACCCCTCGGCCGTGCCCAACGCTTGGGTTGGCGCCCGACACTTGGGTTGGCGCTCCATCTCGCTCAACCCCTCGACTGCACCCGACGCTTGGGTTGGCGCCCGACACTTGGGTTGGTGCTCCGTCTAGCCCGACCCCACGGCCGTGCCAGACACTTGGGTTGGCACTCCATCTCGACCGACCCTTCGGCCGCGCCCGACGCTTGGGTTGGCGCTCTGTCTCATTCGACGGCGACCCACGATCTTACACCCACCGGGTGCACTCGTGAAACGAGTGTAAACAGCCTCTTCACGACTTCACAGAAGTCCCAAAAGGGCTCAAGGGCTCCTGTCGGGTTCATAAACCCAGGGTCCCCAATGGACCCGCTTCCTGGCAAAAACTTGGCCCAGCAGACGGCATAACGACAACGCGCGCCTCCCGGGTCGGCCCAGATACATAATGACAGGCCAGGACAACGATCCGGTCCCTGATCGGAAGACCTGGCCAAGGTGGGGACACAGTCCGACTCTGACCTCCTTTTCCGACCGGGGATACGCCGGACCTCTGCTTGTGACTCTTTCTCGACCGACACGGTCGGGGCCGACTGGGAACGATCGACCGGGGACGCCCACTCGGTGTGGGCCCGGGGATCAGGCGGAGCAGATAAGGTAAGACGCTCAAGTCAACCGCAATACCGAGGACCGTACCCTGCCATACCCTGCGCACCTGTAGGACAGTGCCACCAAGCCATGCCAGACGAGCACTATGCAACCTTCAGGCGTGTCAGAGCACAAACAGTATTGTAGGCACCGATGTTTACCATACCAGGCGAACACGGTAGAGCCTGCCGCATGCATCTAGACAAAAACAATACTATGTGCACAAACAGTATTGATAGCGGTGCCGTACAATTCTTTTTTAAGTCGGCTAGGGCAGTCTAGGAGTGGGAGTTCCACGGTTTTTCAGTTTACCTTGCATGCTTTACGGCTTATTCAATATTAGCTATGTTTGGCTAGCTAGTTGCCTAGTTGGCTAACAATTAGTTGAAAAATTGGCTAAATAATTAGCCACCTATTAGCTCTTCTATTTGGATGCACTAGAGCTAATTTTGACTATTTTTTAGTTAGCTAGGAATTAGCCCTTGTATCCAAGTAGGCCCTTAGTTGCATCACTTGCAATTGCAACTATCTGCAGTCATAACAGAGTCACCACTGAACAACCCCCATTTTGCAGAAAGTGTTGGGAGCCCTTTGGTTTGATGCGTACACACATGGAGTGACATTACTACTTATAGCATCCCGAGACATGCATGTACATTTCCTCATTTGCTAGCTCTTGTCAGTTGTCAGATGGAACCCTGTCCAAGCTGATGCCTCAACTCTGAAGAATTGCCAGCATCGACTGTATTGGTTTCGGCAGAAAGAGGTGAATTTAGCGAGGCCCCTCAGCCCTTCTTTTACATGTAAGTGACGGATCACCTACATTTCGTCTCTCTTTTTGTTTGTCTGACTTGTCTCAACATGAACAGGTGACCCAGTTCAGATTACGAGGAAACAGATTCTTCAGAAAAAACCATGTTGCATGCCATCTCTTCCAGATTTTACTTCCAGGGAATGGATGATCGATCGGAAGCGTTTCCGGCTCTGCAGTTACAGAGCCATCCAAAATCTCTTGCAGAGGCTACAATCCTTGCCTATAGGCAAACTTGTAACAGTCACTCGCATTTCTCTTTCTCCACTCCAGTGCTGATTTTTCAGAGCAAGAAAGAGATACATTGAGACAACAATTACAACATTATGAACTTGATTTACCTACAAATCATAGATTTCAGAACTTGAGAACAATTCTTGACCTTTGTTGTCGACTAGCCGAAACTGGAAAATCAGATGATTATTATTTGATCGACAGGTATGCAATATTTATTCTTTTAATTTAGTCGATTACATTGTATTGATTATTATTTTAAATGCTAATAATAATTTTCTTGGTAGGTTAATTCGGTTTGTTCTAACCCTACCATTTTCGACAGCAACAACAGAGCGTGCCTTCTCTGCAATGAAACTTGCTAAAACAAGACTTCGAAATAAGATGGAAGATGGGTTTTGAAGAAATTGCTTAATAACTCATATTGGAAAGGAGATAGCAATGAAGTTTACAACAGATAAACTTATTGATGACTTCGATACAATTCAGTCACGTCGAGTACCATTCACTTGAAGCATGTAAGTTCCTTTAATACTTTTTGTTTGTATAGAATTTTACATTATAGACTTGCTGCATGCGTAATTAACGGTGTTAGTGATATATGTAATATATGGTTAATCCCTAAATATATTGGGATTTACATTATATTATACTATATGTATTTTGGTAGTACGCCCCCCGCCCCCTCTATAAAATTCCTAGCTCCCCCCTGTTTCCACATGCATGGACAAGTAGCAGTAACAGACGTCTGAAGATGGTAGAGATGCTTAGTCACTGATGGTTGTATTGATCTTGCAAGTTCTTTGCCAAGGAAAGGATAAGCATGCCATGACCTTTTCACGCAGAAAACTTACTACAAGTTGGAGTTACGAGGACCGAATTATATTCTTTTCATAGGATTAGGATGTGTTGGGAGAATCCTCATCCTCTAGCTAGCTAATGGAACAGGTGGAAGTAGCCAAATGAACTACCGAGGACCTATAGAGAGCTAGTATTTATTTTACCAGCAACAATGCATGAGGATCCAATCGTTGTGAAGAATCATGGGCCGCAAAATCTGGCCATCATCACGGGCAGATTCCACCATTTGTATTTATGTTACTTGAGCCAGGTCGCTGACATGTCGCCACCACATCGAGGCAAGCAAGATGTGCAAATTGCAGTCTAAATTATTTTCTTTTCAGCAACTTTGCCGCCTGAAGTATTACCGTACCCATGCTGGAGTTCAAAACCAGCTGTGTATTGTGAGGCGGTTTTTCGCACCCGTCGCATGACTATTTTTGGGAAAGTATCTAGGACAATGAAGCATTCATTTGCAGGAAGTCAACAATATGTGTCATGGAATTAAAAAAAATGGAAAACAACGGTTGCCAGCGCATTGGAATATTGTATCTTTGTTCGTTTGAAAATGAAGAAAAAAAACTATGTTTGTGTTCTCTGAACTCCTTCGGGAATCAGGAGTGCTAGTTGGCATAAAAAAAACGCTAAATCTATGCGGCACTCGGGTGTTTTAAGCGCTCGTCTCACTCGATCACTCGATTTTGCTGGCCGTCCGATGTTGAGCCATCGACGGAGACGAGCGGTCAAGGCCAGGTCTGTTTCCTAGACTACAGGAGGACCCGTGACAGGTGCATGTGGCAGCTTTAGGTGCATGCTGATCCATGGTTCTGCGGGTGCATGCTGACCCGTGGTGCAGGTTGGTGCAGCTGGATGCTCTGGTGTGGTCCTGAGACGTCACATATCACCATACATGTATGTAGATTTATTTTTCTAATAGGATAAGATTACATCTCATTTCATTGCACCATATTTTTACTATTTCCGTTTGGTTGTAAATTCTATGTTTAATTGGTGTAAATTGACTATTTATGAATAAGAATGGTTAGAATTACTCGAACAGATTATTTTTTGTGTTTTTATTTTCTATATGTTTTATTTGGTTTCCCTTTGAAATTTTCTAAGGTAGCTTCCATAGAAATAATCTAGCTAATCTTTTTGTTTTGTCTATTTAATATTTTGCATTGTTTTTATATATTTTTTTTTGTTCATTTGATCTGGATCTGATGGTCATGAGAATCAAGTGTTGAATGGATCAAAAACACCAGATGCGCCATCCTACACTCGAGTGTCCAAGGCCCCTGGGACACCTGACCGCTGACTAGATAGACCACGGCAGGGGACACTCAGGCCCTGTTTAGTTCTAAAAATTTTCACCCTAAAGTGTCATATCGAATCTTGCGGCACATACATGGAGTACTAAATGTAGACGAAAAAAAAACTAATTGCACAGTTGGGTGAGAAATCACGAGACAAAACTTTCGAACCTAATTAGTCTATAATTAGACACTAATTGCAAAATACAAACAAAAGTGTTACAGTAGCCAAAGCCTAAAATTTTCGCGAACTAAACGCGCCCTCATAAACACGATACCATACCATATACTCCCTCTGTCCGGTCAAGGATGTAATTCTAGCTCCTTCGCCTTGTTCAACAAAGAATGCAATGTAGACTTGTAGGTGCATAGCGTAGCCAGGCAGTGGGTCTGGTTTTCACGTACGTCCACAGTTGCATGCCTCTTCTCAGTCACACACCTCTCCACCCACCTTCTCACCTGCAATTTGATTGACATCGATGCTCGTGTACCGATAGTGCGCCTGCGAGCGTCTGCTAGCGGAATAAAGTAGGGGCATGTAGGTAATCTTGTTCGGTCACTAACCTGGTCTCGGTAACGTAGAATTGCTTTTTTTCACGGACGGAGGTAGTATATAGAACCAGGTACACAAGCTTATTTGGCATACACATGCAGAATCTAACGAGCAAACACATGCAGTACTATGACATATATGATTACACCAGGCAGCAAATGTCTCGTAGCAGGGAATCTAAGTCGCCATCAGCACCGTCGATCGTCCGGTTGATTGGTACTGTTGAACACCAACATCGTCCTTTCCTGAACCAAAAAAACAGAATCTGATAAAGGAACAGAAAGCTGGTGAGTTGGTGATGAATTCAGGGCCTGTTTAGTTTTCAAAAAATTTCACCCCAAAATGTCACATCGAATCTTGCGGCATATGCATGGAGTACTAAATGTAGACGAAAAAAAACTAATTACACAGTTAGGTGAGAAATCGCGAGACGAAACTTTCAACCTAATTAGTCCATAATTAGATACTAATTATCAAATACAAACGAAAGTACTACAGTAGCCAAACTCAAAAAAATTTGGGAACTAAACGCACCCTCAGATGCTTACAAATTACTACAACTGAGTAGGAGTACAGCTGATAGCTAGGGCATGTCAGAAAACAGCGCCGTAGTCGACGGGGAAGTCGTCGAAGCTCAGCCTGACGCCGTTCATGTCGGTGTTCACTTCCTGCTGCTCGGCCTCTGCGGCGAAAAGGCCGTCCAGGGAATCGTACTCGTACCCTCCCGAGTAGGTCGTCTGCAGTAACATAAATGGATCCAACGCCAGCTCGTGAGCGAGCTCTAGCGCGGAGCCACCGCCACTGCCGGCGAAGGAGCTCTCCAATGCCGGCGGCTCGGCGGGGAAGGTGGGGAAGGTCATGTCGAAGAAGCTGCCCACGTCGAAGGAGTCCATAGCTTCAGGCTTCACGGTATTCCCTTCCTGCCTCTGCTTCTCTCCTGGAAGCAGCAGAGCGGGCTGTGCTGCTGCTGCAGCACCAGGGTGCTGCGGTTTCGGCGCGGTTCGTGGGTTGCCGCGGCGTGCTCCGGGGAAGTTGAGCTTGGCCTTGCTGCCGCGGAGGCGGCGGGCCTCGACGTCGTAGGTCCGGGCGGCGTCCTCGGCGGTGTTGAAGGTGCCGAGCCATTGGCGGGTGCCCTTTTGCGGGTCGCGGATCTCCGCCGCCCACTTGCCCCAGGGGCGCTGCCGGATGCCGCGGAAGGGGCGGCGGCCTCGCTTGTTCTGGCTCCTCGCCGCCCGCGCAGCGCGCCCGTCGTCGTGGGCTATATACACAAGAGTTATTTCCCATGAGATTACACTAGCATGCAGTTCTTGCCAACGTCATGCCCAAATAAACCCAAGGACGCGCGTGAACATTCTGTCCATACAGATTACAACATTTGCACCTTGATATGAAAGAGAAACAACCGATGTTGGTTACCTGGGGAGAAGGTGGATTTGGAGGAGAACACCAAGTGGTCCTCGTCATCTTCAAGCACGTCAAAGTCGTCGTTGAACTCCTCGAAGGCGGCGTCAAAGTCATCATCGGCGTATTCGTTGTGGTGCCTCTTGTCCCTACAGCTGCCGGCTTTCTTGGAGCTCGCCGGCCAGAGGTGGCCTTCAGTCATTGGCTTCGATGCCACGCACCGCGTTGGCGGGATCAGCTCCGCGAGGATGGCGCCGCCGCGCATTGTTCCGTGTGTATTTTCGTGAAGCTTTTCTTGATGCCATGAAGGTTGCCGGCGGAGAGAGGAGATTTATAAACCAGCTAGGACCGTTGGTGGATGACTTGGCATGGTGACTACCAAGATATATATGCCACGTGCATAGCGCATCAGCTTAATGGATGGCACGGTGCATTTTGATGCCACGTGGTCAGCCACGTTGCGTTCCCTTTCGTTTTTTTTGTGGTCAGCCACGTTGATGCCACGTGGTCAGCCACATGTAGCAGGGACTACTGTCGGATCCAGTATATCGCCCTAAAAATTACGTGCAAATAAGTATGAGACTTAGCCTTGTTAAAGACCACACATAAATCTTATTCAACCATAAGGCCCAACAGATAGCTGAAGTCCATTACAAAATCTGGTTTCGAGGCTTAGGACAAAAGCCATTTAGCCACGAAACATATTAGAGAAACTGGTGGGTGGTTGAATTCCAAATGTGATGCGCTGCATGCCAAACAAAGTTCGGAAAATGGCAATTAAAGAAACAAATGTTGAATAGTCTCAACAACATTACAAGAACAACATTTGACACTTCCTTGTCAGTTGTTTTTTGCTAAGTTGTCCTTAGTAAGTGTAACTCCTTGTTGTAATAAGTACCAAAGGAAAATCTTGATTTTCAGTGGTACTCTTAATTTCCAAAATTGGGCTTTTAATCGGGAGGACTCCTTGCTTAATCATAGTCCTACACATAGACCGGAACGTGAACAAGCTATTCTTCTTTCTTACAAGTCATACCAAGAGTTGAGATTTTCATTCACTAAACCCCTTCTAAATGATACTCGGTGCAGTCGGTAGAACATTTGCCACCATACCATCCTTCTTCCTTACAATTCTGTAAAGATTACTTAGGCTGAGCGTGTATTACGTACCGTTGCTGATTACTTTAGCACTAATGGAGAATCGTTCTACTGCTCAGGCTCCTGCTATTGGAGGAGCATCTTTTACTGCTGTTTGTCAGTTTACTGCTGTTTGTCAGTTTGTCCCTTAGCTGCCGGTTCAGCCCTCCTCGTCGCTCCTCGGACCAGAGCCTTGGCGAGTGCGGACCATCCTGAGCAACCTGTGACGGCCACCTTCCGCCCACTTGGCCATCATCAGTGATAAACTTTGGAAGGACGACGGCGAGCTAACCTGGTTTACCTTGTAGACTGTATTCTTGTTTCACTGCACTAGCCCGTGTCGTTGATTACTCGAGCAATGATGCCACGGTCACATGACAGCAACTATCGTTGGTCGTACGTCACACTCAGGACACATGCGCCCTGTTCACTTGGGCTTATTTGATTTATAAGCCATACTTTTTCAGCCAACATACAGTATTTTCTCTCACACCAAATCAGCCAACAGTTTATCAGCCAAATAAGTACAAGCGAACAGGGCGATGAGCTAATAAGGGATTAGACTAGTTTATTAAGCGCGTCTCCATCGTAGTGCAGTTGGCGCTTTGACTAGTTTATGTATCTCGAATGGCAAGTTTAGTGTTCCTATGTTAGGGTGTGGCTTGTGCTGACCACGTTCCGCTTACCTGGCCGAAGCACGAAATAATATACTTCCTCCTTTTTATAACATGGTCGGTGTTACGATTAAGAATGATCTTTAACAAGTGAGTCTTGACCGTTGGTTTCTTCTAGTAGCATATATGATTAGAGAAAATTCCTTATTTGACTAAAAAAACTTGTTCTTTCAAATTTAGCACCTAAACTTGAAATCTTCTTTTTTTTTTATCTAGCATCTCTTCAAATTTTTGTTCCTAAACTGACACTACCGTGAGATGAGTCACACAACGCCGTTAAGTTCCATTGTGAAAGGACATTTTTGCCCCTCCAATTGTTCAGCTATTTTTTTTAGCGATTTTCTTTTTCTAGGCACTTGAACAGCATGCAAAATTTTTTGGGCTGTGGATGTTGGACTCACGGGGCATGTGCCTACATGGGCTGGCCGCGGAGGCCTCGCCAGGGGTCTGCCAGGTGGCCTCGAGTGAAAGGATGGGGGCGCGCGAGGTGGCCGCGGGGGGCGCACGAGGTCACGCAGGGGTCGCGTGTGGTGCGTGTTGGCCGCGGAGACTATGCTGAGGCCTCACGCGGTGGCTGTGGCGGCCACGCTAGGGATGCCCATGGCAGGGCTGCGCAGAATGCCCGCAGCGGTGACACCAGGGCTGCGCTGCATAGCACCGCCACCATCCATGGCCGCTTAGGGTTATGATGCTAGCCTCGCGTGCGAACATCCAAGTTTCAGACTCGATTTCTATATTAAGCAGACAGGGCGTTCTCGTCTATGTGCATGTGACCTGTCGTGGTTATAACCCCGGGGTATGTCAGGGCACCGATTAGTTGGCAGGCCACGCGGCCCACAACTCGCCAGTCGGCGAAGGCCTAAATGACCGAGGCCCAGCGAAAGCCGAGCGGAGCGGGCTGGGCGTCAAGGCCGGGGTCATCTCCGACCCCTTCCACCCGCCTTAGCCACACAACGCTCGGAAGACGCACGACCTCTCCCCATCACAACCCCCGGAAGGGATGTGGGAGGTCGAGCGCAGCTAAGCGCGCCTGCTCTGACAAGAGCAAGCACGCCACAATGACCCCGCAAGGACATAGGGGACAACGGTCACCTCGGCCCGATCAGACACCATCTTTGTGCCACGCTGCACCGACAAGACAACACCGCACCACGGTGGCAACGGGTACGATACCCACCATCCAAATACGGACCGACTAGATGCTTGTACGATCCAACCCACTACGGGATGGGATCCACGACAAGTGGCTCGACAAAAAGGCCATCTAGACCAACAGGATGCCCCGACCGCGACAATCGGGGTCGAGGCCCTCGGCCCCGCAAAGCGACCAAAGCGATCGATGATCCAGGGCAACTACCTACTTTGGGTACGATGCCCCTGGGAACCAAGAGATGATGACGAAGGCCACGACGGACACCGCATTGTATAGGATGGCTGACGAACCACCAACGAGGCTACAGTGCCTCCACGGTCGGCACAGTAGCGCCACGCCATGCCCTACCACAATGTGGCCAGAAGACCATGACAATAGCCACGACCAGACGAGCACTAGAAGGTGGCGTAGCTTGCAAGCCAAGTTAGCTAGGCCCTCCCTCAGGCTCTCGACCACTCGGTCGGGAGAACCACCTCTTTGTACAAGCCCTAGCCCTAAACTCTATATAAGGATAGCCAGGGCACCAATCTTAACACAATTCACATCCTCCACCATTCCATTCATTCACCATTGTAGTAGGGCTCCTGGAGCTTCTCTTCGGGCAGCTCTTCGCATAGCATAGGTCCTTCCATCTCTTTCACTATTCTTGCACCCTTCATTGTAAGAACTTCAGAGCATTCAAGTGAGGAACACGCACTCGATCATCTCTAAGACTAGATGTAGGGCTCCGGCCTGAACCAGTATAAATCCTTATGTCTATTGGATGCTACCATCGTCTTGCTAGAGCAGCGCAGTAATCATATAAGTTTACTAGTCTGGTTTACAAAACACCGATAGTTGGCGCGCCAGGTAGGGGACAATCGCGCACTCTTGTTTGTGGAGAAGGAAGCGATGGATCCTCGTACTGTCGGTGAACTCGCTGGTGGAATGGCCCACGGCGGCCACATCCGCCGCAAAAACTACGAGTTCATCAGCATCAAAGGGCCAACACCCACAATCGCCCACGGCTACGACCCAAACCTCTGCCATAGAGATCTAGGACATAAAGCCCACAGCGGACTGTCGATGTTTTACCACCGATAGCCTACCACGGGGGTACCCGAGGCAGTATGTTCGGGCTTTAGCGTATGCAGAACTCGATGGTGAACGCAACGCAAGAGACAAACGACTTATCCTGGTTCAGACCCTCGATCGTGGATCGAGTAACAGTCCTACGTCCAGCCGGCGTTAGCCTCTACGTTGGATTGATTATGAAGTGTCATACAATTATTGTTCTGTTGTCCTCTTCCCCAGGAGCCCTGCCCTCCTTTATATAGTCAGGAGGCCAGAGTCCTAGTCGGTTTACAATGAGAGTTCCTAGTAGGATTACTGAATAGTACTACTACTAAGATTACATGGGAAGAATCCTAGTTAGACTAGATCTTCTCTCTCCCTTGCGGGGTATCCTGTGGGTCCCGTATTGACAAGCCCCCGAGCACTTCATGGTTGAGCTCTGAAAGTCTCGTTTTGCTCCTTCAGGTCTTGTTCAGTAGGAACAAACGTCATCCGAGTGCTTTTTGGAGTGAAACCTTGTAGCGCTTCTTGGGATCTTCGAGTGGTGAGTGCTTTTTGAAGAAAAAGTACATCCATCTGGTTGTAGCCCCTGAGCCTCTTGCTATTTGGAACAAGGAGCTGGAGGATCTTGTCTTGAAGTTGCTCTGATTGTTCGTTGAAGTTTTATCAAAAAGAACTCGAATATGGCTCGTTCCGGGTTCTTTTTGTCGTAATGTCTTGAAGTGGTCTGCGTTGAGGAAGTCTTTTGGTGACGTGCGCTTTTTTGAAGAAAAAGTGCACTCACTGAGTGTAGCCCCCGAGCCTCTTGCTATTTGGAACAAAAAGTTGGAGGGTCTTGAATCTTTATGTTGTTTGAAAATTTGTGTTCTGAAGTAGTCCCTGAGACTTGGATTATGTCATCATCCGAGTAGTTTTGCGGCATCTTTCCGAAGCAGCCCTTTAGTCTTGGATTAAACCATCATCCGAGTGGTTTCGCGGCATGCAGCCTTCGAGCTTATGTCCGGGTTCTTTTTTTTCGGAAAGAACTCGGTTACATGGCCTTGGCATACTTTCCGCTAGTCTTCTGTTGTCGGATGTAGTTGTGTGGAGTTGGTTGGGTGTAAATGCTGTTTGTTGACGGGTTGTACCGTGGTGGTATATCCTTCCGAATATGCTTGTCCTTGGTCACTGTTCCTTCACGCCTGAGTCCTTTTTCATTGAGTTCTATCTTTTCACTGTTTCCTTTGTCAGGTCTTTACCTTTGGTGCTCCCGGTTCATGTGCACCGCTCTTTTGGTCTATAAATACCCTCTTGTGGTGCTTGTTTTTGAATCATTGAGCATTCTGTTGTGTGGCCTGAAGTCTTTGTAGTCATGGATATGGTAGTTTGTGAAGTTGAGCAGCCCCCAGGTGTATCTTGTAGTTGTTGTGTATCTCGTCGTAGCTGGAGGAAGTCTTGTGATAGGGGTTAGAGGTAGACTAATCCCGTAGTGGCGTTGCATCAGGAAGTTGGTGGCGGTAGTTGGAGGAAGTCTTGTGATGTGGGCTTCGTCCCTTCATCCGGCAGTTCTTGGCTGGCGCTCTTTGTCTGCCCTGTGGCTGTCCAGTGCAAATCAACACCTGATCCTGCATCACATCGGGCTTGGGTAGACAGATGCCTGCCAGCCTCCTTTGGTCCATGCTTTCCTGCTGTGCTGCTGATTTCCGTCTTGGATGCACTGTGTTCGTCCTTTGAAAAAAACAGTGTAGCCGAGGGCGGTTTGTTCTACCTGGCTGCAAATTTTAACACGTAGTCGTTCCAGAGCCTAGCTATGTCCGGGTTCCTCTTTGCTACCTTGCTTGTTGTAGTACCGAGTTCGTCGGGTCTTGTAAGATGTGTAATCTTGTACTTCTTGATTTCATTTGTAATAAAAAAGATTCTTGCCTTCTTAGTTGCCATGCTTTCTCCTGCTGTGTTGCTTATGGAATTTCCGAGTTCTTTTTATCAAGAACCGGGTTCTTTTGTTCCTTCAGAAGTTACCCTCCCTTTCTTCTTTGAGGATGGGTTGTTCTTGCAGTTATCTGATGGCTCCGCAGTAGTGCTAGATGGATAAGTCTGAAATCTGCCCATTGGATTGTACCGTTGTGTGGATTTGTGCCCTCTGTCGTTTTAGCTGCGTCGGTAAATGGACCGTTGCGTTCTCACACGGTGTTTTAACGGGCCTGGTGGGCCATTTCTAACGCTTTAAAATTTATTTATAGACCCTTCATCCTCTTTTTCTTTACTGCATTTCTTTTGCCTTCAAACTCTAGCTCTTAATCATCCGCCGTCGCCATTACCGCCGCCGTCCTTAGCGCCGCCATCTAGGTTTTCTTTTTCCTCTGATTTCTTTTTGCCTTCGTTAGTACATGGGCAAGAAGAAAACCGCCAGTAAGTCCCAGTCTTCTTTCGTGGACGAGGAGTCTTCACTCTCCTTGATCGAGAATCAGGAGTTTGTTGCCATGAGGGCCGCCCAGAAGTTTTGGCCGGCTCCGACAACCACCAAAGCGCAGCTTCGTGAGCTTGTCAGCGACGGCTTGATCCAGGGCTAGGCTTTTGCTGAATGGAGAGTTCTAGGCGAGCATCGAGTTCCTGTTCTAGTTCCTGGTGAGATCGTTCTTTTTGTCTCATTCATTCGCGCTGGACTTTGTCTTCCCGCCTCCGCTTTTCTTCACCAATTTCTTGATTATTTTGGGATTTGCCTAAACCACCTTGCTCCTAATGCAGTTCTTCACCTTTCTATCTTTGTTCATCTTTGCGAAGCTTTCCTTGGAATTCCCCCTTCTCTTTCTCTGTTTCGTTACTTCTTTCGCCTGAAACCCCAACCCCGCCACGAAGAAACCAGCATTCTTGGCGGTTGCAGGATTCAGTTTCGCCAGGGTCTTAAGAGCAAGTTCTTTGACTATGACCTGGTTGATTCTGTAAAAGATTGGCGTGCCGACTGGTTTTATGCTGCCAATTTGATCCCTTCCCTTGTCGTCCACTCTGGATCTGGTCCTGTGGTGAATGACCGGTGGGACAAGAAACTTGAGTCATCTGCTGAGATTCAAGTGATCCAGCCATTCCTTGATAGGATTAGTATGCTAAAACAGCAGGGTTTAATCGGTTTCGGTATTGTTTCGAGTTTTCTTCGTCGCCGAGTTCAGCCTTTGAAAGAGCGGGAGCACCTTGGCTTTGAGTATTCTAGGGCCGAGGATCCTTCACGCATGGTCCCAGCTCTTGAGCTAACCAATGAGGAGGTACTCGAGCGTCTCCATAAGATGCTGAAAGGAGTGAGCGTTGTTCCTCCTGCTGTCTCTGAGTTCTCTGCCAACAACCCGCCCCCAGCTGTGAGTTGTTTATTTCTTTATTTGGGTACTTTATGTACTCTTGCTGCATCCATTTTTGCTTAGCTTTTCCTTGTCTTGCTATTTTATCCTTTTTCGTAGGAGCTTGGGCGGAACTTTGTTGACCCGATCCCTCTTGATGTTCTCCCCGCCATGGCGGAGACTGGGGATAAACTTGCTGGAACTTCCGTAACTAGTAAGTTCCCAACCTCCACAGCGCTTCCTGGAGTTTCTTCTGGATTTGTTGATGTATATGAAGAATATGTTCCTCGTCTAGTCCCTCGCGGTCCTCGTAGTGTCCTGAAGAGGGGGCGAACGGATGGGTCTTCATCCGTCTTGCCTGTCTCCAAGAAGTGTCGCAAACCAAGTAGTCTCTTAGGTACTCCAGTTGTTGCTAGCATGCTCTTAGGTGAGCATATTTAATACTCTTTGTTCCTTTGTTTTCCTGTTTCTCTCTTGAACCGAGTACTTTTTATTCTTTTTTCAGCAGGTGCTCTGGTTTCCTTGGTTGAGGGAGAGGAGGATGACAAAGTACCCCTCATCATGCGGCGGTGAGTTGTTTTCATATTCCTGTTGCATTGAATTTCTCTTCTTTGTCTTGACTTTTAGTCTTGAACTTTTTGAAGTAACCGGACGTCGGGTACGAGTTCTTCTGAGGCTCCCGCGCTGACTTCTTCTGAAGCTCCGGTGTCGAGTTCTTTGGTAGCCTCGGTACCAAGCTCTACCGCTCCTCCAGTGCAGAGTTCTTCCATGGCTCCAGCCCCGGCTTCTTCCATGGCTCCGGTATCTACTATCCTGCTCCCATCATCGGGTGGCGGGGATGTTTTCGCCGTCGTGGTCCCCCCTGCGAGGCCTTCTTTTGGCTTCGCGAAGAAGAAAGTGGCTGGGTGAGTAGATTCTGGTTTCATCCTTTTGCTTCTGTCTTCCTTCTTCTAGTTCTCATCGGTGATTTCTTTTATCAATTTTCAGTCTTTCGTCTTCTCTCGTTTCTTCATC
The DNA here is from genome assembly GCF_019320115.1 of Miscanthus floridulus. Lineage (NCBI taxonomy): Eukaryota > Viridiplantae > Streptophyta > Magnoliopsida > Poales > Poaceae > Miscanthus > Miscanthus floridulus. Next base: position 134,646,065 of record NC_089589.1, read on the forward strand.
GACTTCTTCTCAGCCTTCCGCCGTGCCATTGAGTTCCGAGCCTCAGGACTCGCAACATACTGTTGGTGAAGTTGCTACGGGGGCTTCGAAGCTACCTGGCGAAGTTGCGGACTTGGCTGCCCCGAAGGTGACTGTGGCCGTCGCATTGGGTCCTTCTGAGGGATTGGCTTTGGCTTCCCGGGAGGTTGCTTTGGTCGTTCCTTCTTCGCCCCAGCCGGCCTCTCCTTCCCCTTCTCTCGCTTCCGGCGGTCCCTCTTTTACCGATGACGTGGCGCAACAGTTCGATGCCACCCATCGGCTATCGGAGCTGACCGCAGCCTAGGGGAGCTTGGCGTCCTCTGCGACTTCTTTCGGGGAGAAGCTTCACGTAAGTTTTTCTGAGATTCTTTCTTAGGCCATTTGTTTTGCCTTCGTCCTTACGCCTTATTTTTCTCTATCTTTAATTGTTTAGACTTTCTCTCGTGACCATACCGGCTTCTTCTTTTCGTCTGAAACTGAGAAGAAGTTGTCCTCCGAGGTAAGTTCTCTGAAGACTGACCTTGACCTCCTCTGGGCCGAGTTGGAGACTGAGCGTAAGTCGCACCAAAAAGAGGAAAAGGCTCTCCATGCCCGGGTGGTAGAGGTAGAGAAATAGAGAGACACTGTTGCCCAGGAGTTGGAGAAACAGAAAGATGCTGCTATCCGGGAGGCTTCAAAGAACTCGGAGGCCATGAAGAGCTTGGAAGCCGTGAAGAAAGAATGTAAAGGTATTCTGGGTTCTCTCTGTTTCTTTCAGTATTCAAACCTTTCCCTCCTGCTGACTTGTTGTTTGGTGTCTTGTCTAGCTCTCCGAGTTGAAGGAAAAAAGCTCTCGGAGGGCATTGATGAAATGAAGACTCTTGTTCGTACAAGTCATAACAAGGCTGAGGAGGTAATTACTCATGCTGAAGAAGAACTTGCACTTGCTAAGTTGATCAGGCGTGGAGCTGATAAAGATCTTGTGCAGGCCCAAAAAACTATTGAAGACTTGTCTGGGAAGCTGGCGACGGCTACTGAAAATTGGAACGTTTTGTGGAAATCCTTTCGTTCAGTAGCTCATGTTCTCCGGACTCCAGCGGATGACGGGCAATCTTGGGCTCAGTTCATTCCTCGGATTCCGACTCGTTTCCAAGAGTTCGCGAAGAAGTGCGCTCAAGTATGTACCAAGAATGTGCTGGCCCAGGTCCGGGTCCTTGCTCCAGAGGCGCCTCTGTCCAAGATAGCAGAGGAAGCTGATAGCCAAGAATACCTTGATGCCGTTGAGAGGATGGAGCCTGAGGTCGAAGGTTTAGCCAGTAGGGTTGTAGACAGTCTTAATATTGATATTTCCCTTCCTGATGACAATGCCTGATCCAATTGACCAGCCTCTTGTAATATTACACTCCTCTTCAAATGAAGATTCTTTATTTTCGTTGATGTATTCTTTGCCCGGGTGTGGTCGGAGTTACTTGACTTGCTGAATACTTTGTCCCATTTTCGTCTCTGCCCTGTAAACAACTCTGTGCGTATCCTGATGAAATCCCTCGATTTGTCGAGTACTTTTCTTTTCTTCCTCTTTTGTGATCTGTCGAGTGCTTTGTCCGCGCTATGACTTGTTAGATGTAGATCTTTGTGTTGACAACCTTTCGTCTGCGCTATGTAAAACGACTCGGCATAGAATGTTGCCTTGACAAACTTCGGCATCCGAGTGCTTTCTTGAGTGGCGCTTGTGCTTTTCTGAGGAAAAAGTATTCCTATCTGGATGTAGCCCCCGAGCCTCTTGCTTTTCGGAACGAAGAGCTGGAGGGTCTTTTTAAGCTTAATTTCGGTTGACTAGTTTTAGGTGTTAGCTTTTAGCTACCCTCATCGGCGGGCTCAAGCGTCTTTTCAGCTATTTTGCTCTCGGCCGGGATGCTCAGGCATGTTTTCAGCCACTTTGCTTTTTGTTTTGGGTGTTAGCTTTTAGCTACCCTCATCGGCGGGCTCAAGCGTCTTTTTAGCTATTTTGCTCTCGGCCGGGATGCTCAGGCATGTTTTCAGCCATTTTGCTTTTTGTTTCGGGTGTTAGCTTTTAGCTACCCTCATCGGCGGGCTCAAGCGTCTTTTCAGCTATTTTGCTCTCGGCCGGGATGCTCAGGCATGTTTTCAGCCATTTTGCTTTTTGTTTCGGGTGTTAGCTTTTAGCTACCCTCATCGGCGGGCTCAAGCGTCTTTTCAGCTATTTTGCTCTCGACCGGGATGCTCAGGTATGTTTTCAGCCATTTTGCTTTTTGTTTCGTGAAAACAACTCGTTGAAAGTCATGACAAGACATGCTGTGGATGAATATCATCTTTATTGATCATGAATATAAACTAATACATATGCTGTCGAGGAATATTGTCCTTTGTCGATTGTGAACGTTGGTCCCTTGTGGCTTGCATATCTATTTTTTCTTGAGTTGTTTTTACGCGTAGAATCTTCTTAGCTGGCTGATGTGCCATGTATTATTGACTTCTCTTCCATCTTCGGTTATTAACTTGTATGTGCCTGGTCCGGTGACTTTTGTGACAATGAACGGACCTTCCCATGGACTGAGTAGCTTATGTCGTCCGTCAGTTTTTTGTATCCTTCTTAGCACTAAGTCTCCGACTTGTAATGATCGAGGATGGATACTCTTGTTGTAGTGTCGTCTTAAACCTTGTAGGTATCTGGCTGATTGGAGGGTAGTGTTTACTCTGACTTCTTCTGAGCTGTCGAGTTCTAATCTTCTTGTGTGTTCTGCTTCTCCTTCATCGTATTGTTCTATCTTTGGTGATGTCCAAATCAAATCAGCAGGCAGTACGGCTTCTGACCCATAAACTAGGAAGAAGGGTGAGTAGCCTGTTGCTCTGCTTATTTGAGTTTGTAGCCCCCATACTACTTTAGGTAATTCTTCAATCCATTTGGACCCATAGTCCACTAGTTCTTCGTATAACCTTGGTTTTAATCCGGCTAGTATGAGTCCATTAGCCCTTTCTACTTGTCCGTTGGCTTCTGGATGTGCAACAGACGCGTAGTCTATACTGAAACCACAGTCTTGTGCCCAGCTTTTGAATTCTGTAGCTGTGAAGGGGGAGCCTAGATCTATGATGATTCGATTGGGCATGCCGAAGCGGTGCATAATGTCTTGGATGAACTCGACTGCTTTGGCTGCGCTGTATTTTGTGAGTGGTTTGTATTCAATCCACTTGGTGAACTTGTCGATTGCTACAAAGATGTACTCGAAGCCGCCTTTTGCTTTCTTTAGAGGTCCTACTTGATCCAGCCCCCAGCAGGAAAAAGGCCAAGCGGGTGGGATGCAGATAAGATTGTGAGCTGGCACATGGGCTTGTCTTGCAAACATTTGGCAACCTTTGCATTTTCTGACAAGTTCTTCTGCGTCTTTCAAAGCGGTTGGCCAGTAGAATCCGGTGCGAAATGCTTTGCCAACCAGTGTTCTTGAAGCGGCATGATTTCCACAGCAACCTGAGTGTATTTCGTCTAGGATCTCTTTGCCTTCTTCAAATGAGACACATTTTAGGAGTACTCCTGATGATGCTGCTCTTCTGTAAAGTCTATCTCCTACTAGAATGTAGTTTTTGCTTCTGTGAACAACTTGGGTGGCTTCTGCTTTATCTGCTGGCAATTTATTTTCTTTGATATAGTCGATGAAAACTTGGCTCCATGAAGTGTTGATTACCAAGATCTGAACGCCTTTAGCCTAAATTTCATGGGTTGTTTCACCGGGTTGTTTGATAGAGGGAACTGATAGCTCTTCTATGAATACGCCGGGTGGAACCTTCGCTCTATCTGATCCGAGCTTGGCGAGGACATCTGCTGCAATGTTGGAATCGCGCAGGACGTGTAGAATTTCTAATCCTTGGAAATGTTTTTCAAGTTTCCGTATTTCAGCACAGTAAGCACCCATATTTTCTTTGGTGCAATCCCAATCTTTGTTGACTTGGTTGATGACTACTGCTGAATCGCCGTATACGAGTAATCTCTTTATTTCGAGGGTAATTGCCACTCGTAGCCCGTGGATGAGGGCTTCATATTCTGCTTCGTTATTTGTAGCTTGCCATAATATCTGAAGGACGTACTTGAGTTGTTTTCCTTCTGGAGAAATGAGGAGAACGCCTGCACCAGCTCCGCCTAGTTTGAGTGACCCATCAAAATACATCTTCCAGTGGTCAAAGATGGTATTTGATATAGGTTGTTGGATCTCTGTCCACTCGGCAACAAAATCAGCAAGGGCTTGAGATTTGATTGCCTTGCGTGGGGTAAAATCGATATTGAGAGCACCAAGCTCGACTGCCCACTTAGATATGCGCCCTATGGCATCTTTATTGTGTAGGATGTCTCCGAGTGGAAAATCTATCACCACGGTAATCTTTTGGCTTTCGAAATAGTGGCGAAGCTTGCGTGAGGTGATAAGTAGAGCGTAGAGTAGTTTTTGTACATGCGGGTACCGGATTTTGGATTCTAACAGTACTTCACTGATGTAGTATACGGGACATTGCACTTTATACACGCGCCCTTGTTCTTCTCTTTCTATGACTATCGCCGTGCTGATCACGGTAGAAGTCGTCGTAATATATAGCATCATATCTTCTCTTTCTTTGGAGGTGTCAGGACAGGCGACGAGGTGAGGTATTCTTTAAGTTTTTTGAAAGCTTCGTCGGCCTCTTTTGTCCACTCGAACTTGTCTGTCTTCTTTAGTAGTTTAAAGAAAGGTAACCCCTTTTTGCCGAGTCTTGATATGAAACGGTTGAGGGCCGCCATGCATCCTGTTAGTTTCTGCACATCTTTGATACTTCTAGGTGGGCCCATTTCTGTTATAGCTCAAATTTGCTTGGTGCTGGCTTCAATCCCGCGCTGACTGACCAAAAATCTGAGTAGTTGTCCTGTGGGAACTCCGAATATACATTTATTTGGGTTCAACTTCCATCTCCATCTCTTCAAGTTTTCGAAGGTTTGCTTTAAATCTTCAATCAGAGTGTCTGGGTTCTTTGTTTTCACTACTACATCATCCACGTATGCCTCCATATTTTCACCGATTTGATCCCCAAGGCAAGTTTGGATAGCTCTTTGGTATGTGGCGCCAGCGTTCTTTAGTCCAAACGACATGGTCTTGTAACAGTCAGCACCAAACGGAGTAATGAAAGACGTCTTGCTCTGGTCTTGTTCTTTTAATGTGATCTGGTGATACCCTGAATAGCAATCGAGAAAGGATAATAGTGCAGACCCTGCTGTTGAGTCAACTATCTGGTCAATGTGTGGTAACCCAAACGGATCTTTTGGGCAATGTTTGTTGAGATCTGTGTAGTCGACGCACATGTGCCACTCATCCATGTTCTTCTTCTACACAAGGACCGGGTTTGCTAGCCAGTCTGGATGAAGGATTTCTCTGATGAATCCGGCTGCCATCAGTTTTGTGATTTCCTTTTTAATCGCTGCCTTTTTGTCGGGTGAGAATCGTCGTAGCCGTTGTTTTATAGGCTTAGAGCCTTCATTGACATCGATTCCGTGCTCAGCCAACTCCCTTGGGACACCTGGCATGTCGGCCGGTTTCCAAGCGAATATATCTTTGTTGTCCCGAAGAAAGTTGGTGAGCACGAATTCCTATTTTGTCGAGAGGTTGGTGCTGATGATTGCTGTTTTTGAGGCATCACCAGTGCCCAGGTCGATTTGTTTGACGTCGGCTTCTTTTGGTGGTACTAGGATGCCGGGCTTTTTAGCCGGTATTTCTAATTCTTCTTGGCTCATCTCTGCAGCAATTGTGGCTATTTCTTTTCTTCCATTGTCGGCTTGTGCTTTGGCTGCGATTTGGATTGCCTGAACGTTGCAGTCAAAAGCACGCTTCAAATCACTTCGAAGAGAAAGGACACCGTTGGGTCCTGGCATCTTAAGCAGTAAGTACGGATAATGTGGAATTGCCATGAATTTTGCCAGTGCTGGGCGTCCGAGGATTGCATGATATGACGAATCGAAGTCTGCGACCTCAAATTTGATAAACTCTGTTCGGTAGTTCGAAGGAGTTCCAAAAGTAACGGGTAAAGTAATTTGTCCAAGTGGCATGGCTGCCTTGCCTAGTACTATGCCGTAAAACGGTGTACTTGTTGGTGTAATCATCCCGGCGAGTTGTAGTCCCATCTTCCTTAGTGTTTCTAAAAAAATGATGTTGAGTCCGGCTCCCCCGTCAATTAGTACTTTGGTGACAGTCATACCAGCAATAGTTGGATCTAGAACCAGTGGATAATGGCATGCATTTCCCACGCTAGTCCATTGGTCTTCTCTGGTAAATTGGATAGGATACTGTGACCAATTGAGATATCTTGGTGTAGCCGGTTCTGCTGTCATGATAGTCCATAGTGCTAGTTTTTCTTGATGTTTGCTTCTGCAATCTGGAGCCCCTGAGAAGATCACTGCTACCGTTCCCTTGGGTTTTTGGAATCCTTTGTCCTCGTGGTTGTCTTCATCTTTTTTCTGATTGTCCCCTTTAGTGTTCTCCTTACTATCTTTTCTTGTGTATCGATCATTGAAAGTGTAGCAATTTCCGATGGTGTGCCTCCCATTAGGGTGCAATGGGCAACATATGTTTTCAATGTCATCATATCTTCTGGGTTTGGAAAACTTCTTTGATTTGTCGGCCATTGCCACGGTATTGTCTGGTCTACGTTTTCTTTCTTGATGTCTGCTATTTCGATGATTTTGCTTGTCCGGGTTGTCCTGGTTGCTTCTATCCGGGAACCTCTCTCGTGTTTTTTCTTCTGCAGTAATCATCTTTTCTACTGTTCGTCTGAATTCTTCATTGTTTCTTGGATTTTCTTTGCAGAAGTCTTGAAATTGCCACCTAGCCATGATTCCGTGAGAGAAAGCTTCAATTACTTCTCGTTCGGTGATGTCATGCACTTGAGCCCGTAGTTCGCCGAATCGTCGATAGTAATTTCTGAGACTTTCGCCTCCCTTTTGCTTGAGTCCTTTTAGTTCTGCATGAGTGATTGGGTGTGTAATGATTCCTGCGAAATTTTCACAAAAAGCTCTTTGCAAGTCCTCCCAATTTCTGATAGATCCTGGATTTAATTTGTCGAACCATTGGAGGGGCATGGCTTCTAGTGCCATGGGAAAGAACAGGGTCTTGATATCGTCGTCTCCTCCGGCTAGTTCAATTGATTGTGAATATATTCTGAGCCATTGCCTTGGTTCAGTTTTGCCATCATACTTGGAGTGGTTAGACGGTTTGAACTTGTGAGGTAATCGTACCAATGCAAGCCTGTTCGCGAAACAGGGGAATCTGTCGTGTGTTCCGGCTTCTTTGAATTCAGGTTCGGCACCTCCTTCTGGCCAACTGTTGTTTTGATGGGAATAATTCTGTGAGGCTGTCTGGGTAGGCACCCTACTCCGGTCTTCCTTGGTTGTTCAAATTGGTGGCCTTGATTATGTTCCTTCCTACTTTCTTCGTTATGGCTTCCACCTGGCCCAAGTCTTTCGAAAGTGGACTTCCTTTGATTTTGATCTTCTTGCCTGTGGGTTGTTGATCTGGCGGGTAGTCTTGATTGGGCTCTCTCTTCATGTGTTCTCGGGATCGTCGACCGGAGCAAGTCCTGGAGCTGTTCATACTTCTCACCGGGATGTGAAGTTGCTCTAAGTTCTTCTAATGTTTCTCGAATCTTATCGTAAGGCGTATTTGCCGTGCGTCTTCCTTCGACTTCTTGTTGTGATTTTCTTTTGTCGTATTCAGCCAACTCTGACTCGTATCTAATCTAGGCTTCCCTGCGCTGCCTAGCACGGTGTTGGCGCCCTTGCTTCAACTTGTTTTTTCTTTCTCTAGCTTGTTTCTGACTCTCGGTTTCTCCATCGTAGCCCTAGGCAAAGGGTGATATGTTGGATTCTGATTCATCTGATGACCTGACATCAGGTGCTTCTGGGGGATTTAACGGTGACCGAGGACGTCGAACCATGAGTACTTCCCGTGCGTGAGCCGTTCTGTTATTGGCGTTGGTTTTCATACTGTCGGAGTTGCTGATGACTTTAGTAGATGCCTCGATATCGTAGATCGAGTCTCCTTCTTGGTAGGGTAGAATAGCCATCGTCGTCGTGTTGTCTAGTCGGGTACTGTTATCCTCAGGAACAGAGTCCGGCTAGTGAACGATGCAGTCTTGAGATGTTACAGTTAGGACGAGACATTCCTGAGCTCCCTTCAGTGGCATTCTTAGTACTAGATCGAGGACTTCTCTGAGCCGTGCCTGATAAGATGTTGCCATGTTTAGGAGTCCGAGTGGAGGAAGATCCGACTTCTTGAAGGGATTCTGCGCGTACTCCGAGTTGTATTCTTGATAGGTCAGGGCCACATTCTTAAGTCCCATCGGAAAAGAACTCGGTTTCCCGAAAGGACTTGGATAAGACTCCAACTCGAATGTGGAGCTCGAATTCGAGTCAGATGCGCAAAGCTGCGGAACCTGAGTTGAATCAGACACTATGAGCTGCGCGAATCCTCCAGAGATTTGATCTGTCGTGGTCGTCGGAATAGAGATATCTTGGTGTAGCCGGTTCTGCTGTCATGATAGTCCATAGTGCTAGTTTTTCTTGATGTTTGCTTCTGCAATCTGGAGCCCCTGAGAAGATCACTGCTACCGTTCCCTTGGGTTTTTGGAATCCTTTGTCCTCGTGGTTGTCTTCATCTTTTTTCTGATTGTCCCCTTTAGTGTTCTCCTTACTATCTTTTCTTGTGTATCGATCATTGAAAGTGTAGCAATTTCCGATGGTGTGCCTCCCATTAGGGTGCAATGGGCAACATATGTTTTCAATGTCATCATATCTTCTGGGTTTGGAAAACTTCTTTGATTTGTCGGCCATTGCCACGGTATTGTCTGGTCTACGTTTTCTTTCTTGATGTCTGCTATTTCGATGATTTTGCTTGTCCGGGTTGTCCTGGTTGCTTCTATCCGGGAACCTCTCTCGTGTTTTTTCTTCTGCAGTAATCATCTTTTCTACTGTTCGTCTGAATTCTTCATTGTTTCTTGGATTTTCTTTGCAGAAGTCTTGAAATTGCCACCTAGCCATGATTCCGTGAGAGAAAGCTTCAATTACTTCTCGTTCGGTGATGTCATGCACTTGAGCCCGTAGTTCGCCGAATCGTCGATAGTAATTTCTGAGACTTTCGCCTCCCTTTTGCTTGAGTCCTTTTAGTTCTGCATGAGTGATTGGGTGTGTAATGATTCCTGCGAAATTTTCACAAAAAGCTCTTTGCAAGTCCTCCCAATTTCTGATAGATCCTGGATTTAATTTGTCGAACCATTGGAGGGGCATGGCTTCTAGTGCCATGGGAAAGAACAGGGTCTTGATATCGTCGTCTCCTCCGGCTAGTTCAATTGATTGTGAATATATTCTGAGCCATTGCCTTGGTTCAGTTTTGCCATCATACTTGGAGTGGTTAGACGGTTTGAACTTGTGAGGTAATCGTACCAATGCAAGCCTGTTCGCGAAACAGGGGAATCTGTCGTGTGTTCCGGCTTCTTTGAATTCAGGTTCGGCACCTCCTTCTGGCCAACTGTTGTTTTGATGGGAATAATTCTGTGAGGCTGTCTGGGTAGGCACCCTACTCCGGTCTTCCTTGGTTGTTCAAATTGGTGGCCTTGATTATGTTCCTTCCTACTTTCTTCGTTATGGCTTCCACCTGGCCCAAGTCTTTCGAAAGTGGACTTCCTTTGATTTTGATCTTCTTGCCTGTGGGTTGTTGATCTGGCGGGTAGTCTTGATTGGGCTCTCTCTTCATGTGTTCTCGGGATCGTCGACCGGAGCAAGTCCTGGAGCTGTTCATACTTCTCACCGGGATGTGAAGTTGCTCTAAGTTCTTCTAATGTTTCTCGAATCTTATCGTAAGGCGTATTTGCCGTGCGTCTTCCTTCGACTTCTTGTTGTGATTTTCTTTTGTCGTATTCAGCCAACTCTGACTCGTATCTAATCTAGGCTTCCCTGCGCTGCCTAGCACGGTGTTGGCGCCCTTGCTTCAACTTGTTTTTTCTTTCTCTAGCTTGTTTCTGACTCTCGGTTTCTCCATCGTAGCCCTAGGCAAAGGGTGATATGTTGGATTCTGATTCATCTGATGACCTGACATCAGGTGCTTCTGGGGGATTTAACGGTGACCGAGGACGTCGAACCATGAGTACTTCCCGTGCGTGAGCCGTTCTGTTATTGGCGTTGGTTTTCATACTGTCGGAGTTGCTGATGACTTTAGTAGATGCCTCGATATCGTAGATCGAGTCTCCTTCTTGGTAGGGTAGAATAGCCATCGTCGTCGTGTTGTCTAGTCGGGTACTGTTATCCTCAGGAACAGAGTCCGGCTAGTGAACGATGCAGTCTTGAGATGTTACAGTTAGGACGAGACATTCCTGAGCTCCCTTCAGTGGCATTCTTAGTACTAGATCGAGGACTTCTCTGAGCCGTGCCTGATAAGATGTTGCCATGTTTAGGAGTCCGAGTGGAGGAAGATCCGACTTCTTGAAGGGATTCTGCGCGTACTCCGAGTTGTATTCTTGATAGGTCAGGGCCACATTCTTAAGTCCCATCGGAAAAGAACTCGGTTTCCCGAAAGGACTTGGATAAGACTCCAACTCGAATGTGGAGCTCGAATTCGAGTCAGATGCGCAAAGCTGCGGAACCTGAGTTGAATCAGACACTATGAGCTGCGCGAATCCTCCAGAGATTTGATCTGTCGTGGTCGTCGGAATAGAATCGTCTTCATGGTGTTTCGAATCCTCGAGGAGATGACTTTGGAGCTTGCCATTGTTGTCCGCCTCGCAGATCCATGAGCCGAAGATGAAAGTTGATCCCATTGAGAAGATCATGTTGTTGAGGTCCATCGAGCTCTCGGATGCAAATTCACTAAAAGCCCCTACCTGGCGCGCCAGCTGTCAATGTTTTACCACCGATAGCCTGCCATAGGGGTACCCAAGGCAGTATGTTTGGGCTTCAGCGTATGCAGAACTCGATGGTGAACGCAACGCAAGAGACAAATGACTTATCCTAGTTCGGACCCTCGATCGTGGATCAAGTAACAGTCCTACGTCCAGCCGGCGTTAGCCTCTATGTTGGATTGATTATGAAGTGTCGTACAATTATTGTTCTGTTGTCCTCTTCCCCAGGAGCCCTGCCCTCCTTTATATAGTCAGGAGGCCAGAGTCCTAGTCGGTTTACAATGAGAGTTCCTAGTAGGATTACTGAATAGTACTACTACTAAGATTACATGGGAAGAATCCTAGTTAGACTAGATCTTCTCTCTCCCTTGCGGGGTATCCTGTGGGTCCCGCATCGACACGGACACACTCTCAGAACTACCTTTGGCGGCACCATCCTGGAGTTCACCTACCCAGAGGGGCCAGCACCCTTGCTGACCGCTGGCCACGGCTAGGCCTTCCATTTGGGAAACCAGAGGTCCACAGCTCACAACGAACTCACCCAGGGAATGGCCTCAACCGGCCACATCCTTTAGGGAAACCACGCGGTTAACCACACCGAAGGGCCGACGCCCACGTCTGCCCTCAGTTGGGACCCAAACCTCCGTCCCATAGGTCTAGATCCTGCGGTCCACGGCGGACACACTCTCAAAACTGCCATTGGGGGCTGCATCCTGAAGTGCACCTACGTAAGGAGCCAGTGCCCTCTCTCATTACTGGCCATGGCCGAGATCTCCACCCAGGAGACCAGACGGCCACGGCTCATGGCGACCTCACCCAAGGAATGGCCCGCCATGGCCACATCCTTTTCGAGAACCATGAGATCGCCCGAGCTGATGGGGCAACGTCCGTCATTCACTCATACCTTGTCTAGAGACGCTGCATGGTAGAACTGAACCCTATGGCAGAATCAAGCCCCAGGCAGCGTCACCACCAGCAAAATGCAATGAACTAAGGCACACATGAAGGACAAAACTAACCGCCACCACATGGTGTTGCCACTAGTGATCAAGCGACTAATCGGCATCATGCCACACAAGGTCAAGCCCGGGACCAGGATCCAATCCTACATAGCGGGCAAGCTATACGACATGTCTCCGTGGGCTACCACCTGTTGCATAGAGGCATGTGCACCTAAGGAAGCGGGCTCCCTGAGCCGCCGCGCGCCGCAACAAGCGGATTGAACCACGCTGCGCTCAAAGCCATCTCCCGCAGCAATAGGTCACGACAGTCCCCTGTTGGGAGCGACAACCACACGGTGACAGCGATGTCATCACGCCAGGAGGACTTAGGCACCAGTATGCACGATCCCACCTAGCTAGAAGTTACAACAAGCTAGACATGAATAGACCATCCTTGGGGGCTCGTGGGCCCATCGAGGATATCGAGCCGACAAGAAATGGCCCAAGGCTGCCCGAGGGGTCGATCCTCGCCAGCTACGACTGCTCAGAGCGGTGGAGAAGCGACCTCATCAGCTTGCAACCCAGGGACTACGACAGCTCCACCATAAGCAAACGCTTGAGGGCTCGACGCGCTCTGAGCTATGACAGCCAGATCGTGGATGGCTTTCGGTACATCAGTCACTCACATCCACATTGACTTTAGCCTCACTACCCAAACATGTCCACATACATATATAGGCTCATCAATAGCCATGGAAACCTAGGATCGACCCGTAGAGCGAAACCTGATGGCACGACTCCCATACAGCATGTCCAAGTAGCGCTCAACTCCCGAGTGGCTCGATCCGACCTACGCCCATGGTCGAACACGACTCACTCTTAGGGGCTACAATCATAGGCACACACGCATGATCCATGGTGCATCACTGTTTGTCATCATCCCAGCGATCCATCCATCTCGAACTCTTTTTCGACAGCCCCCCTCACTGCGACGAATCAATGACCCGAGTCTCGAATTCTCGTCAGCATGAATGGGGAACTTGCTTGCTCAAGGCAAAAGGGACAGGAGGGAAAAGCCCACAAGCCAGATCCGTGACCTACCCTTGACATCACGATGCTCCAATAGGGTAAGCACCGTTCTAGCCTCGTGGGCCAACCCCCAGGCTAAAATACGCACCTATGAGCACGGGACCAAAGGGGACGAAGCACATTTCATTTCGAACGAAAAGGAAGGTGAAAAGGTAGCCAAATGACAAAAGAATGTGCTGATCACATGTCCTCTGTGAAAAAAAACCAAACATGTTCATTACAAATCTACCACCCATAAAGCCCTAGGAGTCCTTAACAAAACCTTAAACCCTAGAAGATTGATGCTAACGATGAATGCTCATGCCCGACATTTTGCTCGCAAGGGCCTCCGCGCCTTGGGCAGCAACACTCTTGATGGCAAGGACCTCGCTCTCAGACCTCCCTGGAGCATGTCCTCGCCCAACGACTTCAAAATTGACACCGTTATAGTGCAAACCAACCGACATCAGGGTAGCAAGAGCGGCACGACGAAATCCCTCGGAAATCAGGGAATCCACATGGAGGCAGGCCTCATTGAGGCAAAGCGGCAACTGGGCACTCCCTTGACTGGTGCTGAGCACTACCTCGTAGAGAGCCCATCCGGAGGCGGTCAGCGCAACCAGCTAGTTGTCCTCCTCCAGCATCCTGTGGTTCACGGTCACCTTCTCCTCCAGATTCGAAAGCGCCCTTTTGCGCAATCCTGAGAAAAGATAACTGGTTCATGGCCAGACGCAACGATAGAACAAAGACACAGTGTAGAACGGAGGGCGACTTGCCGCTAGAAGTGGAGCGTAGCTTCTGGCACTTAGCTTCAATTCGCTAACTCCCCTGCTCAGCCATCCATTTCTCGGGCAGCGCTAGCTGAGGTAAGCTCGGCCTCATGGACACCCATCACATCCTTGAGATAGGCTACCTGGGACGTCAAAGCCTCGACCTAAGACTGAGCCTGCGCCTCCCGGTGGGCTAGGTCCTCCCCCGATCTCTGGGAGGCCTCCAACTCCCCACACAAGCATTGCACCTTGGCCTCCGCTATGGCTAGACGGCCACGGTCAGTGGCACCTTCTGCTTGCACTTCAAAAGCCAGGCGCAAGAACCGGGACTTCTCCATCAAAATCTTCTCAGCTCCTGTAGAAAAGAAGGGCGATCAGAAGACCACGACAACAGCAGAACAAGCATGGCAAAGACGGAGGGACAGAGAGCTTACTTGCGACCATGGCGGCCGCATCGCCCATCTCAGCCAAGGTCGCCTAAATCCTCCCATGGCTCTGGGAAGCAACTTCCCTCATGGCTCGCTCGGTCGCATCATCCACCACAAACAACGCTTCACTAGAATTCCTCGGGTGGGGCCATAAGAGGAGGTCCTCAACCAGGTCGAGCTCGTCCGCAAGGGGCGAGCACAAGGCCATATCAGAGTTCTGCCCGACCATTGCCCCCAGGGCAGCACCATCTCCCAGCAACTTAGGCCGCACGGAGGGGCACGCACCACTTCCCAAGGGCCTCAGGACCACAAGCTCCAGGAGGGGTTCCCTACATCACAAAGATTAACAAAGCATAAGTACCTAGACAACGTCGACAAGCATGGCGTGGAAAAAATTAGAAGAATGGCATACCTAGTGGAGCGTTCCACCAAGGGCAGGGCAATCTGCCTGTCCGCAATTAGTTCAACAGAAGGGATCACGGCGGGAGGCGCCGATGTCGACGCCATCAGGCAAATGGCCAGCGAGGCACCCACGATAGCATCGACAATCCTAGTGTCCTCCGTGCTGCGATCCCCAACAGCCCCTGCCTCCCTGGATCCTAGAGTCTCCACATGAAAGGCCTAGGATGCAGAAGGCGCTGAACGAGGTTCGGGTCCTTCCCCTTGGGTATCTCCAGGGAAGGGCGGTAAGCTGCACTATCCGCCCTACCCGCAGCACCCATCTTCGCCACGTTCTCGTCGCCTCCTCCCTAGACGAGTGCCTCAGGCCCCAACAGGGAGGGGGCAATAGGAGCCACTTGGGAAGAGTCCTGGCTGCCCATGGTGGTGGCACAGGGACGCTTTGGGCTCAGCCCCCTCAATGATGATGAAGCCACCTGCTTCTAGGTAGAACTCTCCTCAGTCCCGGCGCCCGCCGGGCTATCGGTACCGCTCGGCCCGACACTACCGCCGGACCCGAGCGAGACATCGGGGAAGCTCTGAAGGGCCACTAGGTCCTCATCATCTTCCTCGGAATCCTCCTCATCATCATCATCATCATCATCTCCATCGTCCGACGACAAAGCCCCACGCTTCTGACGCTCCATCTGCTTCCTTGCCCTCTCTCGCCTGAGGCGCTTCCGCTTCTCGGTGGCCACCTTCTCTTGAGTGGCATGCTTGGCACCTCTAGGGTAGGTGAGACGGAAGCGAGAGCGGAATGAGGGTACAAGCTATGGAAATGAAACTGATTAGCTGACAACCTTCAATGAAGAGACAAAAAATGAATCGACGTGGTTTACCAGATTAGGCCGATGGGTCGTCGAGAACGCCTCCACAGCGCATTCGGCGGTGACAATGGTTCTAGAAGAGGCTAATCCCCTGACCCGCCTTGTGACCTCGGAAGCGTCGAGCGTCTCCATGGTTTCACGTGTTGGCTCCTCGACCCTCGAGTAATCACACAACAGGGTCACTCGTCGCTTCAAGGGTTGGACCCACCACTCGATCATGGTCCGTAGGTGTTGATACAAAAATGTGGTGACGTGATCAACACACAGCAAGTCGGATGATCTGAGTGGAGTGAGACCAGAGATCTGCTTAGCTTCAACATAGAACCAGCCGATTCTGAAAACCCAACGACATGCCAGTCAATTTGACCTACAATTGATAAGGAGAGAAAATCTTATTAGTAATTTAAAGTGGAACATGTCGGTGTTGCACCAGATAGTTCCAAATGTACGGCTAGATAGCCGATTCAATAAGGCTATTGACTAAATAGTCGATATCCGGTGTATCCATGAAATGAAGATCTTTAAATCAAGGATTATTGGCTAAGATTAAATGATAATGATATGAATCAAAATAACCAATGCTCATGGATCATCAGAAAGCATCATCAGCTAAATGGAACATGATTGATATAAAGCATCAAGCCGATAAGTTTGATGAAGAGTATAACATGAACAAATCGACTGTCTAAGATAAATGAATAGATAAACAGTTTGAATCTAATCTATTATCATTAACAGTGAGGTTCGATCGGATCGACATAGCTATGATAATGATAACAAACTAAAGCCAAAGAATCTATAAAATCATCTATATGTTGACAGATTCATGAAAATATGCTATATGCGTGAGAGTATAGGCAAATCGGTTAAAATAGTAGATGCAGTCATAGCAAACAAATATAGTAGATATCTTGATCATGAACAAGATCACTAATCGATAATTTCTAATCTAAAGTCTTACCAGTGAGGTTCGACTGGATCGATGCAGCTATGGTAGTGTCATTAGATTGAATCTCATTAGCTAGTGAGTTTATTCAAGATTGAAACATGTCTTTGGATGCATACTATGTTTGATTGGAATAGAGATAAAACAATCGATCTAGCGGAATCAAGCCATCAATCATAAGATTTAAAGCGTGACTAGATCAAAGGACGACCAATTAAGATAATATAATGCCGATCTATCTCTATCTCAATCGGGTGATTTATTATAATTAATAAACTATTAATTATAACAAGATCGATAACTGGTGAATCAACCAAAAACAGTAAGGAAAATCTTACTAATCTTAGCAGATTCGATAATTGGTGATATTGTATTAAGCAACAAGTTATTTAACACAAGATCGATAACTTTGATCTATATTATGATTCGTAAGAGATCAATCAGCTGATGCAGCCTTACAAACTACGATGTAGATCGATAACTAACTTATATTATGGCTCATAAAAGATCAATCAGCTGATGTAGCTTTACAAGCACAATACAAGTTGTGACGGTACTCACAAGCAAGCTGGAGGTCGATCAGTTGATGCAGCCCTATTTGTTGAAGAACTCGCCGAGATCTACAGTACTCCTACTCCTAATACGATGGTGAAAGTCGGAAAGGTTGTATTGATTGAGTGTTTATTTTTTTACAATAACCAGGGTCTAATATTTATACCCGGAATCTAAACATGAATCCTACTCAAATATGACTCATTGCAATTCTTAGAATAAAAGAAAACTTCCTAACTTAATAATAACTTGGACCCTAATTTTCTTTATTTGTAGAGTTCGACACATCTTCCTAGCGCCATTCAAGCATAGCCCATTGATGCCGTCTGCAAACGTCATCTATAAAATAGCCGATTCTGACATCGCATCTAAATCAGCTGATACCGATTCACATCTAATCGATTCCTTGATGACACAATCCTACAGCTTCGAGTTCCCGCATTCTTCTTTCCAAATTTTGGTGTAAATACATGCCCCTAGTTTTGGGATAAAAATGATTTTATTCTAAAATTTCTATTTATCTGCTCACCATGTTGCGACTGCTCATTCCAAAATATACACGTGAGTCCTGATTTCTCAGGCTGAATTCTATATAATACCCCAACAGTATCATTTCCAACTGTCTCAGCCTGCTTACTTTCCCCTTTTCTCTTGAACAGTAAAAATCGCCACCACCAAAGCCTTAACCTTAGCTGATCTTCTGCTCTGCCAAACTATTGTTCAAGCCACCTTTCTACAAACTTCCTCAAATTTAGATCTATTTCGGCTGCAATGGCGACCAACAATCACGTTCCTGAGGTATGCCTTTAGATTTCTATCTTTTAAGTATTAGCTGCTACTCGGTATTTTCCTTTCTTCTTAAATTCATCCCAACTAATTTCTAGGAAAGGAGGAATGAAATTTTGATTCCATCAGCTGTTGTTCCTAATACCTATTATCTTGGATCTATAGGTGATCCTGATCCATCTGATTTTATCAACCAAGAAACCAACTAAATCCCCTTCAAACAATCTGAATAGATTTATCTTTCTAGAACACCAAAACTCCTTTTAGAAACTGGCCCAAAATGCCTAAAGGATGGGGAGATTGGTTCCATAGGGTATCAGAAAAGAAAGCTGGAGATTGGAAATTTTCTGATTTAAACCAATGCTTGACACTCTCACTATTTGGAATAGAGAGAAATAATTCACTTCTAATCTCTGCATCTTATTTTTGGTCCAACACTTTTAATGCTTTCATTTTTTGTCACAGTCCAATGACCATTACTTTGGCCAACATCTACATGTTAACCGGCCTTAGAATAATAGGATCAATGCAACCTTATGATCCCTTAAGTGCTGGATCAAAGAAATTAGCCAAAATATCGGACTACATAGGATGGGCAAGTTACATTTTGAATCATATTGGGGATCGATCGACTGTTGATGATAGAGAACATGTAGCTTTCTTAAATATGTGGCTAGAAAAATTCATCTTTTGTGATTCATCCTGTGGTCCAACCTATAATCACAAATACTTGGCAGAGCGTTTAGCAACCGATAATGAAATCCCCCTTGGAAAATATCTGCTGGGATCTGCTTATTATCTGATGCACTAAGTAGCTGCCTAATTGCTAAAAAAATGAACCAGTGCACACCATCAGTGGCCTTTGGTGGTTGATACAATTATGGCTGAATCGGTACACGCATAAGATTGTAAGACCTAATCTCAGGAATCCGAGCTTCCCTTCTTCCAACTTTGTTGAAGATTATAAAGGAAAAGAAGGAAGAACTCGACAGTGTATGAATTATGGTGAAGTTGCATCAGCCATAACAATTGTTGTTGATGTAGGCCACCTTTTCAAGAAATTTTATAGAGGGTTTGACGCAAACATCTTGGCCTGGCTGCCTTCTGATGAAGATGAAGATAATGAGGTAGTTTTTCCAGTTAAATTCTAGTTTGAATAAAGCTGTTCAGATGAAACAGCTGCTGCAATTTTCAGTTGCATCTTCAAACCCTGCGTGCTGCCTACCAAATTTCGCCATGGTCATGGCAAAATGACTACTGGTGCTTGTCTCCCAGATAATCTTCCAACTTATGAATTCTATAACCCCTCTTTTATGGCCCATCAATTCAGCCTTGGTTAACTAGCTCCTCGGCTATTTTTCGGAATACTCTGAAGCCAAGAGAAGGGATCAATGAAATAATGGAAGCTTCTAGAGTCTTTCAATTGGGGTCAGATCTTCCTTCTCTTTATCTGCATGAATGGACAATAGCCATCTTCTCTTCATACCTGTTTGACTCCTGGTGGCAAGAATGGCACTCTCACCTCTTTTGGAACTCAATTCATCATAACTGTTTAGCTCTGGACGATGACTTTGCTTTTGATAGTGAGATAACTCACCACTTTCCTTTTAGAAGGATTATCAAGTTCTCCTGGCAGTTCATCTAACAAATTTTTTTGCAGGATACCGAATTTGATTCCCCAAGTGTGGACAGGAAAGGGCATCCCATAGAATATTATCCGCCATATCCAGCTTCAAGAATGGGATCAACTACACCCACTCTGAAAAAGTTGAAGAAAACCCCAGCTGCCCCAACAATAGTCACATATCAGTCTTCAAAACGTAAGGCAACCCAAGGTGTAACTCAGAAAACCACCACTGGGAAGAGACTTCGCAGAACAAAATCATCAATTGCTCAGGTAACTTAACTTATCTTCCCTCTTAAGATGATATTCAACTTCTAATTCAATTCCTTTCTTGTAGTCATCGACTATTGCATCTCAATCTGTGTTTGGGTGCCGAACTGCTGTCCCAGGCACTTAAATTAGCATCTGCTAATCTCTCATCGGCTAATCCTCCTAAGGAGCCGATTACAATTGAATCAACTAATATCCCTAATAGATCCCAGACAACAGAAGATGAGAACCTCTCTAGTTCACCACCTGATACTACCAAGGTATCTCATCAAGCCTTCAATCATATGCAGTTCTCACTCTTCCCTGATCCTTTTCTTTTATCAGACACCACCTAGGAAAACGTCTCCACAAGAGCAAAGATCTGACAACTCACCAGTTGAAGAGAACCCTATTGGCACTGATACTCAAACTATCGATTCTCCAGCTCGGCAAACAATCGATGGTAAGAAATTCATATGATCATTTTATCCTTCTATAGCAATCATAAACTGAAAAGCTTCTCGATGCCTGCAGACACTAGCATTGAAAATCCAGAGCCAATTCAATCGGATGTTGAAAAGGATGTTGACACATCATCGGAGGTTCCTTCTCCTCAGCCAGGATCTCTTTCAGAAAAGGTATTGTCTCCCTCTCACCATCCATCTCATTGTCAACTCATTTCCTATTTGTAATAAGACTCCTTTTGTTCACATATAGGCACTTAACTCTCCAGCTTTGAGCTATTCTTTCAACTTTGAGAATATATAGATGAAAATGAGATAAGCTCATCAGCCATTTCTTCTCAAGAAATCTTATCAGATGAGACAAAAATTGGCTAAAAGACATGCTGCCAATGCTCGAGAGGAACATAGCCGATTTGGTCCAGGATGCAGATCCAATGAGAAGAATATTCTTAGCCATTAAGGATGATCTGCTCCCAAATCTTGCTGAAGCCTTGATACCTCTGTTCAACATCGAAGATCAAGCTCCCAAGGTGAAAAAAGCTCAAAGAAACCTAACTGACCGTGAAGCTTTGATGGCTAAGAAGAACTCTAACAAGCATGAAGCCATAGAATTAGCACAATTGATCGACAATCTGAAGAATTCTTCTTCCAAAATTGAACCAGAACTTACTCAGCTGAGAATTAGGCGTGCTGAGCTCGAATAGGAACTAGAAAGTGTGAAAGCCGCCATTGACCGTCATGAGTCTAACTTGACTCAGATCCCCAAGGCCATCAAACAAAAGAAATAAGTGATGCTGACCAAGGTTAAGGAAGGCAAAGCTATTCATAGCAGTCTTGAGAGCATTCCTGGATCAACTGAAGAAGACAAACAACAAATTGCAGAAGTTGATGCTATTCGGTTGAAAGCACTAAGAGCAATTCATGATGCTCTTAACTTATAATTTATGTTCTAGCATCTGTAGTATATATTCTGTGTAAACCTGATGATAACTGTACTCTTCCTGTTGGTCTACTGTACTTCTTGGTTTGACTAGAATAGCCAATTCCCTATTCTGACCTTACTCTGACTTAACTGAATCTGAAAACAACCCTTATTGCAAAAACCCTTCAAATTCCTTCTCAGTCATCAATGCCTCATTCCCCTTGTTATTAGCGAAGCTGTGCTTCCCCTTCCATCAATTGGGGTTGCTTCCACATGTTCCAAGATATCTACCATCTCGTCTTCATGGCTATAAATATCAGTCAAGGGCCTTGACCTCAAACACATCTGTATCTGAAAACTGTTTCTCATTCTCTCATGACTTTCTACCTTCAAGAACCCTGTAGCGGTTTCTTCTTCTTCCCCTCTCAAGATCTAAACCAAAACCCATGGCTAGCGAAGACAACCGCGGCAAGCGTGCGGCGGAGAAGGTCTCGAAGGAGAACATGCCGATGAGCCAGCGCCTCCGCCGCATGAGGTAAGATCAAACGCCTTCTATTCATGACAACTAATCACCTTCTAACTTGTTTACAGGTTCATCCTGAATGACAGACTCCAACCTCTTCCTCCCAGGGCCGATGGGCCCTCCAATGCTGCACCTGCCGCCGCCCCCACGTTAGACTCTTCCGACTTGTACACCGGCGATGACGCCCGGTGCTTCCTCCGAAAGTGGAGGGTTGCCAACAACCATTATTCTGAGGCAACTTGGGAAAATGGTCAGCTTGAGATCTGTCTCGAGGCCTCCTAATCCGCCCTCCTCGCCACAGAAGAGGAAGCCAACGCCGCTCGGACGAGGTGGGCCGAGTCCGACGCCATGGTGGTGGGTAAGCCTAGTTCCAAGAAAACCCTCATTCTTATCTTCACTGCCCCTTTCTTGGCAATCTTCTTGCCTCCTTGTTTGCTAGCCCTGATGGTACAGTTGGAAAACCTCCAACTGGCGGCGAACGTAGCTATGACGGCCATCAATGTCCGGGGCCCTCTGCTCATCAACCGTCTGCACGACATCCCAGTGCGTGCCCAGGAGATTGCCCTCCATGGCGTTCGTCACGGTGCAGCGGTGGCTCTGGCCGCGGCGCAAATCCAGACCGGGCACGATCTCCGCACCATGGAGCCGGGCTTCCCAATGGCCGATGATCCAGACTTGCACAAGGAGTTGATTGAGGATTTCGACGACGCTACAGCGGCCATTGTGGATATCACACCAGCCCAAGATGTTGTAAACAAGGTGTTCGATTAGTATATACTAGGAGCAAACGATTAACGAATAAAGTTTTTGCCTTTTTTCTTATGAATTCATCTCTAAAACTGTCATAATATGAATCATGATTGTCCTTGTGTGTGTTTTTGCTCTATAGGCGATACATATCGTATCGGTTTTTACCCCTTTGGTTATTTTTTTAACTAAAGGCGATACCCTCCTGGTACCGGCTATTAGAGCCGATGACTAAACAAATTCGCTATCAAGTGTTAATCCAAACGCTAGGATAATACTTCTTTAGAAATTTTCCATTGATTGCTCTATCAAACTCCTCTTCCCTTTCTAGCGTTTTTAAAATATAAGCATTGCCAGACGCACAATGTTGAATGCGATAAGGACCTTCCCAATTAGGCGACCATTTGCCAAACCTGCTATCTTTAGATCCAATTGGCAATCTTACTTTCCAAACTAACTCTCCTTCGCAAAACTGTTTGTTCTTGACCTTTTTATTATAATGCCTTGCAACCCTTAATTTATTAGCCTCAATATTTTCAAGAGCGTGCAGCCGATGACAACTTAAGTCCTCCAAATCATCCATCATAAGGTTTTTATAGACTTCAGCTGTTAAATCATTTTGTAATATAACACGTCTTGATCCAGTCTGAATCTCCCAAGAAAGAACTGCATTATGCCCATATACTAACTCATAAGGTGATAGGCACGCTTGGGCGAAAATTTTCTAAGTCCCTGGCGTGCTTGATCAAAATTGCAGCAAAGTGCTGCCAAATTTTTTTTCTTGGCGCATGTTCATCTTCCCCGGTGGTACGCCTCCGCCTCCCGCACCTCCTCGATGCCTCGAGGATGAAGAAGACCCCCGTCGGAGGTCTCCGGCGGTCTGCCTCCTCCTCCCGAACCACCTCGCCGGCCTCCGCCTGTTGAACCACCTCGCTAGCCACCGCCTCCAGTACCACCTCACCGGCCTCCTCTGCCCGGCGTTCCACCGTCTCCTTCCATGAGGCCAGCGTTCCCCCATCTCCTTCCGTGCAGCCGGCACTCCCGTGTCCTTTTCTCCGCCTTCTTCCTCGCGGGAGCTTGCTCGGTACCGTCTTGCCCGGCGCACCCCCGTCTTCGTCCAATCCGGCGACAGCGCGCCTTGGCTGGACCGTGACCGTGCATGCCTCTTCTTCCTTGGAGCCATCAACCGTCGCCGGCCTTTGCCAAAAGGTTATTTTTCTATCTTATTAGATAAGAAGTGCTAGATTACATTTAGTGTCTACAAATGTACCAAAAGGTTGATTTTTTCTATATGAAATGTATTAAGTATGTAAGCTTTCTAATTTTTATTGCTTGCAAAACACACCTTTTATATATTTATCATGTGTACAAGCCATGTGTTAGTTTTGGTTCAGTAGATGTAATCATATTCATTTGAATGCTATCCTTGGTTCCTATTTCGATATGAATTATAGTTTTTATAAATGTTTTACTAAATGTTAAATGCTTGCTACATAAAAAAAAAAGGATTTCTAACAATACGTCCTTCCATCATGACTTAGATAAATTCATCCACATTCCTTAGCGATGAATTAAGAAACGACAATAAACGAAGCAGATAACTTGGAGTGGTTGTCGGACGATGACGACAACGACACGTCATCGACCTCATTGGAAGAAGCTTGAGGACCCAGAATATGATCCGATCGAGGATGTAAGTCCATACTTGCTATTAGCTGACCACATTTATTTTTCAAATTTGGCAAGAAATTTCAAACTCAAAAATTTGAAACTGATTTTCAGAGGCGGTTGATTATACCGTCCCTAAAAATATATTTTCAGAGACAGTTGCATTGCCACAACCATTTTCAAGGACAGTTGCATTGCAGCAGCAGCCCCTGATAATGCATTTTCAGAGGCGGTTCATATATTGGAACCACCCCTGAAAAAGCATTTTTAGAGGCGGTTTGGCTACTGCAAACGCCCCTGAAAATGCATTTTCAGGGGCAGTTCTCCTAATAGAACTGTCGGGTTTATAAACCCGGGGTCCCTCATGGACCGGCTTCCCAGCAAAGGCTTGGCCCAGCAGACGACGTCGCGAACAAACGCACAACTCCTAGGCTGGCCCAAAAACCTAACGACAGGCTAGAACGGCCCGCCTCTCTGACCAGAAGGCCTCGCTTCCGACTCTAGCCCGCCTCTCTAACCGGAAGGCCTGGCCAAGGAGGAACGACACCCGTTTCCGACTCCGACCCGCATCTCCAACCGGGGATGCACCAAACCTCTGCTTACGGATCTTCCCCGACTAAGGCAGTCGGAGCCGACTGGGGACCAACCGACCGGGGACGCCCGCTCGGTAAGGACCCAGGCAATGGGCGGAGCAAGTAAGATAGGGCGCTCAACTCAACCACACCGTACCCTGTACACTTGCAGGACAATACCGATAGGGCATGTCAGAAGGGTGCCCTGCAACCTTCCAGGCATGTTAGAACCCAAGCAGTGTTGTGGGTGCCGAAGTTTCACCCTACAGTGTTATGGGCGCCATCAATTCCTATACCAGGCGAACACGGTAAGACTCCCCACATGCCTCTGGACATCAACAGTGTTGTGGGCGCCGTCATTTACCATAGTGAACACGGTAAAACCTCCCACATGCGTCTGACAACAACAGTGTTGTGGACGTCTACCATCATCTTGTACCTGACGGCATGGGCAACAAGACTTACCGGCATATGTACACTCTCCCTCATTTGTAAAGCCATCCCCTTAATCTATAAAAGAGGATACGCTCTCTCCCAAATGGATCGATTCAACACACAACAACAGAACCACCAGGTTCAAAACTCGAGCACGCGCTCAAATACTTAGCACACGCAGGAGCTCTCGTCTCTCTTGGTCCTTCGGTCCAGAGTCCGACCGGACCTCTTGCATCCCCATCTTTCTCCTTCTCGTTTGTAACCCCACTGCGAACTTTGAGCACCTGGGCTCAGGAATAAAGTCATCGACCGACTCAAACTGGACGTAGGGCACGTTGCCTGAACCAGTATAAACCCTATGTCATTGAGTGCTAGGCCACATCCGATCACAACGTACGACAAAACTATAAATATTTACGTGTTGGTCACTTTCTGCACCTACAGAAACCGTCCCTAAAAATACCATTTTCAGAGGTGGAGATCCTAACGGAACAACCCCTAGAAATGCATTTTTAGATGCGGTTAAAAGCCCGTAGCTAGAGACACCCTTCTTTATAATTGGTGGCATTGTAGCGGTTGCACAAACCGCCCCTAAAAATCTATTTTACCCGCCTCTAAAAATATTTCCTGTAGCAGTGCCAACCGAACTGCTCGGTCGATCATTGCCTCTGTGCTGATCACGATCTGCACTTCTGTTCCCCACTCTATCTAGGCCAGGGTGTCGACCACCTCTTCCTGCGTGGGCTGGGGCCTTGTTTAGATTGGGATTAGGAATAAGTAGTTGGCACTGTAGCACTTTCGTTTGTATTTGACAATTATTGTCCAATTATGGTCTAACTAGGCTCAAAAGATTTGTCTCGTAATTTACAATCAAACTGTGTAATTAGTTAATTTTTTATCTACATTTAATACTTCATGCATGTGTCCAAAGATTTAATGTGATGGAGAGAGAGTGAAAAAACTTGCAATCTGAGCCAGGCCTGGGTGTTGAGGGGGGTGAGCGGCTGGAGGCTGGTCCCTGGCCGATGGCTGGCGAGCAGGTTGGCGTGCGGCCATCTCGGCATAGGAGGAGGATGGCGGCGTCAGGAGATGTGGCGGCTGCGGCGTGGGATGGGATGGCGGCGACTGGTGGGGCGTGGAGTGCGACGCGTCGTCCCGCAGTTGCGGCTGAACAAGTCGCGACACCCCCCGGCTGCGCGCGCTGCGTCGTGGACTCAGCAACGCGATTCCTCGAGCCCTCAGATTGGGAGCCCAACGAAACATTCAGTGTCGAAGTCTGTTGTGTTTTTCTGGTCCAAAGATTGGTTCTATGTCGTCCAAAAAGCTTTGCGCATTGAACCGGTTCGGATTGGCCCACAGTTAAAGGCTTCGACGTAAGGTCTGCATCTGTTTGGGACGATGCCGGAAAAAAAACGCAGCTCAAATAATGACAGACGCTGGTTTCGGTCGAGGGAGCGGCCCCTTCCAGGGTCTAATTCGAGTTCCGGGTCGAAAACGATCAGGAATCAATTTTCTTGATTCCGAATGATTTTTGTCAGCGTCAATTGATTTTCGTTCGGCTTGTTTATGCGATGATATAGGGACTTCCGGTTCCCACCATCGAGATTCCTTAGGAAATCCAATGTCACGCCAAAAACTCTCCTCAATTTCCTTATCGCTTAACTTGTT
The DNA here is from genome assembly GCF_019320115.1 of Miscanthus floridulus. Classification (NCBI taxonomy): domain Eukaryota; kingdom Viridiplantae; phylum Streptophyta; class Magnoliopsida; order Poales; family Poaceae; genus Miscanthus; species Miscanthus floridulus. The sequence continues at coordinate 134,672,604 of NC_089589.1, forward strand.
CCGCCGGAGTTGTCCTTCTAACTGATCCATCTTTTCCACTACCTCAATATAAATAAATCTAATAATGTGGCATCTTCCACGGCATATGCTTAAATCACCTTGTCATATATGGGTAGGTGCATGCCCGTCGAAAGTACAAGCTCATTTGGACGACAATAAGGTAGGGAAGCGAGGCCGGCCAAAGCACGTTAGCGTTGGCAGGCAGGCCTGTACTGTACGTCGCACTTTGCCACTTGGGAGATGAAGGTGGCGTGCACCGGCGTGCGTGCGATAAACATTCATAATGTAATTTAATATAAGTTGTTATTTATAATCCGAATCCGTCCTTCTCTTCTTGGGAGGATTTTCTAATTATTTATGGTAGGGTACACAAGGGATATTAAAAAAGATGTAGCTGTCGAGATGGGTGCATGTTGCCGGCCACGTGAATACAACAACAGGTAAAGGGTCCATGGATGCCCAAAGCCCCAAACTGGCTTATACTACTCCTACGGTCGGTTGGCGTTGGCTATTTGTATGGGTCAGTTCAGTTACCACTTACCAGTAGATCCACATCTTGCCCAAGCTCCACACACGCCTCCACACCTAGCAACAGCTGAGAGCGCCCGTGAAGTATGGCGGACCTGGTTGGGCAGCATCATCCCCAAGCTCTACCAGCTGCTGGAGAAGGAGTACAATCTGCAGACTCATGTGAAGGAGCGCCTTAGGTCCTTCACCCAGGAGCTCGAGCATGCGCAAGCCACTCTGCGCAAGGTAGCTCAAGTGCCCTGGGACCAGCTCGCACTAGTAAAAAAAGAGCTTCTATTCCCGGCTGCCAACCCCCTTTATTCCCGGTTACACAGCCAGGAATAGGAGTTCAGGAATAAAGGGTTAGTAGCCGGGAATAGAAGTGGACCTTTAGTCCTGGTTGGTGATACCAACCGGGACTAAAAAGGTAGCCACGCCAGCGCCTGGGCTGACCTCTTTATTCCCGGTTGGTATTACCAACCGGGACTAAAGGGTCTTTTTTTTTCTTTTCCTGCTTATTTCAATTGATGATTCTTTTTTGTTTTAATTTGGTTTTCGAATACGTATTATTCGCTGCAAAGTAATATACGTATACGCGCGCGTACTATAAAGTTTTCGCTCGATCAATGCACGCAAGCAACACAAGTAAAAGTAAACTAAAACATAATATTACATTTCATTGTCACATGTAAAGTTTGCATTAATTGGACATTTCATCATCACATGTTCTTTGGATCATTCAGAAATCCACCTATTGTCTCTTGGATTGCTTTGAGATGATGTGTGTCCAGGGTTTTTTCCTTCAACCAACGAGTCTTCAATTTGAGATATGAGATAAAGAAAAAGTATATTAGTATGTAGATATATATATGTGTATCAAGAATAATGATAAATAAATTGTATCTATCACGAATATATATATATATATATATATATATATATATATATATATATATATATATATATATGAAGAATATATATATATATATATATGTGTGTACACTTACCCTTTTTTCCTTTAGACTAGTTCTTTTTGAGCACACTCTCATGAACTCGCAAACATAGTATCCACAGAGATTGGTCCCCTAGGGCTGCAGCAGAACCCACTTTACGAGAAAAAGATTCGTCATCATCCGAGCATAGGGAAATTGAACTAAGGTAGGTATATAGTACTTACTTTGTATAGCACTACTTTCAGTGGCACTTTGCGTTTCATATGGTGTTCCTGACAGACCTTTTCCCAACAGCTACCAAATAACATAAAAAATATTTGGACCATTAATTTGCATACAGAGAGACTGGAATAGTTTTGCTAGTGAGACTGCAATTACCTCTGAATAATATCTATCTCTTGGAACTCTTTTTGCTCTTTTCTCATCGAGTCCCAGGTGCCTAGATGACCTTTCTCCAGATCAAGTTCCATCAATATCCAGTGTTCACTGCCATGTCCATTAACACTCATTAATTAGCTAACAGGTACAGTGAACATATATATATGGATACACGATCATCGACATTATGAACACTTACCTGAAGTTGTAGGGGAAGAGTATACATTTCTTGTCACGTTGCTTCTCTAAGAACATCTTGATATTGGCCTCTGTTTCTGCTTTCCATGTTGGATGGGGTTTAGGGTTTTTGAATACGATATGTGGATCAATGAAACCAATATCAGTACACCCTCTCTTTTTGCACTCTCCCATCTCAAACCTGCATCATATATATAGAGTGAGGATAATAAACACAGACATGTACGTACGTAGTGACTTATTATTAATTAGTAGAAAGAATCACTTACAGACAATAGCAGCTGATGAGAGTCTTGTCGAGAGAGTTCCGGTGGACTAGTTGGTGTAATTCAGCAAACTCAATGTACATAACGTCATCGCCACGGAACCAATGGTCATCTTTGATTCTGACAGAAATATAGAACTCTTTCCGGTGATATGCGTCGAGGTACAAGGTGTTTAGCTTGAACAATTGTGTACCCAGTTCATTGATGGTCTTAGGATTCCATAGACTCCTGCCATGCTCATATTTCTGCCATTCATCCGCTACCGGCGCACTTTCGAAGAGGAAATCGTCAAGGTCGATACCTCTCATAGCATAAAAGTTAGCAAGTTCCGTCATATCCACTTCTTTATCAGCAAGTATTTCCATCATATCCAGCATATCTATGTTTGAACCATATTCATTAGCAATAACTAGAGGAGGGACTGATTGCAATTCTTGTTCTCCAAGTTGTGCAATAGTTTTCCCTGCTTTAGCAGCTTTCTTGATTATCTTGCTAAGAGTGCGGTCAAAGTCTGATGGTGGCGAGGGCTTACGAGCTTGCCGCCTCTTTTTCTGCTTAGCTTCCACCATCCGCCTTAGTTTAGCTGGAGGTAGGTGGAAGTGCTTCTGCTCCTGCTGCTTCCTCTTCCCTGTGCCTAAGAAGAATGCTTCGACGGTTTTTTTAACCTCATCATCTAACTCCTCTTTACTCATTTCACCAGGCAATTTCTGTGGAATTGGCCTTGGTTTCACGGGGGCCTTCTTGGTCGTCTTCGCCGGCGGGGCAGATGGCTTATTTGTTTACAGCCGTCTTCCCTGGTTCATGGGAGGAGGTGGGGGAACAGGCGTTGGAGACCTTCGAGGCAGCGTTGGGGAACGCCTTGGAGGTGGGGGAACAGGCGTTGGATACCTTTGAGGCGGCGTTGGGGAATGCCTTGGAGGTGGGGGAACAGGCGTTGGAGACCTTTGAGGCGGCGTTGGGGAACGCCTTGGAGGTGGGGGAACAGGCGTTGGAGACCTTCGAGGCGGCGTTGGGGAATGCCTTGGAGGCGGTGGCGGCGGCGGTGGAGATCGTCTTGGAGATGGTGGGGATGTAGCCGTGTCTTCTACCCCATCGTAACCGCCGCCCGGAGCACTATGCTTGTCTGGTGATTGTACTATTGGACTCAGGTTGGGGGAGGCCCTGCTGTGTGCGTACAGAAGACAATGAGTCAATTGTTATTTAAGAGGCAATATAAAATTAATAAAAAAATTGTTTCGTTCACTTTCATCCGTACCTATTGTGCAGCAACAGCTTCCCGGGAATATTGATGTAGCGCTTGCGCCATGCAATGAATGACTTCTCTACTTCTCCCACGGTCTTCTCCCCGTCACCTCCATGAATGTCAAGAGGCACATCGCTAAAACCTTCAATAGCTTTATCCACCGAGACGGTAGCATATCCAGCTGGTACTACTGCCCCATGGATTCTTGGTGTCTTGGTACGGTCGATAGGGTTTACAACACCAATAGCCACCTTCACTGTGCCATTATCTTTTGGAATGTGCAGCTCACATAATGTAAAAGGTTCAGTGATGTCATCCACGGGGAAGCGCAGCTCTGCATCTTTTATGGCATCAGGCAGCTCCGTAGAAGCACAACTGCTTCTCAACTGATCGGGGGGGCTAATGTTGATTCTCGGAGCTGTTGTAATCCCGTGGGCACTCAATTGTATTTGCACTTGCCTTGCGACTTCCTCTTGCATTTTCGCTTGCATTTCTTTTTCTCGCCTTTGTGATTCAAGCACCGCTTCCCATGACTCAATAACATATTGCTGCAAGATGCGGATCCTCTCTGCCTCCTCATCCTTCCATCTCTGGCGGCTTCTGTACGAATCGATCCATTCAGGGAAACCTTGCACCCACGGAACGGCCCCTTTGCCTCTAGTTCGTCCAGAATGCTCAGTGGTCCCGATGGAATATGTCAGTTCATCTTTCTCTCTGTTGGGTCAGAATAGTCCACTATCTCTAGCTTTTAGAATTTGAATCAACCTTTCTGTTGCTCTTTCGAGTTTTGTGCCATGGACGAGCTTCTCGATGACTGGGTCCAATCCTCCCCCATGACCTAAAAACCAATGCTTTGTGCGTTCAGGCCACGGTGCTAATTCAGGTACGACCCCCTTGGCAATAAGGTCTGGTTCTATTTTTTGCCACTTGGGAACGAAAGTCACGTAGCCACCTGATCCCATGTTATGGTGGTATTGCTTTTGTCTGGAATTCTCTTGGTTCCTTCTCGTCCGTTCCGCACTCTCTTCCGATGCCTTGTACTGTACAAATTCCTCCCAGTAGGGCCTTGCCTTCGCGATTGGGCCCTTATCGTTCCAATTTGGAGTCTTGTTCTTCTTGACGTATGATTTGTACATCTGCTTCTTCCAAGATTGGAATTGGGTGGCCATCTTCTTCATTGTCCAGTGCCTAACTCGCTTCGTCAACCTTTCGTGGGTGATTTCTTCATGATAATCATCTGTTTGGAGCGTGAAATGTGCAAGAACATCTTGCCAAATCAGCTCCTTGTCCTTATCAGAGACATAACTAATATGAGGAGTATTGTTATTTTTTTCCATTCATGGGCATTGATCGAGAGCTTGTCCCTTACAAGGTACCCACAGTGGTACATGAATTTCTATGCATATTGTCCTAGTGGTTCGCCTGTAGCCACGTTGAATTCTGAGATGATGTAGCGGCCTTCCAATGGCTTTTTGGCCCCTCGAACATTCTTTGTGTTCCCCGTCGTCGTCGTCGATCCAGACGGCTATGTACGCATAGAAACACAAAAAGTATTATAAAACAAAGGTCGATCCAGTGGGCTACATGTATGCATAATAAATAAATGAGAGCTAGATATTGAGAAATATATACCTCGCCAGAATTATCTTCATGATCGAGATTCAAGTATTGACTCCCGTCGTCTTCCTGCTGGTCATTATCAACATCGGCACAATGTTCAGTGCCGGCGTTGATAATATCCATCATTTCCACCTCTAGGTCATCGTCTCTCGGGTCGGCCATAGAGAGCCTAAACAATTATAAAACAATAATTATGCAATTAGGGTTTCATAGACATTTCATACACATTTCGGAGCGGTGGTGCCTGCGCGGGGCGGCCAGCCAGTGTCGGTGGCTGGGGAGGGTTTAGAGTGGTTTAGGGTTTAGGGTTTAGGGTGTTTTAGGGTTTAGGGTGGTTTAGGGTTTAGGGTATAGGCCACATGGTATCAGAATATAACATAATTGATTTTATCTTCTTTCTTTCTTTGGCCAGTATGCCATCTTTGATTGTATCAAAACTTTTACTTTGAAAGCCTACCATAAAGCATACTAAGCAATTCTACGTCTTTGTAAATAAAATCATCTTCAAGGATGGTAAACAATTAACAAGGTAGGCAATGCATCAAGTAGGTAACATTTGAATTAATCAACTTAATGCAATAGGTAACATAGGTGATAAACTTTTTAAAGTAAACAAGGTAATGGTTTTATGCATAAACCGGGGCTTGCCTTCGTTGACGATCTCGGGTTCCGAATCAGTACCATAATTATCGAATCCCGAGACAACCGGGGATTCTTCCACAACTTGCTCAACTAGAATTAGTTCACTCTCGGATTCTACACGAAATAATAACATATGCTTCAACATGATGATAATGTAAACATGATGCTTTCATGGTGCATGAAATATGACCAAAACAAGATCAAACCCTAAACCTAACTCTTAGGGTTTGCTTTTATCCATTTTTGAATTAATTTGGAAATAAGCTCAAAATGAACTTGTTTCAAATGACCTCAAAATTTTATGTAAGCTTCCTCAAGACAAATTAGTGTACCAAAACAAATTTCATAATTTTTGGAGTTATACAGTGGCCTACAAAAATCATGGAAATTACATTTATCAATTAATTGACTGAATTTTTGAACATTAAAAATTTATTCAAATTTCAAGTTTCATATTTTTAAACCATAATAAAACATGTACAGAAGCTACACACAAATTTTCAAAATTTTTGGAGCTGTAATTATTTTCCTATGAATTTCCAAAGTTGCTGCACTATTCAAAATCCAGAAAATAAGAAATCTCTCTGTTCTCTCTCCCTCTCTCTCACTAACGACCCGGCCCCGCATGTCAGCGACCCAAACAGAGCGCACGGCGGTGCTGCCGACTCTGGCCGACCAAACTCGCTGGCGGCGAGGCTCCGGCGAGGCAGACCGCACCAGCATGACCAACACCACCCCGCGAACTTACCCCGACACCCAAAACAGCAGCAGACGCACCGGAGGAAGCTCTACGTCAGCCATGGCGGCCACGGCGGCGAGACACACTCTGACGTGACTGGGCTATGACCGGGAAAATGATCGAGCTTACGAGCAACAGGATGTCACGGGGAAGGCACGGCGTCGGGGGCGTCGGGACGATGCCCTCCGGTAAGGAAGAAGGCGCGACGTCGGGGGCGACGTGGCGCGCGCGCGTGGCGTCGGGGGCGGCCGGGGGCTCCTCGGTGACGGGCGCGGCATCGGGGCTACTCCGGTGAGGTGGGCGAGCCTCGGGTGCCCTCCGGTGAGGAAGGCGGCGTCGGGGGTGGCCGGGGAGGCGAATCGGCGGTGGCGGAGCTCTAGGGACGCGCTGAAGACAAAGATGATCAATGAGGAGGAAGAGAGAAGGGAGGCGACAGTTTATACGAGAGGGACCTTTAGTCCTGGCTCCATCCACCGCCTGGGACTAAAGCACCTTTAGTCTCGGCTCCTGCCACCAGCCGGGACTAAAGGGGGGGCCTTTAGTCCCGGCTCCATCCACCGCCCGGGACTAAAGGGGGACCTTTAGTCCCGGCTGTTGAAAGGAGCCGAGACTAAAGGATTTTTTGGCGAACCGCCAAATGCAGCCCACCTTTAGTCCCAGCTGGTGGCAGGAGCCGGGACTAAAGGTGGGCTACATTTTCATTTCCCGCCAACTTTTAAGCAGATCAGTTTATTTTATATATTTTTTGTATTTAAATGTTTAAATCTTATTATTTGCGCAGTAAATTCAATACTAGGCATAAATTTTTTTAGAAAAAGTAATAAACTTTATTTTTATTTACTGCACAAAAAAAATATGTGACCTAAACTATTGTGTTTTTTATTATAAATGTTGAACATAATGCAACTAACACTCACTATTTTCATTTATGCAAAAATGTAGACTTTGATTGAAATTATTAAATTTATTGGTTTTCGACAGGAAATTAGTTCTCACGTAATTGTAATGTAAATCTTTAGGTTCTTCATTAATCATTGTATAATTAATCGGTGAGTTCGGGCGCAAATTCAATTAAAGTTAAAAAAGTACCAAACCACCTCAGAAAAATCTCAAACTTGGTGGAGGCTACACATAGGGCATTTCTAGTCTTGAGAAAAAGTTTGAGACCAATCCGGCACTGAAAAGCAAATGGACTTCAGAGTCCCAGAGAACCTAGATGTATAAATAGGGTTCGACGAAAGGTTCTATATACCTCTGTGAAGCACGTCGACTCTACCTATGTCGAAATGGCTTGAAATTCTTTTTGGCAGTCATTTACACCCAAAATATGGCCCCACACAAGATCTTAGATTTTTCTGATAATTATTTTTATTATTACATTTTTCTTTGTGCCGCGTGAGATGAAATATGGTGAATTACATATTGAAAACAATATAATTTTGCATCAACCTCCACAAATATTTGTCTCCTAGGGCACAATAGACCATTTGGCAAAGTTTGGCACCATTCCGGATCATTTAGGGGGTGAACCCAGTTCAACGTATAATTAATCGGTGAATTCGTGCGGAAATTCAATTAAAGTGCAAAAAGCACCAAACCAGCTCAGAAAAATCTCGAACTTGGTGGTGGCTATACATAAGGCATTTGAAGTCTTGAGAAAAAGTTTCAGCCCAATCCGACACTAGAAAGCACATGGACCTCAGAATCTCAGAGAACCTAGGTGTATAGATAGGGTTCGACGAAAGTTTCTATATACCTCTGTGAGGCACGTCGACTCCACCTATGTCGAAATGTCTTGAAATTTTTTTGGCAGTCATTTACACCCAAAATATGGCCCCACATAAGATCTTAGATTTTTCTGATAATTATTTTTATTATTACATTTTTCTTTGTGCCGCGTGAGACGAAATACGGCGAATTACATATTCAAAACAATATAATTTTGCATCAACCTCCACAAATATTTGTCTCCTAGGGCACAAGAGACTATTCTGCAAAGTTTGGCACCATTCCGGATCATTTAGGGGGTGGACCCAGTTCAACGTATAATTAATTGGTGAATTCGCGCGGAAATTCAATTAAAGTGCAAAAAGCACCAAATCAGCTCAGAAAAATCTCGAACTTGGTGGTGGCTATACATAGGGCATTTGAAGTCTTGAGAAAAAGTTTCAGCCCAATCCAGCACTAGAAAGCACATGGACCTCAGAATCCTAGAGAACCTAGGTGTATAGATAGGGTTCGACGAAATGTTTTATATACCTCTGTGAAGCACGTTGACTCCGCCTAAGTCAAAATGGCTTAAAAAATTTTTGGCAGTCATTTACACCCAAAATATGGCCCCACACAAGATCTTAGGTTTTTCTGATAATTATTTTTATTATTACATTTTTCTTTGTGCCGCGTGAGACGAAATACGGCGAATTACATATTCAAAACAATATAATTTTGTATCAACCTCCACAAATATTTGTCTCCTAGGGCACAAGAGACCATTTGGCAAAGTTTGGCACCATTCCGGATCTTTTTGGGGTGGACTCAGTTCAACGTATAATTAATCGGTGAATTCACGCGGAAATTCAATTAAAGTGCAAAAAGCACCAAACCAGCTCAGAAAAATCTCGAACTTGGTGGTGGCTTCACACAGGGCATTCGCAGTCTTGAGAAAAAGTTTGAGACCAATCCGGCACTAGAAAGCACATGGACCTCAGAATCCTAGAGAACTTAGGTGTATAGATAGGGTTCGACGAAAGGTTCTATATATCTCTGTGAAGCACGTCTACTCCGCCTATGTCGAAATGGCTTGAAATTTTTTTGGCAGTCATTTACCCCCAAAATATGGGCCCACACAAGATGTTAGGTTTTTCTGATAATTATTTTTATTATTACATTTTTCTTTGTGCCGCGTGAGACGAAATACGGTGAATTATAGATTGAAAACACTAGAATTTTGCGTCGAAATATGGTAAAATAAAACTTAAAAACTTATGTGTGAAAATTATATTTTTCCCCTAAAATCTAAAACTATTTTTTCAACAAAAGACTCTAAAAATCAAAGTATACTTAAGAAAAGAATATAAATGAAACTAATAAACTAAAACTATTTGTTTTTTTTAATGACTAATGGCGGAAGCTTTATTCCTGGTTAGAGGTTATAACCAGGAACAAAGAGCAATATTTATTCCCATCTAAAGCCTCCAGCCGGGACTAAACATTTAGTCCCGATTAGTGGCTCTAGCCGGGACTAAATGTCGATCTTTAGTCCCGGTTATAGCCTCTAACCGGAACTAAAGGTTTGCCTGCCGAGCCAGCAGTGTTGGGCAGCGACCTTTACTCCCGGCTCGAGGGTATAGCCGGGATTAAATCTCCTTCACTCCCGGGTTCAAAAAATGCTGAGAGTAACTCCGAAAATAGTGCCGAGATAAAAGATATGTTTTCTACTAGTGTCGACAAGCAGGTCCAGCTCTGGGCTCGCGAGGTCAGGGATGCATCCTATGACATGGAGGACGTCCTTGATGCTTTCCTCGTGGGTGTCCAGGGCCCATCTGATTCTGCCGAGGAGGAGAAGAGCTTGCTCAAACCACTCAAGAAAATGATGACCAGCTTGCTCAAGACGGGCAAGGCACGCCGCAAGATTAGCGGTGATGTGAAGGACATCATGACTCATCTTCAAGAGGTGGCAAAGCGGTGTCGCAGGTACAAGGTCGATGATATCGTGGCCAGGCCAGCCACAGCATTGACTATTGATCCTCGTCTTCACGCCATGTACAACAAAGTGAAAAACCTTGTTGGCATCGACAAGTCAAGTGGTGAACTCATGTCCAAGTTGCAGCTTGGTGACATGTCCAATGAGAGCATGAAGATAGTATCAATTGTTGGAATTGGTGGGCTCGGCAAGACCACTCTAGCTAAAGTTGTCTATGACAATCTTGAAGGAAAATTTGACGCAAGGGCTTTTGTTTCTGTTGGACGAAGTCCTGATTTGCAGAAAGTCTTACAGATGATTCTCATTGCTCTTGATAAGAAAACATATGAGAAGTTTAATTTTTCCGTGTTGCAAGATCTTACCCAATTCATTGACGAACTCCAAGGGTTCCTCCATGATAACATGAGGTATGCATCAGTCACTCAGCTTTAAGGTCTTCTTTTTCTCTGCCTCCACTGTTTCAATGTCATATTAAAGCAATCATTTTAATATTTAGTTAAAAATATTTGTCATGCATTATGAGTCTAAGTCTGTATATTTAAGCAATCATTTCAATATTTAATTACAAAATATTTATCGTGGATTATAAGTCTGTGTATTTGAAAATAGTACGAGTATATTGTCTTGAAATATTAATTTTATAAAGAGTATAACGTTGCTATGTTCTATAAGATTTTTGTAATGAAAAAGTACGTGTCAAAATTGTATTTAGAGACCATTTCTGCGTCTAAAACTTCATCATTGTGATACAGGCAGTAGTAATTTTCGGTCCCTAATTATTTACGTGCTTCACTTTATATATGTAGTATGTCCTAGATAACTTAATTATTAATTCAAAACTTATGCACTCTTGTGTGGATAGGTATTTTATTGTTGTTGATGACCTATGGGAGAAACAGTCTTGGGAAACAATCAAATTAGCTATTGATGATGACAAAAATTGTGAAGGTCGAATAATCATAACTACTCGTAAATGGGAAGTTGCCCAAAAAGCAGATGAAGTTTATGAGCTACCACCACTTCCTTATGATAGATCGAGAAAGTTATTCTATTCAAGAATATATGGTGATGAAAGAAAATATGTTGTTTATCAGTCGGATGAGGTATCTGATGAAATTATAAGTAAATGTGACGGTATACCACTAGCTATTATTACAGTGGCAAGTTTATTGGTGCATAAACCAAGGGATAAATGGTTTGGGCTATATAAATCTATTGGTTTTGGGTGTAAATCTGATAAAGAGAAAGCACAGAACACTATGAGGATACTGTCCTTTAGCTATTATGACATGCCTTCACATCTAAGGACATGCTTGTTGTATCTGAGTGCGTTTCCAGAAGATTCGGTTATACCTAAAGTTTCATTGGTTTGGATGTGGGTAGCTGAGGGATTTCTCCAGAAGGAAAAAGGAATGAGCTTATATGAAACAGGGGAGGGTTACTTCAATGATCTCGTAAACAGAAGTATGATCCAAGAGGTAGAACCCAACTACAATGGAACTGTATCCATGGTTGTCGTGTTCATGACATGGTGCTTGATTTCATTCGATCCATGTCATGTGAAGAAATTTTTTTCACTGTATTCGATAATAATGACCAAGGCACACTTGTTCAGAGCAATGTTCTACGCAGGTTAGCATACCATAATAAGAACACGGGGCAAAGTAATCTGGCTAATATTTCAGACATGTCCAAAGTGAGGTCATTTATTGCCCTCGAGTGGGTTATGGGCACATGTGCCCCACTTTCTAGCTTCAAACTGCTACGTGTGCTTTATATAGGATACTACGACAGTACAATATATTATAGCCGTGTCCGAATTGAGCACCTTGGACATCTACTTCACCTAAGGTTTCTTGGTCTAAATGGAATGGGGATCGAGAAGATCTCCGAAGAAATAGGAATCCCCGAAGAAATAGGAGCTTTGAAGTTGGTGCAGACGCTAGACTTGTTCGAATCTTTGGTTTTAGAATTGCCGTCGAGCAGCAGCTTGCCAACACAACTGGTGTGCCTTCGTATTGTATTTGATGACAGTGTCTGTGATACAGAGATGTTTTCGGTAGGGAGGCTGACATCCCTAGAGGAGCTGTCAATACAGTTCAGTATAAGATGTAAGGCAGCGAGGCGGCTTGTGAAGGAGCTGGGCAGCCTGAGGGAACTCAGGGTGCTCGATGCATGTATTTGCTTGGATGATGAGGAGAGCCAAAGAGAATTGGTGGAGTCTCTGAGCCATCTCCACAAGCTACAACATCTAAAAATTGCTACGCCTGGCTTTCCATTATTTATCAGCGGGCGAGAAATGGAATTTGTCCTCCCATGCAATCTTCGGCATTTGGTATTAATTCAGGTCGTACTCTTAAAGTTGCCATCATGCATTAATCCTTGGTGTCTTCCTATGCTCTCCCACCTGGACTTGAGCCTCTTACACATGGACGAGAAGGAGCTGAAAACTCTTGGAAGTTTGCCGGAGCTTCGTTTTCTTGGCCTGGATTTGAGGTGCTCATCAGCCACAATAAGCAACATCGTGACAGTGACACTTGCTACTTCCCAAAGCTCAGGTGGTTCAGACTGAAGAGATCGTTGGTCTTGTTCGTTGCCAATAAAGGGGACGACAAGGAGAGCGTTTCATTTCATATCTGGGATGGACAAGAAGATGGCAACATCGCCATGCCCTCTGTTTCTGATGCCGAGTTTGAGAGTGATAATTCGTTTTCCGTGTCACAGAGGAGAGACAACAGTGATGAGCAACCCAGCAAACTCCCGCATGGAATCACAGCACTAGCCAATTACTTGCTCGCTTTTTTTCAACTTGTTCTGGCAGTGGCGGCATTCATAAAGAAACGGTCACTTGATCAAGTGATGAGCCAGCAAGCCTTGATCTCCAGCCGAAGGAATGCACAAGACCCATTGCCATGCCCCCTGTTGCTGATGGAGAGAAGAAAGGTTCCATTTCCACTAGCGAAGGCGAAGGCCAAGGCAATAACGCAGCAACACCTCGATTCATGCCAAGCCTCCAAGTGCTTCATTTCGAAGTCCGTGAGCGGCCCCGTACTTGATCCTTGTTACTGCAACAACCTCAGCCTGGAATTCCTCCCTACTTGATCAAGTGATGAGCCAGCAAGCCTTGATCACCAGCCGTGGCTCCAGCCGAGGGAATGCACAAGACCCCATTGCCATGCCCCCTGTTGCTGATGGAGAGAAGAAAGGTTCCATTTCCACTAGCGAAAGCGAAGGCCAAGGCAAAAACGCAGCAACACGTCGATTCATGCCAAGCCTCCAAGTGCTTCATTTCGAAGTCCGTGAGCGGCCCCGTACTTGATCCTTGTAACTGCAACAACCTCAGCCTGGAATTCCTCCCTTCGCTCCGTGAAATCAGCGTTTATATCGATGAGCCATTTGGTACCAGTTCCACGGAAGTGCAGAAAGTGGAGGCCACGCTGAGGAGGGCATCCCAAGTTCATCCCAACCATCCTACACTTCGTATGAACTCACCGAATGATTACTGACCACAAGATCTTTACATTTTATATGGGCCAATTGGTAGTCAAACTTTATGGTTTTACTAGTAGATTATGACATATTGAGGGCTTTAGTAGTTAGTCCTAAAATCCAAAGGGTAGAGCCTGAAGAGGCTATTTATTTTAGTTTCATGATTTATTTTTTCAGAACATCACCATAACGTTAGCATGGGCAATATACTAGTAAAACTTATAATAAGCTTCTCTGTTTGATGACTCATTCATGATTTCTTTGAAGTAAAGCAACTATGGGTACCATTGTACTCAACAAATAAAATAGGAATTCATGCCATTTTTAGTAATTTTTATCTCTGCCTAGTAATCTATGTATTATACAACCTAGTAGATCAAACGGGTTGTACACATGACAAAGATTTATATTGGTTCAGGCAAGAGGTTCTATAAGTGCAATGTATTATTGGAGCGCTTTATTACTTATGCAACATATGCAATACCATAGGGGCATTGGTAAGATGTGTTGAGTTAATGATCGGGGGCGCCCTACCTCTCCTTATATAAGGAGGGTAGTGTTATAGATAGAATATCATCCTAATCGGTTATTGGTTGGTTTCATAGTCAATTGGAAAGAGTCCTGGCCTATTCTAATTATATGATAGAGTACTACTATAGGGGCCTTTTTATAGACGGTCGGTGATGGCCTTTAGGGGTCGTTGGGCCAGCCGCCCCTACCCTTCCGTCTCTACGATTTCTAGCCGCCCGTAAAAATTTATTTGTAGGGGTGCCTGGAAAATGAGCCGCCCTTATAAATGTTTTTATAGATATCACAAACCAAGACCAAAAAAATAGAAAAACATATTTTAAATCTGAGAAAGACCCAAAAAATGGCAAAAACATATTCATTTGTAGGGGCTATACCTTCTTCTTGCACTTGGGTTTTATCGCCGTCACTGGCCTTTTCACTCCGGCGGTCAAAGGAGCCATCATCTTGAGCGACGGCAGTAGCTCCTTCGTCGCCGCGCACTTGCCCCACCCAGCGGGGGTCGATGTCACCACTCCTCTGCCCCACCCGGCGGCAAGGGTCGCCAACGTCGCTCCTATGCCCCACTCGGCGGTGGCAGAGGTCACCGACGCCGCAGATCCGTTGCACTGCCTGGCGGAACGTGTCCTAGACACTATGCCATTGCCCCCCTCCCCGGCGGCGGCGAACGACTCCCCTGCGCCATTACCCCGCCCGGCAGCGGCAGATGACTCCCACCGCCCTTTAGGGCGGGGTGCATCACAGAAGGCTTCAACTCGCTCCTCGTCAGAGTCGATGTGGTAGAGGATCTTGCCTTCCACCGGGATCCAGCCGAGACCGCCGCCGCCACCACCACTCGAGGGTGGAACTGCCCTCGAGCATAGCGCATCTGGATCTTCACGTTCCAACCGCGGAAGGCGGCCATGGCCGCGTACCCAAGGGGAGGGGAAGAGAGGCAAGGGTTTGGAGGAGGAGGAGGAGGAGACTAGGGTTTTGGAGGCGTGCAGACGAAGTAGATGAGATAAGGAGACTGAGTGAGCGAGGCCGGACAGTAATAATAATAGCAAAACTAGAGGCAGCTCGCTATGCAGCCGTCTCTACAGATGGGGCTGCTGCAGTTACGAGCTGCCTCTGAAAATGATAGCATTTTCTTTCCAAGGCGATGGATCTGTAGAGGCAGCTTCATACCAAGCCGCCTTTGGTTTTACTTCTACAGAGGCGGACGGTTATAGAGGGCACTATAAAAGTGGCTCAATAAAGCGCTGACGTCCCCAACAATCGTTTTTGTAGCACTGTTTGTACACCAAATCGGCTGTTGACTTGACCCACTTAATTCTTGCTGGAGGAGTCGTATTGTATGGAAAAGGCTCCTCCATTTCAGCATAACACGTTAAAACAACAGGAAGAAGTGAAATTATAGTCTAACAAAGAAAATATAACAAAAGCTAGTGAAATATATATTGGTAACAAAAGCGTAATCGAATACTGGAAAATTGTTTGATCTAAAAACTTAAACTATTGCTGGGAACTAATCCAACATTAAATAATTTTTTCTATGTTGTCATGTAACTCGACGTATAGGGATTGATACCGCAAGGAGAACCACGGTCAATGCTTCTGATGATGAGTTGAATAGCACTGTTTCTAACGATGTTGAGTTGCAACGCCGAAGCAAACTCCAGCATGGATTGGAGCACTATGCTAGCTACTTGGAATAGGGAAAATAGACTCCGGCCCTCCTAAGCGGCCAACCCACACATCCTCACCGTTTCCAATCTGGGCCAGCGTCTCTCACATCGGGCCGAGCACATCGACTGGAACGGCAAGGACGAACAGCTGCAGACTCCGGACACGTGCACGAAGATGGTGTTGCTGTAGATGCCATAACGCACTATTGGCCTATTATGTGCTTGCTTTTTTCCATCTTGTTCTTGTGTTCGTTAAGAGGTTCTCACTTCAAAAAGTTGGCCACCGCCCCTCGATCTCCAATCGTGTCTCTGCACCTGCTGCGAATGGAGAAGATCATACTGCCATGCCCTCTGTTTCTGATGATGAAAACAAAGGCACCATTTGCAGCAAAGGCAGAGCAGCAGCTAGCTTCATGCCAAGCCTCCATTGCTTCATGTTAGAGTCCGCGCCCGGGACACACAAGACCATCATTATGACTACCTTGTCTGGAATACCTCTCTTCGCTCCGGGAAATCCATGTTGGTTACTCTGCTTCGAACAAACCAAGTTTTTCTCCTTATATTAGTTACTCTGCTTTTTAATACACATTTGCTTCTTCTCCAATCAATCCTTCTTTCTTTGATGAATGCCAACATACATTTGGCCTTTGTGTGACACAACTAATCTTCCAGGCGATGTGCTTGGCGGATGATTGGAGCGGAAGTGACTGATTACATGTAGAGTGTAAATTTAGAGACACAAATGAGAGTGAGTGGATCTTTTTATATTGATCTCAGGACTTTGTATATATAGAGGTTCGTAACACTTATTTATGGAGTATATATATGATATTGTTTTTGTAGTACGGGTGTGACACTATTATGCTAAGAAATAAAAATTTTATCAAACAGTACCCAGGATCATTAACCACTGCCTTTCAAGAGCACACAATTTTTGGCTGACGACCTGTTTTGTAATGAAGTCATTTATTATTCACTTGTGACAACAACAGAAATAAGTATATAATAACTCCGTCAGTTTTTTAAGCCAGAGAAGTAAATCTTGAAATGAACACAAATGGAAAACCGATGAATTAGTAATCAACTCTGCCTTTCAAGAGAAAGAGCAAGGAAAACCCTAGGATTCTTGGCAAGTTCGTTTTGTGAGAGAGCTTGACTGATGAGCTTCTCTGCTGTGCTTATAAATTCATCCATAAGCTCTCTCGACGATCCAAAATGGTCCTGTATTATTGGCTCAAAGGCAGCCCTAAGCCCATAGGCTATCATCTTGGGGCTGATCACAGCTTTGTTCACACCAGCCATACTGTCATGAACTTGAAGTTCATAAATGGAGAAAGATCCCTGCTCTTCTATTATCTCCTTTACTTCTTTCTCAGACGGCGCATATAACGGTATGTAGAAAGCCTTCAGTTTTTCTTTATCAAGCACACCCTGCAGCAAGAAACTCATGAATAATGAAACATTGAATTTCCTGTATCGAGGTCCAGAAACCTTTAGGATATATAAGCCAGCAATTTCATACCCTTGATGCCATGTCATCTAAAATACGGGCTATGAACTCCCATGTTTGTTGAGCTGATCCATCGCTGGCAGATGCTGGAGATTGTGTGCCAGTCAAGGAAACAATCAACCTTCCTCCAGGAACCATCTCCTGCGCCCTGCTCTCCAAGAACAAAAGGAGGTCCTTTCTAAATTGCCGGGCATAAGCATCAAGCACAACGGGCCGTGTTTTCCGCCATAGTTGCTCGTCGCTATGGTACATCGGAATGCCATTCTTCAGTAGGTCTTCAGGTACCTACCAGTTACCGCATCTTAAACATTAAGCTTAAATAAAAGTAGTTGATAGTAACGTAATGGAACAGAGAATATGCGTGATTAAGTTTGTAGGAACAAAAATGTGAATACTACCTCTGAAAGCCAGTGCAAGCTATTTGATGAGAGGACAAGATGCACCGATCCAGTAGTGAACAGTCTTCCATAGAAGGACCCAGGCACAATACTAGCCACGACAAATGGTGAGGAACCGTGCTCACCCCTGTCCATGTTTTTCCTTTCTTGGAACGCTACCAAGTGCTTGACTGTAGTGTTGAAATCATTGCTGGGAAGATCGTTGAGGAGCAGGCTCAGCTCAGGCGGTGGCTGTTGGAGTTCAAGACACTGGTGATGAATGGCATCGACAGCAGCAGAGACCAAGGAGAGTGCGCTGGGGCCACAAGAGCAGCCAAGGTCCGCGATCACCATGCTTCTGGGAAGGGGTGTGGAATTGCCACACAGTTTCATGATGGCCTCTTCTATCTGTGGCTTCATTCTCATCTGCTCTGCACTCTGTATGCACACGAGTTGTTACCTTGGTCAAGTTTTTCTGTTCCATCTTTTGCTTATCAAAAACAGCGAGTTAATTGCTTGTTCTGTCTAAATCAGTTTATGAACAGGTCAAAAGTCCAACCCAAGCATCTTAGTGAAGAAACCAAACCATTAATAATACCAACTGTACGTTGAAGATCATCAAACAAAAATGGCAGAATTATGAAAACTGATTTTGAAAAGGAAAACCTAGATCAGCTAATTAACCTCTAAACTTAAGAAATCGATCAAGTTGAAGAATAGTCTTACCCAGTTCTACTTAGTGATGCCATATTAACGGACCTCTAACCTTAAGATTTGGTATTAACCTCTAACCTTAAGATAAAACTCGTATTAACAAAGAAGTTCAGTCGACCAAGACGCACCTGAAATGTGGAGTTACGAGCGTAGCTTGTTTCTCCTTCTCCTGGATTCATATGCACAGTTTGTTGGGCATCCATCTCTTAATAGTCTTGCAGCTGCCAAAAACTTTGTGCTGAGGAACAAATGCATCGTAGTAGTCTAGTTTATACGCGTTCTTGTCAACTACTACTCTACTCTGTATTAGTTTAGTTTATCTGATCATGTGGATGAATTTAATTTCTATCATAATTTTAGTGGACCGAAGCTACAGATCCATGCATTGGGTCAACAACCTGCAGAGCTTTCAGATCTCACCTAGAGAACCTGGACCATGTACCTGTCACAGCCATTAGTCAACGGCTAGCTGCAAGCAATTATATAGAGCTAATCAAGTAACCTTATTACTGATGGCCAACGGGCCGGCCCGGCCCGGCAAGGCACGGGCCCGTGAAAGCAGGGCCCGATAGGGGTCGGGCCGGCACGGCACGCCGGGCCCCCCGGGCCGTGCCTCTTAGGGCCATGGGCCTGGCCTTCGGCCCAGGCACGGCTTGCCGGGCCGTTTCTCATGCCGGGCTGGCCCAAAAAGCACCCCACGGCTAACGGGCCGTGCTAGCCCAAGGCCCACTGAGAGAGAGGTGTGGAAGGGCAGGAAGGGGTAGCTGCGCCTGCGCGAGCCGCGCGACGGCGGCCGACGGCCCGCTCGCACCCGACATGCCGCAACAGGACGAGGCCGCGCGGGGGTTGGGTGGGGGCGTGGAGGAGGCGCTCGACGCTGCTGCACTCGAAGCCGGCCGCCGCTGCTTAACGCCGCCATGGAGGATCCGCGGAGGTTCGCAACTTCGTGAGTGCGACCGCGAGATCCGAGAGGGAGGAGCAAAGTGCGGCCGCACGGGGGACGGAGCAGGGCCAGCGATGCTGGGGCGTGGAGGAGGTGGACAGGAGGCACCGGGAGGAGGCGATGGAGCTGGAGCGGATCGAGAGCCAGCGCCGCACGGTGCGGTCCCAGTCGATGGAGCTGGAGGAGGGGAAGTAGGGGGCAAGGGGCAGCACGGGAGCGTGGTGGCGGCGGTCGACACCGGCGCGCTCGCCCTGGCCTCGAGGCAGATCCGCAGCGTCAACCATCGGAGCAGGCAACGGGACGCCAGATCCGGTCGCCCGAAGCCGGCTGCCGCGCTCGACTCGCTCCCGAGGCGTGGCCGCGAGGAGGGAAGGAGCCGGCGGCGCCACTTGCCGGCGAGTGGAGGACGGGGGAGCAAAGTCGCTGGGGAGGGTTCGCGGGGGAGGGTGGAGTGCGGCGCTGCCGGCGCAGATGAGTGAGTGCGGCGCGGCCGCGTGGGGAGGGGACTGCGCGGGGCGGCGGGGAGGGGGAGGGGAACGGTCAAAGGGAGTTAGGGTTGGGTTCGGGGGTGGGAGCGTGGGGCTGCGGCGCTGCGCGGGGGAGGAGGCCGTGGCCTGCGGGGCTGCGGCAGACGAGCAGGCCGGGCCGGCAACGGGCCTCCGGTTCTAGAGCGGGCCATGCCGTGCGGGCCCACGTGTCTGTGGTAAGGCCCAGGCACGGCCTGCTCCTCCGGGCCGGGCCAGCCCGGGCCCGCTAGCCGCCGGGCCGGGCAAAAAAAATGGGCCTTGGGCCGTGCCGACGGGCTCGGGCTGCATGGCCAACTATGCTTATTAGCGATCAAATAATACGGTTAACAACAAAGTCTGTCGTACATACAAATCAGTGCTAACTAACCATCCTCTTTTGTTAATCATAGATGTGAGACCAGATAGCATCTATTTTTTATTTGGCGTCTGAAGGTTAGCATATAGCAATTCCATATCTGCCACCAGGCACCGTGGTGATGGATTGTGCTGTATATAACACACTATACTACATATGAATTAAGGTCCCTTGGATAGAACGACGTACCACAAAATAAATTTATGAATACACATGCTAATAATAGTGGCACGGCAGAATTTCATAGTACAGACTAAATAATGAAAACAAGCAATTAGCTAGTAGAACAGAAACCACAAGGTGATACGGAACAAGAAAATTTGGTCTCTAATCCTGAATACAGAGTCTCTGTTATTAGGAAATAAACAACTTATGACAGAGATCTTGTCTGGCTTTCATGAAGAGCAGTCTCTGCATCAAACTTACGCCTCTAGGAATTTACATCCAGTATTACGGAAACCTACATAATGTTATACAGAAGATTAATTGAAGGGAACATGTATATGAGTTAATAAATCGTATTTGAGGACAAAGGAGTAGTATATAAGTGAATACAAACAGTTCAACAAATATGCAATGCATCAACATCTTCAAATGTGTTACTAAGTTAGAATCGTATTATGGACGTTCTGTCAAATAAAATCTGTAGTCAACTTATAAATAGGAAACATGTATGCCCATCATATTAAAAATTAGGTGCGTTATACTTACGCTTGTAGGGTTTATTGGAGTGTAAAACACATGTATATTGAGTTCTGAAATCCTTGTATTTCCGGTATACGAGATTTCTGTGCGTTTGACAGTGCCCTTTGCCATAGTAAGTTCACCTGTTCCTCCAATAATGCTCCACTCACCATTTATTAGCGAAGACCCTTGTATTTGTAGTGTGGACCCATTGAACCTGAAATCAGAAAAGAATATAAGAAATGTTTGCTGTTTGCAGCATATCATATATATATACTACTCTGACAGCAATTAAAAGTGATTATGTGGGCTGGGGTTTCTTGCAGTCAATCAATATAAATTTTCTCAGCAATATACACAAGAGGGGGCCTAAATCGGCAAATCCTTAGTGAATGCATTGGTGTGGAAACCACAGCTTTGTAAAGGCCTTGTAGTGTGACCCCGCTAAACACCTAGATAGTGTGAGGCGTGATGGGGAAAACACGGCTCGTGGTGAAACTGTGCAACCTCTGCAGAGTGTAAAACTGATATATCAGCCGTGCTCACGATCAAGAGCGGCCTGAACATCTTCGTGATTAGTGGCTCTTTCTGGATGGCTGTTTCCCTTGGTAAGGGAATGGTTGGCTTGCCCGGATGGGATCCGAGTGTTGGTTCAAATGGTTCTTGAGGAGAAGGCAGATTTCACTTAGTAATTAGATGCTAAGGATTTAAGGTAAACTAGGATGTGTTGCTTAAGTGCTTGTGTCAAACCTTGTAAGCCTTTCTTTTGTGTTGGCCCTCATATCATACTTTTCCTACACTTGCGGAGTACATTTCGACGTACTCACCCTTCTCTTTGTCCCCCTAGCTACCCCACCCAGTTGTTCAGACTAGAAGACGGAGTCCCTAGAAGATGGTGTTGCTTGAAGACGGTGTCAATGCTAGGCTGGTGTACCCCCGGTCTGCTGCCTGCAGGGATGGAGACCCTGCTTCGCTCGTACTTTGATGTAATTTTTGTTTAGACCCTCTGGTCATATTGTAATATGTAATTGCTTTTGTAATAAACACTGGTTTGTATCACTTTATTGTCGTCGCATGTATGAATAAACAGATCCTAGCATACATGTGATGTGCGTTCGGTTTTGTTTTTAAAAACCGGGTGTGACACTAGGAGCGTGGGGTTGCATGGAGATCGCGGAGGGGCAAGGGACGGAGGGAGGGAGGGAGCACGAGTGGGCGGGCGTGCGGCAGTGAGCCTGCGCACGGGTGCGGCGTCACCGTCAAGGGGATGGCACAGAGAGCGGGGGAGAGCGAGTGCGTGGGAGCGAGCGGAGCGGGGGAGAGCGAGTGCGGGGAAGCGAGGAAAGGATGGATCAGGTTTAGGGTGGCTTGGGTGCGTCCGTCCCCATCTAGACGTCCGCTATATATCATTATCGTAATACTATGGTGCGGACGTCCATCTGGGCGTGTCCATCTGGATGACCCGTTCCCGTTCTCGAGCTAGCATAGCGACCGAGCCCAACAGGACCATCTATGCTCTCTCCTCTATCTACTCCATCCACACTGCGACAACCGACAGAAATTCCTAGCTCCTCGCTTCGCTTGTCGCGGCTCACCGTGTCGTCCACCCTCCCCGAGCCGCCTCGCGGGGGCGCCCCCATCCACGTCGAGCCGCACGCATGTCTGCCGCCGCGCCGTGCTCCATCCCCGCTATGCCCACACCGCCTCGTCATGCCGTGCCCCGTCCCTCACTGGGTCGAGATGCTGCCGACGCCGTCGTTCCCCACCAGGAGGTCGTGGCCGCTGTCGACGCCGATGCCGCCGTGACGGGCGACCTCAGCTCATGACATCACGAGATCCGGAGTGGCCAGACTCGGAGCGGGCTTCTCTGGCTGCACCTCACGCTCCCTTCCTTCCTCAGATGTTGCAAGCGTATTTTTCAAGTGTTTCAGATGTTTTAGAGGTATGTTGCAAGTGTTTCTTATGAATGTTGCAAAAGTAGATCGGGATGTTGTATATGTTGCAATGGGTGTACATATATGTTGCGAACATCTGTTTTCAATGTTTCATCTGTTTTTCAGACGCATGCTGTAATTGCGTTTATCTAGATGTTGCATATGTTTCACACATATGTTGCAAGTGTTTTATCTGTTGTGTATGTTTTGCAATGGTTTTCAAGTGCCTTTTAGACGTTTTTGTGAGTGTTTCAGACGCATGTTTTAATTGTTTCATCTGTCTTCAGACGTATGTTTCAAATGCTGCATATGGATGTTTCAAAAGTAGATCGGGGTGTTTTGCACATGTTGCAACCTGCTGCAGCTGTTGGGTGCGCGAGGGGTCATGCGGGGCGACGCCGCCGCGCGGGGTTGGGCGAGGGCGCAGACGCCGCGTGGAGTCGGGTGGGGCACAGTCGCCGTGTGGGGTCAGGCCATACGCGTACCCTTGAAAAAATTATTATCCATCTCATATTTGGTTGAGTGGAAAGACTTATTAGCAAAAGCCTATTTTGCTTTTGATCTATAACCACTCTTTTTTCAATATAAAAAAAATTACAAGGGCTTTAAAAAAAGCAACAAGCAACTACGTCGAACAAATCATGAAACCATGGGCTCGTGTGGGTGGGTTTGTTGGCGATTACTAATGCATTGGCGGCTATAGAAACTATTGGGTAGTTTCTGGATTGGGACTACACTAATGCATTGGCGGAAGGATGCATCATCTTTTTATCATCAAAATCAATTTCTTGTATTGGAGCATCTTGCACCCTATAATGTGTTTGGTTCCTTGCATCCCACAATGTATGCACTCTAGCGTGTGTATATAGGCTAGAGGAGAAGTTTGATTGATTGTCTGCTTTGCATGGGTGGAAGTAGATATACAGTGGGATGCAGCTGGGGGCATGCGGCCACAACCAGCGATGCAGGATGGGAGTAGTGGGTGCACATGTAAGAGCAACTCCAAGAGATATGTTATTTTTATTTTGATTTTGATTTAAACAATCTGTGGTATAATTAAAATAGACTTCAACAGATATTGTATCCGAGTTTCTAAAATAATATCCAATGAGCTATCGCATCTATTCTGCTTGCTAAAGAAAGCCAGCGTGCGCTCGCCGCCGGCCCTCCCTCACCGATTTCGCGGGGTTGATGAGTCTTTCCCCGCGAGAAAGCTTCACACGTGCGGCATGGTTCTATATGGTTGCGCTCGTCTCCGGCCGTGCCATGGTGGCGCTGCTGGCGCACGTCTTCAGCCGCGCCGTGGCGGCGTACTTCATCAGCGCTGAGTCGAGGCACATGGGGTTCAGAGACTTCATCAGGTGGAACGATCCGGAGAGGTCGGGCTGCCTCAAGGATGATAATCGTTCAATGCGATATCACCGTCCTCAACGATAACTGGAGCACCGATGACGACGGTGACAGCGGCGGCGGCGACGCTCTGACTCCAGTGAAGGTAACTATGCCGCTGTCCTCTGTCGAACCTGCACAAGCACCTCAACAATCTGCTGGAAAGAAGCAAGGGACGAACGCCACTGCTGATGTCGCCGGGGAGGCTTTCGATGCCTATGTGGCAAATTTTGAATATGGAAATAAGAAAATTTACAAAGTCTGTTGGACAACCCATAACTTTTTAGGATATTTTGTTTTTACAGGATGGCTAAATCATGCATATTGGAATTTATTTTTAGCTAACCTCTTAAAGTTGCTCTAAAGCTCTGAGGTTAAATAGACCGTCCATACAACCAAACAATATTTTAGTTTTTGACATCCTCTTAGGTAACCTTATCAAATACTTTCTTTTCGGAAATAGGTTCCACCCATCTTACATCCGCTCGTACAGAATATACGATACAATCAACATCCGGCAACCAAACACACCGTACAAGGAGGAGGTCTAAAAGAACCTAGTAGGATACATCGCGGATGGTATGTTCCAAGTCCTGTTGTCTTTACGATACAGGATATAGTGGTCGAGACAAGAGTATATATTTCGTGCATATATCAAATGATAGCAGCAAACAAGTAATCTTCTTCGTGAACAAGAAATTAACCTTTTGGAATTATGACTTTGGACATTAATTTTGAAAGTATGACTTTATCAATTTCTAGATCTGGCACATTAATAATCTTCTAGATCAAGTTGCTGATAGGACACTAACAATACAAATTTCGTTGAATACACAAGAATCAAAATTAATTTGTTACTCAAACACGAGCCATGAGTGAACTGCATGCATAGATTAATTAAGTGCTAGGGAGTCTTCGAAACTCGATATTTTTATGTGAAGAAATGTTGATAAAGAATACACCCTACTACTACAGTCCAGATGGGCCTTGGGGCCGCCATTGTTATTCGTGAGATTGGGCCACGGCCGACAAGAGATCCATCCCATGGGCCCTAATCCTGGGGCGACTAATAGAAACTTGAACTCGCTTTCCAAAGCTGCAAAAGGATTGGGAAGTTGCCATCTTTCAGAAACAAACAGTAGCCTCGCCAACACATATGATGCAATCAATTGGATTCTCGTATTCTTCGCACATTAAACTTCAAATTGTACTACTACTGCGATGAACAGCCGAGGCAGTCGCAAAGAGTCTCAGGCGACTATCCTGATCTCCCAATGTTTTCTCAATTCAGAATTCTACTACAGCAGTGCGGCTTTTTGCTCTTTTTAAGTTCGGATTTCGGTACGCAATCAGCGGCGAAGCTAGCCGAATGAATCGTCGGGGTCTTCAATATTATAAGCTGGGGTCATTAATGTTTACTTGCAGTGCAGAACAGTGACATTCTATTGCATTTACCAAAATTCATTGGGGTCTGTCGACCCCATAAAAGGGCCTAGCTCCGCCCCTGCACGCAATCCAACCGACCGGAGTTGTATGTGTTTATTTTTGCCTAGACTGGGCTTTCGTCTGCTTTTTAATATTAGATATATGCAACAAATTTTTATCGACATATACGGCAACGCCCGTGGCTTGCGGTTTAAACGAATGTATTAAGTAATCTACAAATCACCGGAGGTAGAGCAGTGTGCGCGAGCCCCTTCTTGGAGACCGGCGCCAGGTCGACGTCCGACGCATCGTCCGCAACGGCAGCAGCCATCCCCTGAGCTGCCGCCGCCGCTGCGGGCGGCGTCATCGCGGTCTAGGAGATGAAGAGCTTCTTCTCGGCACGGAGGCTGCTGGAGCGCTCGGACACCGGCGTGGCGGCGGTCTGCAGTGCCGCCTAGCATGGAGGCGCCGGAGTGGAAGATGGAGCAGCTGGGGATGGTGGCGGCGCCCTGATAGTGACCGGAACTGCCGGAGGCACTGGCGAGAAGGAGACCTGGGGAGCCGCTGGCGCGGGTACCCTGTACGCGGCCGCTTCCGACACTCCGTGGTGCCAGCCGCCGGACTCGTCATCGCGCACGCGACCCCGGTCGACCGTGGGTACGAAACCGTAACGCTACGGGCTGATATGGGTTTTGCCCAGAAACCGTTTTAATTTAACCAAACCATGTACATGCAGGCACCGTAGCAGCCTGGGCCTGGGGGGGCGGGCGGACGGCGGCGGGCGCGCACACGAAACACCTATAAAAAAATAGAAGGAGAGAGTCATGGAAAGTGATAATTACAAAATAAAAATTTATAAAATTTGGATTTGTTTTTTTATTGGTGTTTGATCAGCGTTTAATCTTGTATACACCTAAAAAGAAAAATAGAGATGACAATTACCTGAGAGATGTCTTCCTACCGTGGCAGTGGCAACGAAGACGAACGGCAGCCGGACGTTGTGACGTCGGATGTCTGGAGTTCCAGCGGCCAGCAGCACGTACCATCACCAACATGTAATTTTCGCCACGTTTCCAATGCGACGCCATGAAGATTTTCTGAGGATTTTATTGGATTTGATTTAAAAAATCTTACTCAACGAGATCAGTTGGTGAACTAGCCAAGCCTATGGGCCTGGCGGGCTATTCTTGTAATTTTGCAAGGCTTGTAACTAGCCTATGGGGCATTCTTTCTATGGATCTACCAAGCATGATGCTACTCCAAAGGATGTGAGACAGATGAGGGCTAAGAGATACAGAGGTAACAGTCACTTTATTCAATATACATGTATACTGATAAACAATTTAAAATGCTTTGATTAAATAGTACCAATCAGTGTTATAATGTTTAGTTAGAGGTATGGGAAAACAAAATAAAGAAAAATATACTCTATAATCCTAGTATTGCCAATAAAATATCATTTACAAGCTCTAGAAATTACCACGTTAATTAGAAGAAGAAAAAATGACAGCATCGCTCTACGCATTGATAAATCACCTCTAGTATTGTTTGTCTTAGTATTTCGGTAAAAATAACCCTCCACGATAATGCTCGAGGACTGAAAATCTCCATAGAGTCATTAACAGAACTAAATTAATCCTACTTTATGGGGTTTTCTTTAAATGGGGCAAATGCAAACCTGTTACACCTTCTACAACCTTCTAGAAACCAGCAGAGCTCTAGGTGTTTAAAGAAGATCAAGCTCTAGATGAAAACCAGCAGAGAATCCGACATTCGAAGTCGATGTGCATCTACACTACATCATCGCAATTATTAAAAAAAAAGAATCATGAAATTTTCAGGACCACCAAGGCATAAACACGATTAAACTAAAGGAGCCGGCCAGATCGATTTGACAAGTTTGCAACAGCTTTAGTTTTAAGAGGGTTACAGTGAGTTTGATCTGATGCCCTCACCTGCCTCAGTTACAACTCTGCAAAACTGAACATCAAAAAGGATTTAGAGCTGCCTGAAACAGATGAAAATGGCACTCTTCTCGATCATTCTTTCCTCCTCTTGGTTACCTGCTGATTAGGTGCTGGGACAGTTTGTCCCTCACCTTGACACCATTCTCATCGGCTAGCTGGCACACCTGCTGCCTGTACTTAGCGTCATGGTCGCTCGACCACGCCCGTGCCTCGTCCACGGCTGTCTCCTGGAGGTCTATGATTATGTTGTGCAGCAAGCAGCAGACATGGATTATCGGGGGCAGCTTATGCTTGTCCGGATGCCACATCTCACCCTGCAGGAACTTCCCTGTGTCCTTGAACTTGGCCAGTGTCCTTGGAGCGACTGTTCTCGCAGCAGAGTGCCTACTGTTGAACTCAGCGCTGGACTCCGTGAGGCCCTTCTCTTGGTAAGGTGTCAGCAGACAGGGAAGAAGGGGGTAGCCCGAGTCGCCGATCAAGTATTCCCCGATCTCAGATCCATCTGATACCTTCAGCTTGCTGCCATTCAGCCGCTCACCTTTCTGACAGAGCTTGAAAAGGAGGCCAGAGCTGTGCAAAATGCTGGACTCTTTCATGCTACCAGGCCACCCAGTCACGATGTCTGTAAACCTCGTATCCAGATCAACAACAGCTGTTTCCATTATCAAAAAAAAGATCAACAACAGCTTGCATTACCATGCTGTAATTCTTCTCCTCATCAAGCCAGACCTTCCACTTCGCTCTTCGCTCCTCGCTTGTTTGTTGGACGGTGCTACTATTTTTCCCCTAGGAAGAAACACAGCCTGTTAGTTTGGTTGTGGCTTGTCGTAAACGATCGTAAATTTTCAGCCGGAATAGTATTTTTTCTCTCACACAAACTAGCCAGCAGTACTTCTTCACGAACCAGCAACGATACGAACCAACCAACTGTAAACAGGCTGACAAGCGAGGAGCGAAGTGCCGATAACGTGCTGTGAGTATTTGCGAGTAATTTAAATGAGACAGGAGAATTGTAAGTGAACTAGTGACGTGGGCACGTCCGAGGTCGTGGGAGTTCCCGCTGATGAGGCCGGGGAAACTCCTGCGGATGTGCGAACGTGCGGGACTAGAAAGTGCGGACGTGGGTTGACTGTCACTGGTACGGAAATGAGCTGTACTCCCGGTTCTCAACCCCCTTCAGTCCCGGTTTTGAAATCGGGAGCACGAATCTCCTTTAGTCTCGGTTTCACGTCACCTTTAGTCCTGGTTGGTAGGCCTCTCGGCCTGGCCACGTGGGTCGGACCATTAGTCCCGGTTGGTATTACCAACCGGGACTAAAGGTTTTTTTTCTTTTTTGTTTCTATTTTCAATTGATGATTCATTTTGGTTTTCGAATACGCATTCTATGCTGCTAATAATATACGTATTCTACACGTTTATAATGTTCGAACATTTTGTATAAACTAAAGTATGAAACTAACGCATATATTACATGCATATACATATATTGTACGTTATTTTACGTACATATAATATGTGTGTGTATATATATATATATATATATATATATATATATATATATATATATATATATATATATATATATATATATATATATATATATATATTACAAATAAAGCTTGCATTGTATATTCTATCATATCCTTGAGATAACAAATTCACTCTATCTGGTTTGGCTTCCATTTTTTGTTCACGTCATTGTAGAACTCGCCAGCGGGGTTTAGGACCTGGTCATTAAGAAATCCTGCTATGGTATCTTGAATTGCTTTCAGTTGGTCACGTCGTATGACTTTTTCCTTCAACCATAGAGTCTTCAATAAAAGTTAAAGGAAAAGTATTAATATATTAATATATATATATATATATATATGTGTGTGTTGGTCACGTGATTACTTATATATATGAGCAATAAAAGAAATTATGAATATATGAATATATTTATATAACGTACTTTGATGTTCTCTTCAGGAGTTCTTTTTGAGGTACGCCATGATGAACTCGCAAACATAGTATCCGCAGTAGTTGTTCCCCTGTTCTTGCCTCAGAACCCACTTTTACGAGAAAAAAGATCCGGTGAATTGAAAGCATGCATGGTGTTAATTGAATTATATATATATAAATGTAGCTAGTACTTACTTTGTGTGTGATTACAATCCAGTGGCGCTTTGCAATGTTTCATGTGGTGTTCCTCAATGAAACTTTTCCAAACACTGCGTCCAATAAAATAAAAAATTAATTTGGCCTTTAACAATTGTTGCAGTTAAGAGATCGGGGTATATATAGTTGCTAGAGAGACTAAATTACCCTTGAATAATATCTATCATATCTTGATACTCTGTTTGCTCTTTTCTTAACGAGTATAAGATGCTCAATCGACTATTGGTCATATCGATGATCATCAATATCCAGTGATTGCTGCATATGTTTTTATACACAAATATGATCGATATTAACTAGAGTCAACATATATATATGGGAGATAGCTTAGCTAGTAAGCAAATAATTGAATAAATGTTCATATGATCGATATTAATTATTTAACACTCACTTGAAGTTGTAGGGGAAGAGTATGTCCTTGTTTTGTTGGTCCACTAAGAACCTCATGAGATTTTTCTCGAGTTCAGCTTTCGGGGGATCAGGGTGTTTGAATACGACATTTGGATCAACGAAACCAACATCATTATCCTTTCTCTTTCTGAGTTCTGTCATCTCATATCTGCATATATAAAAATATAGTGTGAGGATATATAATTTATATATATACATGTAGCTTTATATATATACACTTTAATAGTAGAAAATAATCACACTTACAGACAATAGCAGCTAATGAGACTTTTGTTGAGAGAGTCCAGGTGGCATAGTTGGTGTAATTCTAAAAACTCGACATATATAACGTCATCTCCGCGGAAGTAATTTTAGTTTCTAACTCTGACAGAAACAAAGTTCTCTCCCCGTTCACACGTCGCCATGTACCATTTGTTTAGCAGGTACATTTGCGTACCCAGTTCACCTAAGGCCTCAGGGTTGTATAGACTCTTTTCATGTTCAAATTTCTTCCAAGGATCCACTTTCGGAGCAGATGGTCCTTCAGCGAGTACTTGGGCAAGGTTCAAACCAGTATCCTCGTAAAACCGAACCATCATCAAAATCGATGTCCTGTAAGTCTATGTTTGAACCATATTCATTACGAATGACAAGAGGGGGGACTGATTGTTGCGATTGTTGTCCGAGTTGTCCAACACCTTTCCCTGCTCTAGTCTTTTTCTGCGCCGCCTCAAATGACTTGGTGAGAGAGCGGTCGTAGTCCGATTTTGCAGGGTCTTTTGAGATTCCCGTTTTTTCTGGTCTGAAAGCATCTAGGCCCCTAGTTGGGTTTCGGTGATTAATGACAATACAAGATTACTATGACTAACGTGTGTTTTGCAGATGCAATTAAGTTAGGTCATGGTAATGGAGATCGATTGAGCAATCAAAGTTGTCATGCCCCTACGATGGAAATCGTTTCGGTTTTCAAAGGATGGACGACAAGGTTAAGGATGACTAGTTCTAAGTGTCGATTGGAGTTGGAGAGACACTTAGAGTAGTTTAGGACTTTGTTTTTCCTTTGGCCGTACTATTAAGGGGGGTATGGACGGGTAGCTTGACCTAGTTGAGTCTAGTGAGTTAGGTGTGGTGCACACTTGTTAAAACTAGCTCTAGGTAGCTCCTATGAATGCCTAAGATCCTTTGGAGCAAACTTCATTCACATATGATCGAGAGTTGGAAGTGAATGGAGGGTCAAATACTGATCGGACGCTGGCCCCGGTGCGACCGGACGCTGGCCGCAGGGTCCGGTCAGTTCATTTGATCAGCTGTCTGCGTTCGGTGCGACCGGACGCTGGAGAAGTCAAGTGACCAGACGCTCCAGAGAAGGGAATCTGTGACCGGACGCATCCGGTCAATACTGACCGGACCCTGAGGGTTCAGCGTCCGGTCGAGTCTAGTAAGGTTCCAGTAAGGGTTTTATGCGACCGGACGCGTCCGGTCAGTGCTGACCGGACCCTGACGCGTCCGGTCAATTCATTTTTACTGGTTCGCGGGTTGAACTGACCGGAGCGTCCGGTCAACACGACCGGAGCGTCCGGTCACCCCGCAGAAGCTCATAATGGTTCGTTTTTTAGGCTGCCTTATAAATAGAAACTCCACTCGTGTGTGGAGTTACTTTTGCTCATTCCAACAGCTGAGAAACACGTTTGTGAGTGCCAAGAAGAGCAAGGTCCTAGTCAGGTGTTTGTGATTTGAGAATCCAAGAGTGAAACCTCATTAGTGAATCAAGAGTAGACAAGTGTGCATCCATCTTCTCATTAGGCTTCGTGTGGTCAAGTGAGAGTTCGTGCTTGTTACTCTTGGTGATTGCCATCACCTAGACGGCTTGGTGGTGATTGGGAGCTTGGTGATCACCCGGCGGAGCTTGTGGGTGACCCAACTCAAGTTGTGAGCGGCTTTGGGTGATTCACCGCGACGGAGTGTCGAAGAATCAACCCGTAGAGAGCACTTGATCCTTGCGCGGATCAAGGGGGAGCTACACCCTTGCGCGGGTGCTCCAACGAGGACTAGTGGGGAGTGGCGACTCTCCGATACCTCGGCAAAACATCGCCGCGTTCCTCTCTCCATTTACTTTGAGCATTTACTTTAAGTATTTACTTTGAGCAATTCAATACTTGTCTTTACATTCATAGAATTGCTATGCTAGAGTAAGTTTGGAACATAGGTTGCAAGTCTTTTGTGCGTTAGTTTGATAGAAACACTTTTCTAGGTACAAGGGGTTAATTGGGCTATCCGTAGGATTTGATTATTGCAAGAAAATTTAGAATTAGCCCAATTCACCCCCCCTCTTGGGCATCTTGATCCTTTCATGGTCCACCTTCTTTCTTAGAAGATCTAGAGGTAGGTAGAAGTACGATTTCTCCGGGTTCTCTCTCGCTTCTCGTCGCTTTCTTGCTTTTTGAAGAAACTGCTCACATCTTTTTGTACTGCATCCTTTAATTCCTTTTCACTTTTTTCGTAAGACAGTTTTTGGGGAATAACTGGATTAGAGGAGGCTTTTTTCTTTGCCGGCTGGTGGGCCAACGGCTTCGTTTGCGGGGCGGACCTCTTAGGAGCTGGCTGCTTCTTGGTCATGAAGGGAGGCGGGGCAGGCGTTGGAGACCTTC
Organism: Miscanthus floridulus; assembly: GCF_019320115.1. Lineage (NCBI taxonomy): Eukaryota > Viridiplantae > Streptophyta > Magnoliopsida > Poales > Poaceae > Miscanthus > Miscanthus floridulus. The sequence goes on from NC_089589.1 coordinate 134,705,557, forward strand.
TTGGAGGCGTTGGAGACCTCCTTGGAGATGGCGGCGGTGGCGGCGTTGCATAATCATTGTTCGGAGCACTATGATGATCTGGAGATTGAATAATTGGACTTAGGTTGGCGGAGGCCCTGCTGTGTGAGTACAAAAAAGAATAATTAGGTATAAGAAATTATTATTATTAATCATGCATGTCAATAGAAAATTAGTGAAAAAATTGTCCGCACCTATTGTCTAGCAGTTGAGGAAGCGGCGGTGGACCAGAGATCCCAGGAATAATGATGTAGCGCTTGCGCCATAGTATGAATGTCTTCTCTGCTTCTCCTAGAGTCTTCTCCCTATCACCTCCTGGAATGTCAAGAGCCAGATCACTAAAACCTTTGTTAACTCTATCCACTGAGACGCTAACATATCCATGTGGTATTATTGCCCCATGGATTCTTGGTGTCTTGGTAGGATCTGGAGGAGAAAAAACACCGAGAGCCACCATGATTGTGGCATTCCCTTTTGGAATATGTAGCTCACATAATGTAAACGGTGCAGTGATGTTATCCACGGAGAAACGTAGCATTGCGTCTTCTTGATTTGGCAACTCCATGGAAGCGCAGCTGCTTTTCAACTGATCAGGGGGCTAATATTAATGTTGATTCCTAGATCTGATGCCTACCTTTGGGCACTCATTGCTATTTGCACTTGCTTTATGATTTCGTCCTGCATTCTAGCTTGCATGTCTTTTTCGCGCTCCTGTACTTG